>NC_053041.3:390846795-391149825 GCF_002575655.3 Aegilops tauschii subsp. strangulata | reverse complement strand
TTTATGCCATGTTCATCATGCCGCATCTCGGTGCTCGGTGCTCCAAATCATGCATATGTTATGTCAAACTGTTCGTCTCGTAGAGCTATTCATGTTAGAAGCATTTCCATGCATGTTCATGTCCATTATGATGCCATTTTCATTGTTGCAAGAGTGCTATAAAATGTTAGGAGCTGTTACTTATCAGTTTATGGTGATTTGTCATTTTTGTTGCATTTGATGTGTGCATCATATGAGCATGAGCTCTACATGTGTTTTGAACTACACCATGCCATATTTACAGAGGTGCTTGCCATGTATTTTTGTGATCTATGTGGTGACTAGCACAAGCATGCAAACTAGGCTTCGTGATATTACTATTTTCAGTGACACGATTTTGCAGTCCTTTTTCTGCTGTTATTTTGATGCCATGTAAACTTGATGCTACAGTGATATCCATGCTTATTTTGGGATACTTCAGTAAGGATGTTTTGAACATGTGGTTATTATATATCCGTTCATGCCTTTGGTTGCAATTATGGAGTGCTCTAGCATGTCATTTGCTTGCTCAACTTGTGCTATAAAATGTTCCTGGCAGATTATTAACATGTTATTCAACTTTGCCATGGGTGTTGTTAGTGATCTATGTGCCCTATGAACTTGTTCTTGCCATGGTTAGTTTCATGAACATGTCATCTTGCTGTTGGTATGCTTATATTGTCATTAAATGCTTTGTGGTGAGTGGCTTGAGCTTGCAAAGTTGCTATCATAAATCTGTTTATGCCGTGCTCTGTTTTTCTTCCAAGTCTGAAACTATTAATAAAACTTGCTATGTTTACATGGGTGCCATCATATCTTCCGTGCATTTTTGGCTCATGTTCAGTAAGGTACTTTTGTTCTATGCTTTGAGTAGAATCATGCCATGCTTTCGTTTGCCATGATATGTTCCTGTAGCATGTTGTTTGCTTGCTCTAAACATTGCTTCTTGATGCTGTTTATGCCATGTTAGTATTTTCAATGTCTGTGATGCTGATATCATTTGCACTTTTGCCATGCTGTTTTATGCTTGTTCTAGTGAGTTCTAGCAGGAGCTCAGTGTTCATGATGTGTAGAGCTTCATTTGTACTTCGCTGCCATGTGCTTTGATGCTATGTTGGAGTGCTGTAGCTTAATTACTTGTTGCATCTAAAGTGCTATGTTGCTGTTAAGCGCAGTTTTGCATCATTCTTGCTTTGCTTGTCTTTTGCAAACCGTGCATCCGTTTCCGGTGATCCTTATATCGATTTCGACCGAAATCACCTCATCTTTCCAGCGGCATACTTGGTTTGCGAAGTTGATGCCTTGATCATTCTTTCCCTTCCGGAGCACGCATTTGCATTGCATATCATATATTGCATATCATGCCATGTATTGCATCATGTTGCTTGTGCATTGCACCGTGATTGATTGTTGTTCCATTGCTTGTGTTCTTGCCTTGGGTAGAGCCGGGAGACGAGTACGTGATCGAGGAACCTGTTGAGCATGCTTTGAGGATCAAGCTTTCGACAACTCTGAGAACTTTGCAGGCAAGATGACCATACCCTCGAAATCACTTCTATCTTTGCTTGCTAGTTGTTCGCTCTATTGATGGTGGTGCGCTACCTACCACTTTCTATATCATGCCTCCCATATTGCCATGTCAAGCCTCTAACTCACCTTTCCTAACAAACCGTTGTTTGGCTATGTTACCGCTTTTGCTCAGCCCCTCTTATAGCGTTGCTAGTTGCAGGTGAAGATGAAGTTTGTTCCATGTTGGAACATGGATATGTGGGATATCACAATATCTCTTATTTAATTAATGCATCTATATACCTGGTAAAGGGTGGAAGGCTCAGCCTTATGCCTGGTGTTTTGTTCCACTCTTGCCGCCCTAGTTTCCGTCATACCGGTGTTATGTTCCTTGATTTTGCGTTCCTTACGCGGTTGGGTGTTATGGGAACCCCTTGACAGTTCGCTTTGAATAAAACTCCTCCAGCAAGGCCCAACCTTGGTTTTACCATTTGCCTACCTAAGCCTTTTTCCCTTGGGTTCCGCAGACTCAAGGGTCATCTTTATTTTAAACCCCCGGGCCAGTGCTCCTCTGAGTGTTGGTCCAAGCTGTCAGCCGTCGGTGGCCACCAGGGGCAACTCTGGGCTTGCCTACCGGAAGTTTGGACAATCCGATGTGCCCTGAGAACGAGATATGTGCAGCTCCTATCGGGATTTGTCGGCACATTCGGGCGGCTTTGCTGGTCTTGTTTTTACCATTGTCGAAATGTCTTGTAACCGGGATTCCGAGTCAGATCGGGTCTTCCTGGGAGAAGGAATATCCTTCGTTGACCGTGAGAGCTTGTGATGGGCTAAGTTGGGACACCCCTACAGGGTATAAACTTTCGAGAGCCATGCCCGCGGTTATGTGGCAGATGGGAATTTGTTAACGTCCGGTTGTAGAGAACTTGACACTTGACTTAATTAAAATACATCAACCGCGTGTGTATCCGTGATGGTCTCTTTTCGGCGGAGTCCGGGAACTGAACACGGTTTGGGTTATGTATGAACGTAAGTAGTTTCAGGATCACTTCTAGCTTCTCGACCGTTACGTTGCTTCTCTTCTCGCTCTTATTTGTGTATGTTAGCCACCATATTTGCTTAGTGCTTGCTGCAACTCCACCTCAATACCCCATCCTACCCATAAGCTTAAATAGTCTTGATCTCGCGGGTTTTGAGATTGCTGAGTCCTCGTGACTCACAGATACAATCACAACAGTTGCAGGTGCCGATGATACCAGTGCAGGTGATGCTACCGAACTCAAGTGGGAGTTCGACGAGGTCCTTGGTCGTTACTACGTGTCTTTTCCTGATGATCAGTAGTCGAGCCCAGTTGGGACGATCGGGGATCTAGCATTTGGGGTTATCTTTTTTTTTCTTTTGTATTTGTCCGTAGTCGGACTATGTGTGTACTCTGAATGATGTATGATTTTTTTAAGTATTGTGTGAAGTGGCGATTGTAAGCCAACTCTCTTTATCCCATTCTTGTTCATTACATGGGATTGTGTGAAGATGACCCTTCTTGCGACAAAACCTACAATGCGGTTATGCCTCTAAGTCGTGCCTCGACAAGTGAGAGATATAGCCGCATCGTGGGCGTTACAATTTTCCATGGTTACCCATGTTGGAAAATAAGAAGAAAAAACTGTCATGCTCATGGGGAATAATGCATACTAAAATTGCCATGGTAATTTTGGAGAATGTGAAAATGGGTGAAAATTGCCATCACAGCACGCAAATGATCACTATATTGCCATTACATCACAAAACTGATCACAACACACAAAATTATCACTAAATATTAAGGTTGCCATACCTATGATGCATAGTAAATAATACGCCGCGGCCATGGCAAACTATCTAGAGAAAAAAAGGTTGTGCCTCTACTGCGTCATGGCATGCCAAATTTGCAAAAAGATGAACTGAACAAAACTGAAAGCATCAAGGGCAGTACATAATTTCCAGAAGATGAACTATGAAAAAATGAACAAAAATTTCAGAAATTGCCATGTTGTAGATAAAAGAGCAATATGTACATTTGCCATGTGATGATGGTCCTAGAATTTACCATGGCATGACTTGTTAGTTGCCTTGGCAAGAACAAATTGTAGTTTTGTGAACTATATCGTAGTTAAGTTGCCATGGGGCTTGAATTAAACTTGCCATGGTCCATATAAAAGTGTACCATGGTCCATGTAGTAAGTTTGTTGAAACAAGAAATTCCATGATTTTTTTATGTCATGGTAAATTTTGAAGTAAATATGGCAAAATTGTTTCTCTAGCCACATGGGAATAGGGAGACATTGCATGGGAAAATTGTATCTTATGTTGCAATGATATCATATTAAAAATTGCCATGGCAAATTTGTTCTAACTAGCTATTCACCTTTTGGTACTATATTATGAAGGATGGCAAGTTTGCCATGTTTTTGCTTTTTTAGACTTAACATGTTTTGTAGAAGAACAATCATACATTTCTCATGCAACCATGGTCCCAAAAATAAGACAAGTATAGGGGATCACGATAGTCTTCGAGGGTAGTATTTCACCTAAATTTATTGATTCGACACAAGGGGAGCCAAATAATATTTATGAGTTAACAATGGAGTTGTTAATTCAACCACAACTGCAGAACTAAATATCTGCAGCAAAGTGTTTAGTAGCAGAATAGTATGATAGTTTGATAGCAGTGGTAACTGTAGCAATAGTGACAATAACAGTAGCAGTTTTATAATGATTGTAACATCAACAGCAACGAAAGTAACTTAGCAAAGATCAATATGAGAAAAGTGTGGGCATTGGATCAGCGATGAATATTTGTGTTGGATGACATTCATCATATAACAGTCACAACCTAGAGCGATACACAATATCTCCAATTCTTCAATTGAACGTAGGCATGTTTTCCATATATAGTCATACGTGCTTATAATAAGAACTTGCATGGCATCTTTTTTTCTACCCTCCCGTGGCAGCACGGTCCATAAGGAAATCTAAGGGATATCAAGGCTTCCTTTTAATAAAGAACTGAAACAAGGCATTATCACTTAGTGAATACATGGACTCCTCATACTACGGTCATCATCGGAGTGAATGCCAATTGTTGTCACTTTGGGGTCTGCAGATCATAAAACATAATAGGTGCATACAACTTGCAAGATAGGATTCAAAACACACTTATATTCATGAAAACATAATAGGTTCAGATCTGAAATCATGGCACTCGGGCCCATGTGACAAGCATTAAGCATAGCGAAGTCATAGCAACATCAATCTCAGAACATAGTGGATACTAGGGATCAAGCCCTAACAAATTGACTTGATTACATGACAAATCTGATCAAACTTCATCACTGTCCAACAAGCCTACGAAGGAATTACTCACTCCTGGTGGTGAGCATCCTGAAGCTGTTGATGAAGAAGAATTGGTGGTGATGATGATGGCGATGAATCCCCCTCTCCGGAGCCCCGAACGGACTCCAGATCAGCCCTCCCGATGAAGAACAGGAGGTGGCAGCGGCTCCATATCATAAAATGCAACGAAATTTCTTCTGCTATTTTTTTCTCGGTGAAACGAAATTTATAGAGTTGAAATTAGGTCAGACGGCCGCATGTGGGCCCCACATGGTAACATAGTGCGCCCTGCTGCCTTGTGAGCAATAGGTGGCCCCCTCCAGTGGATCTTCATTCCAATATTTTTCATTTATTCTAGAAAAAATCTCCAAAAAGTTTCGTCCGATTTCGAGAACTTTTATTTCTACACAAAAACAATACCATGGTAGTTTTGCCGAAAACATCGTCAGTCTGGGTTAGTTTCATTCAAATCGTGCAAATTAGAGTCCAAAACAAGAGCAAAAGTGTTTGGAAAACCAGATAGGACGGAGACGTATCAACTCCCCCAAGCTGAACTCATTCATTGTCCTCAAGCAGTTTAATTGACAAACTGAAAGTGATAAAGAAAAACTTTTATGAACTCTTTTGTTCTTGCATTCGTATATAAGCTTAAATAGCAACCAAGTTTTCAGCAAAGATCATGAACTAACCATGTAAATGATAACATTTAGAATTCACATTTATTCATATCAATGGCATAATCAACTAGCGAGCAATAATAGCATATCTCCAATGCCAACAAGTTTTCAAAACAATCATGATATAGTATGGTAACATGGTATCCCGCTAGCCCTTTCTAAGACCACAATACTTAAATGCAGAGCACCTCTGAAGTTCAATTAGTGACTAAACATTATAATTCATGGTAGAAATTGAAGGAAATATACCCTAGAGGCAATAATAAAGTTGTTATTTCATATTTCCTTATATCATGATAAATGTTTATTATTCATCGAATTGTATTAACCGGAAACTTGATACATGTGTGGATACATAGACAGAACACCGTGTCCCTAGTAAGCCTCTACTAGACTAGCTCGTTAATCAAAGATGGTTAAGTTTCCTAACCATAGACATGTGTTGTCATTTGATGAATGGGATCACATCATTAGGAGAATGATGTGATGGACATGACCCATCCGTTAGCTTAGCATATTGATCGTTCAGTTTTATTGCTATTGCTTTCTTCATGTCAAATACATATTCCTTCGACTATGAGATTATGCAACTCCCGGATACCAAGGAATACCTTGTGTGATATCAAACGTCACAACGTAACTTGGTGATTATAAAGATTCTCTACAGGTATCTCCGAAGGTGTTTGTTGGGTTGGCATAGATCGAGATTAGGATTTGTCACTCTGAGTATCGGAGAGGTATCTCTAGGACCACTCGGGAATGCACATCATAAGAAGCCTTGCAAGCAATGTGACTAATGAGTTATTTGTGGGATGATCTATTATGGAACGGGTAAAGAGACTTGCCGGTAACGAAATTGAACTAGGTATGAAGATACCCACGATCGAATCTCGGGCAAGTAACATACCGATGACAAAGGGAATAACGTATGTTGTCATAACGGTTCGACCGATAAAGATCTTCGTAGAATATGTAGGAACTAATACGAGCATCCTGGTTTCGCTATTGGTTATTGACCGAAGAATTGTCTCGGTCATGTCTACATAGCTCTCGAACCCATAGGGTCCGCATGCTTAACGTTCGATGACGATTTTGTATTATATGAATTATGTGATTTGGTGACCGAATGCTGTTCGGAGTCCCGGATAAGATCATGGACATAACGAGGAGTCTCGAAATGGTCGAGAGGTAAATATTGATATATAGGACGATGATATTCGGACACGGGAAGTGTTTCGGGATGCACCGGGTACTTATCGGGTCACCGGAAGGGGTTCCGGGCACCCCGATGAAAGGTATGGGCCTTATGGGCCAAGATGGGAAACACACCAGACACAAAGGGGCTGGTGCACCCCCCCATATGGGCTGGCCAAATTGGAGAAGGAAAGGGGAAGAAGGAAAGGAAAAAGGGAATAGGATTCCCCCTTCCCCCTCTTCCCTTCCTACTCCGAGTAGGAATAGGAAACGGGGGAGGCTGAATTGGGAGGACCCCAAGTAGGATTCCTCCTACTTGGGGCGCCCCCTTGGCTGCCTCTCCTCCCCTCCAACCTATATATATGTGGGGGGAGCACCTCTAGTACACACACCAACAATTGTTAGCCATGTGAGGCGCCCCATCCACAGTTTACGCCTCCGGTCATATCTTCGTAGTGCTTAGGCGAAGCACTGCGCGGATCACTTCACCATCACCATCACCACACCTTCGTGATGGAGGAACTCTCCCTCGACACTTTGCTAGATCAAGAGTTCGAAGGACGTCATCGAGCTGAACATGTGCAGAACTCGGAGGTGCCGTACGTTCGGTGCTTGATCGGTCAGAACGAGAAGAAGTTCGACTACATCATCCGCGTTGTCAAACGCTTCCGCTTTCGATCTACGAGGGTACATGGACACACTCTCCCCCTCTTGTTGCTATGCATCTCCTAGATAGATCTTGCGTGAGCGTAGTAAATTTTTGAAATTACATGCTACGTTTCCCAACAGTGGCATCATGAGCCAGGTCTATGCGTAGATGATATGCACGAGTAGAACACAAAGAGTTGTGGGCGGTGATAGTCATACTGCTTACCACCAACGTATTATTTTGATTCGGCGGTATTGTTGGATGAAGCAGCCCGGACCAACCTTAGATGACCACGTTCATGAGACCGGTTCCACCGACAGACATGCAACTAGTTTTGCATAAAGGTGGCTGGCGGGTGTCTGTTTCTCCAACTTTAGTTGAATCAAATTTGACTGTGACCGATCCTTGTTGAAGGTTAAAACAACAAACTTGATAAATCACCGTTGAGGTTTTGATGCGTAAGTAAGAACGGTTCTTGCTAGAAGCCCGTAGCAGCCACGTAAAACTTGCAACAACAAAGTAGAGGACGTCTAACTTGTTTTTGCAGGGCATGTTGTGATGTGATATGGTCAAGACATGATGTGATATACATTATTGTATGAGATGATCATGTTTTGCAAAATTTATCAGCAACTAGCAGGAGCCTTATGGTTGTCGCTTTATTGCATGAAATTCAAACGCCATGTAATTGCTTTACTTTATCACAATGCGTTAGCGTTAGTTGTAGAAGCAATAGTTGGCGAGACGACCACGACGCTACGATGGAGATCAAGGTGTCAAGCTGGTGATGATGGAGATCATGACGGTGCTTTGGAGATGGAGATCAAAGGCACAAGATGATGATGGCCATATCATGTCACATATTTTGATTGCATGTGATGTTTATCTTTTATGCATCTTATTTTTGCTTAGTATGGCGGTAGCATTATAAGATGATCCCCTACTAAAATTTCAAGGTATAAGTGTTCTCCCTGAGTATGCATCGTTGCGACAGTTCGTCGTGCTGAGACACTAGGTGATGATCGGGTGTGATAGGCTCTACGTTCACATACAACGGGTGCAAGACAGTTTTGCACATGCAGAATACTCGGGTTAAACTTGACGATCCTAGCATGTACAGACTGTTGGGGAACATAGCATGCAGTTTCAAAAAAATTCCTACGATCACGCAAGATCATCTAGGATATGCATAGCAACGAGAGGGGGAGAGTGTGTCCACGTACCCTCATAGACCGAAAGCGGAAGCGTTAGCTTAAGGTGGTTGATGTAGTCGAACGCTCCTCGATTGAACCGATCAAGCACCGAACGTATGGCACCTCTGAGTTCTACACACGTTCAGCTCGATGACGTCCCTTGAACTCTTGATCCAGCAAAGTGTTGAGAAGAGTTTCGTCAGCACAACGGTGTGGTGACGGTGATGGTTATGTGATCCGCGTAGGGCTTTGCCTAAGCACTACGACAATATGACCGGAGGAGTAAACTGTGGAGGGGGGCACCGCACACGGCTAAGAAAGAATTGATGTGTCTAGAGCTGCCCCCTGCTCCCGTATATAAAGGAGGGAGAGGGGAGGAGGCCGGCCTAGGGCGCGTCAAGTGGGAGGAGTCCCACTTGGACCCCTAGTCCAATTCGCCCCCCTTCCCTTTTACCAGAAGGGGAAAGGGGGAAGGAGTAGGCGGAGGAGAAGGAAAGGGGGGCCATGCCCCCTCCCCTTGTCCAATTCGGACTCCCCATGGGGGGGGGGCACCTCCTTGTGGGCTGCGTTGCCTCCCCTCTATGGCCCATATGGCCCATATCTTTTCCCCGGGGGTTCCAGTAACCCCCCGGTACTCCGATATGTACCCGATACATTCCGAAACACTTCTGGTGTCCGAATAGTATCGTTCAATATATCAATCTTTACCTATTCACCATTTCGAGACTCCTCGTCATGTACGTGATCTCCTCCGGGACTCCGAACAATCTTCGGTCACCAAAACACATAACTCATAATACAAATTGTCATCAAACGTTAAGCGTGCGGACCCTACGGGTTCGAGAACTATGTAGACATGACCGAGACACATCTCCGATCAATAACCAACAGTGGAACCTGGATGCTCATATTGGTTCCTACATATTCTACAAAGAACTTTATCGGTCAAACCGCAATGACAACATACGTCATTTGCTACCTCTTGAGCATGCATTGGTTTTCCCTTGAAGACGAAAGGGTGATGCAGTAAAGTAGCGTAAGTATTTCCCTCAGTTTTTGAGAACCAAGGTATCAATCCAGTAGGAGACTACACGCAAATCGCCTAGTACCTGCACAAACAATGAAGAACATTGCAACCAACGCGATAAAGAGATTGTCAATCCCTTCACGACCACTTGCAAAAGTGAGATCTGATAAAGATAATAAGATAAATATTTTTGGTATTTTTGTTGTATAGATTGGAAAATAAAGATTGCAAAATAAATAGTAAACTAGAATTGTAGATTGGAAACTTATATGATGTAAAGTAGCCCCAGGGTCCATAGGTTTCACTAGTGGCTTCTCTCAAGATAGCATATATTACGGTGGGTTAACAAAGTACTGCCGAGCAATTGATAGAAAAGCGCATAGTTATGATGATATCTAAGGCAATGATCATGAATATAGGCATCACGTCCGTGACAAGTAGACCGAAACGATTCTGCATCTACTAGTATTACTCCACACATCGACCACTATCCAGCATGCATCTAGAGTATTAAGTTCATAAGAACGGAGTAACACATTAGGCAAGATGACATGATGTAGAGGGATAAAATCAAGCAATATGATATAAACCCCATCTTTTTATCCTCGATGGCAACAATACAATACGTGTCGTTTCCCTTTTTGTCACTGGGATCGAGCACCGCAAGATTGAACCCAAAGCTAAGCACTTCTCCCATTGCAAGAAAGATCAATCTAGTAGGCCAAACTAAACCGATAATTCAAAGAGATTTGCAAAGATATCAAATCATGCATATAAGAATTCAGAGAAGAATCAAATAATATTCATAGATAATCAAGTTCATAAACCCACAATTCATCGGATCTCGGCAAACACACCGCAAAAAGTATTACATCGAATAGATCTCCAAGAAGATCGAGGAGAACTTTGTATTGAGATCCAAAGAGAGAGAAGAAGCCATCAAGCTAATAACTATGGACCCGAAGGTCTGTGGTAAACTACTCACACATCATCGGAGAGGCTATGGTGTTGATGTAGAAGCCCTCCGTGATCGAATCCCCCTCCGGCAGATCGTCGGAAAATGCCCCAAGATGGGATCTCACGGGTACAGAAGGTTGCGACAGTGGAAAAGTGGTTTCGTGGCTCCCCTGGATGTTTTCAGGGTATAAGAGTATATATAGGCGAAAGAAGTAGGTCGGTGGAGCTACGAGGGGCCCACGAGGGTGGGGGCGCGCCCTCCTACCTCGTGGCCGCCTCATTGCTTCCTTGACGTCCACTCCAAGTCTCTTGGATTGTGTTTGTTCCAAAAAAGATCCTCGCGAAGGTTTCGTTCCGTTTGGATTCTGTTTGACATTCCTTTTCTGCGAAACACTGAAATAGGCAAAAAAAATAGCAAATTGCACTAGGCCTTTGGTTAATAGGTTAGTCCCAAAAATAATATATAAAGGTATATTAAAGCCCATTAAACATCCAAAATAGATAATATAATAGCATGGAGCAATCAAAAATTATAGATACGTTGGAGATGTATCAAGCATCCCCAAGCTTAATTCCTGCTCGTCCTCGAGTAGGTAAATGATAAAACAGAATTTTTGATGTGGAATGCTACCTAACATAATTTTTCAATGTAATTCTCTTTATTGTGGCATGAACGTTTAGATCCAAAAGATTCTAGACAAAGTTTTAATATTGACATAAAAATAGTAATACTTCAAGCATGCTAACCAAGCAATTATGTCTTATCAAAATAACATAGCCAAAGAAAGCTTATCCCTACAAAATCATATAGTTTGGCCATGCTTCATTTTCGTCACACAAAATGCTCTCATCATGCACAACCCCGATGACAAGCCGAGCAATTGGTTCATACTTTTTAACGCCCTTCAGCCTTTTCAACCCTTACGCAATACATGAGCGCAAGCCATGGATATAGCACTATAGGTGGAATAGCATATGATGATGGGGGTTATGTGAGAAGACAAAAAGGAGAAAGTCTCACATTGACGCGGCTAATCAACGGGCTATGGAGATGCCCATCAATTGATGTCAATGCGAGGAGTAGGGATTGCCATGCAACGGATGCACTAGAGCTATAAATATATGAAATCTCATCAAAAGAAACTAAGTGGGTGTGCATCCAACTTGCTTGCTCACGAAGACCTAGGGCATTTTGGGGAACCCATCATTGGAATATGCAAGCCAAGTTCTATAATGAAAAATTCCCACTAGTATATGAAAGTGACAAAATAAGAAACTCTCTATCATGAAGATCATGGTGCTATTTTGAAGCACAAGTGTGGAAAAAGGATAGTAACATTGTCCCTTCTCTCTTTTTCTCTCATTTTTTTATTTTTGTTTGGGCTTCTTTGGCCTCTTTTTTTATTTGGGCATCTTTGGCCTCTCTTTTTTTCGTCCGGAGTCTCATCCCGGCTTGTGGGGGAATCATAGTCTCCATCATCCTTTCCTCACATGGGACAATGCTCTAATAATGATGATCATCACACTTTTGTTTACTCATAACTCAATATTACAACTCGATACTAGAACAAAATATGACTCTATGTGAGTGCCTCCGGCGGTGTACCGGGATATGCAATGAATCAAGAGTGACATGTATGAAAGAATTATGAGGGTGGCTTTGCCACAAATACGATGTCAACTACATGATCATGCAAAGCAATATGACAATGATGGAGTGTGTCAGAATAAACGGAATGGTGGAAAGTTGCATGGCAATATATCTCGGAATGGCTATGGAAATGCCATAATAGGTAGGTATGGTGGCTGTTTTGAGGAAGATATAAGGAGGCTTATGTGTGATAGAGCGTATCGTATCACGGGGTTTGGATGCACCAGCGAAGTTTGCACCAACTCTCAAGGTGAGAAAGGGCAATGCACGGTACCGTAGAGGGTAGCAAATTGCGAAAAGGTAAGAGTGCGTATAATCCATGGACTCAACATTAGTCATAAAGAACTCATATACTTATTGCAAAATTTTATTAGCCCTCAAAGCAAAGTACTACTACGCATGCCCCTAGAGGGATAGATTGGTAGGAAAAGACCATCGGTCGTCCCCGACCGCCACTCATAAGGAACGCAATCAAAGAACACCCCATGCTTCAAATTTGTCACACAACGTTTACCATACGTGCATGCTACGGGACTTGCAATCCTCAACACAAGTATTTATAAATTCTACAATTACCCAACTAGCATGACTCTAACATTACCACCTTTATATCTCAAAACAACTATCAAGTATCAATTTTATCATAGTATTTAATGCACTCTATATGAAAGTTTTTTTATTATACCATCTTGGATGCCTATCATATTAGGACTAATTTTATGGCCAAAGCAAATTACCATGCTGTTCTAAAAGACTCTCAATATAATACAAGTGAATCATGAGAGATCAATAATTTCTATCAAATAAAACGACCACCGTGCTCTAAAAGATATAAGTGAAGCACTAGAGCAAAATTATCTAGCTCAAAAGATATAAGTGAAGCACATAGAGTATTCTAATAAATTCCGATTCATGTGTGTATCTCCCAAAAGGTTTGTACAGTAAGGATGATTGTGGTAAACTAAAAAGCAAAGACTCAAATCATTCAAGACGATCCAAGCAAAACACATATCATGTGGTGAATAAAAATATAGCCTCAAGTAAAGTTACCGATAGACGAAGACGAAAGAGGGGATGCCTTCCGGGGCATCCCCAAGCTTAGGATTTTTGTTGTCCTTGAATTTTACCTTGGGGTGCCTTGGGCATACCCAAGCTTAGGATCTTGCCACTCCTTATTCCATAATCCATCTAATCTTTACCCAAAAACTTGAAAACTTCACAACACAAAACCCAACAGAAAATCTCATGAGCTCCGTTAGTATAAAAAAACAAACCACCACCTTAAGGTACTGTAATGAACTTATTCTTTATTTATATTGGTTTTAAAACTACTGTATTCCAACTTCTCTATGGTTCATACCCCCTGATACTAGCCATAGATTCATCAAAATAAGCAAACAGCACACGAAAAACAGAATCTGTCAAAAACAGAACAGTCTGTAGCAATCTGATTTGTTCGAATACTTATGGAACTCAAAAAATTCTGAAAAACTAGTAACAGTTGGATAATTTGTATACTGATCTACTACAAAAAGGATTGGTATTTTATCACGTTCTGGTGCATTTTAACAATTATTTTCGTGAGCGTAAAGTTTCTGTCTTTTTCAGCAAGATCAAACAACTATCACCCAAGTAGATCCTATTGGTTCTACTTGGCACAAACACTAATTAAAACATAAAACCACATCTAAACAGAGGCTATATGAATTATTTATTACTAAATAGAAATAAAAAGCAAGGAACAAAAATAAAATTGGGTTGCCTCCCAACAAGCGCTATCATTTAACGCCGCTAGCTAGGCATAAAAAAAAGAATAGATCTAGGTATTGTCATCTTTGGTATGCAATCCATAAGTGGCTCTCATAATAGATTCATAAGGTAATTTAATTTTCTTCCTAGGAAAGTGTTCCATGCCTTTCCTTAATGGGAATTGGAATCTAATATGTCCTTCTTTCATATCAATAATTGCACCAATCGTTCTAAGGAAAGGTCTACCAAGAATAATAGGACATGTAGGATTGCAATCTATATCAAGAACAATGAAATCTACGGGCACATAATTTCTATTTCCAACAATAAGAACGTCATTAATCCTTCCCATAGGTTTCTTAGTGGTGGAATCCGCAAGATGCAAATTTAAAGAACAATCATCAAATTCACGGAAACCTAGCACATCACACAAAGTTTTTGGAATCGTGGAAACACTAGCACCCAAATCACATAAAGCATAACATTCATGATTTTTAATCTTAATTTTAATAGTAGGTTCCCACTCATCATAGAATTTTCTAGGGATAGAAACTTCCAATTCAAGCTTTTCTTCATAGGATTGCATTAAAGCACCAACGATATGTTTGGTAAAAGCTTTATTTTGACTATAAGCATGAGGAGAATTTAACACGGATTGCAACAAGGAAATACAATCTATTAAATAACAATTATCATAATTAAATTCCTTGAAATCAGAAATAGTGGGTTCATTGCCATGTAAAGTTTTGACCTCTTCAATCCCACTTTTACCGATTTTTGCATCAAGATCTAAAAACTCCGAATCATTGGGACACCTTTTAACTAAAGTTGACTCATCTCCAGTCCCATCTTTATCAAGATTCATATTGGAAAACAAATATTTAATAGGCGACACATCAATTACTTTTAGATCTTCATTATTATTGTCATGAAAACTAGAAGAACACGCTTTTACAAAGCAATCTTTTTTAGCATGCATCCTAGCGGTTCTTTCTTTGCACTCATCAATGGAAATTCTCATGGCTTTGAGAGACTCATTGATATCATGCTTAGGTGGAATAGATCTAAGTTTCAAAGAATCAACATCAAGAGAAATTCTATCCACGTTCCTAGCCAACTCATCAATCTTAGGCAATTTTTCTTCAAGCAAAGCATTGAAATTCTTTTGCGAAATCATAAATTCTTTAACACTACTCTCAAAATCAGAGGGCATCTTATTAAAATTTCCATAAGAGTTGTTGTAGGAATTAACATAATTATTAGAGGAATTACTATGGAACAACCTAGAATTAAAGTTTCCTCTATACGCGTTGTTACGAAAATTGTTCCTACCACCAAATTTCACATTCATAGATTCATTATTATTGTCAATCAAAGTAGACAAAGGCATATTATTAGGATCAGAAGAAGCACTCTTATTAGCAAACAATTTCATAAGTTCATCCATCTTTCCACTCAAAACATTAATCTCTTCTATCACATGAACCTTTTTACTAGTAGATCTTTCGGTGTGCCATTGAGAATAATTAACCATAATATTATCTAGGAGTTTAGTAGCTTCTCCTAAAGTGATTTCCATAAAAGTGCCTCCCGCGGCTGAATCTAAAAGATTTCTAGAAGCAAAATTCAATCCGGCATAAAATTTTTGTATAATCATCCATAAATTCAAACCATGTGTAGGGCAATTACGTATCATTAGTTTCATCCTCTCCCAAGCTTGTGCAACATGCTCATTGTAGCGACCAGACCTCAGACGGTCAAGTCTCTGTGCATCAGTGTCATCCCTGGATCAGTAATGCTGACACGCACAGTACTCGAAGGATTTATAACAGAGTAGCAATCACACACTTATTACATCGAATGTCTCAAAAGAGAACTTATTATAATAAATATGGCTTAAGGCCATCTAAAAACGATAACAGCGGAAGACTTGGAAGATAAGCGAGTCCATCAACTCCAACGGCATCACTGAGTATAGAACCACGACCTAAGGCACCTTACTCGTCGTCTGAAAAGTCTGCAACATGAAACGTTGCAGCCCGAAAACGGGTCAACACATGGAATATGCTGGCAATGTAACACATAGAGAGTAATGAATAGAATAATGCTATACTACATGCATATTTGGCTGGTGGAAAGCTCTATGGTTACAGTTTTGCGAAAAGCCAATTTTTCCCTACTGCAACGGAATAAATTTTATTTAACTATCATGGTGGTTGTTAAACATTGAGAATGGGTGACACCATCTCAATCCCAATTAAGTTTCAACATTAATCCCAACAAAATTAATTAAAGTAACATGATGAGATTCACATGATAATCCAAGTACTAGATACTCAAGTTGTCCATAACCGGGGACACGGCTAACCATGATTAGTTTATACACTCTGCAGAGGTTTGCGCACTTTTCCCCACAAGACTCGATCTCCTCCGTTGGGATTCTCAAACTACATGATGTTTGAGAAACGGATGATCGAGACATAGTCTTTCAGAAGCGTTTGCACCTTACGATCGGGTAGACAGTACCACCTACAACCCCTACATCTGCTAGTCTACCACTGTAAGAGTTCACACAACTTAATCAACTATGCTAGATCCCATAATAGCTTGTGGCTGCACACGGAAGTTTCTAGCATGAATAATCTCATGATCCCTTTGAGCCTGGGTGGCGGTCCATAAAAAACCAGGCAATCGCTGGAATACCCAGGTGCCTCAATCCACCCAGATGTGTGTTTAAGTAGCCACCTTAAATTGAACCATTAATTAACAATCTCACATCTGTCATGGATACACTCACCCAATCCACGTCTACTAGCATAGCATAGCAATATAAGCAAACGTAGAAGTAACTCCCAAGGGTTTGGTAATAAACAGGGCAATAGGTTCTACCTCATCAGCTACTTCCCAACCCACAATTTAATCAGATCCTAATCATGCAATTGTTTGAGGATTGATCTAATGCAATTAAACTGGGTGTGAAAAGAGGTATGATCAAAGTGTTACTTGCCTTGCTGATGATATGTGAAACCTAGGGATTCGAAGTAGCAAGCGGCGCACTCCGGGTACTCTATCGCAAACAAACAAGCATACAATAAGTACTCGTCTAATGCACAGGTAAAACTCAAATAAGAGATCTAACCAGAAAGTTCAACTTAAGAACTCCGGTTTGCAAAAAGAATCAAATCAAACGAAGCAACGAAAGTCAAACGGCGAAAGAAACAAGCTTCGTTTACTAATCTGGACCTAAGTCAAATTTTACAGTAGCAAAACTTGTTTGAGTTGGTTAAACAGAAAGAGGGTTTCGAGACGAAACTCTAGGCGCTTGAATCGCCTGATTCCGACAAAGGAGCGAAAAGTTAAACCAAAACGAAAAACATATCGGAAATCGCAAACAGAAATAATCGCGGAAAATCCGAGAAAAAGAAAAACTGACGAACAGTTTAACGAACGGACGTTCGCTAACTGTAACTAAACAATGAACGCGTTCGTTTGAACGAGCGAACGCTCGCTAAATAAGAAAACCGAAAAAAAACAAAATGGATCTAAAAAACCTAGGGTTTTCTAAAAAAACCGAATCGGTTTTCTTCAGAAAACCGGGCGGCGGGCGGCTACCTCGGCTCGGGGCTCTGGCGAAGTCCGGCGGCTCCGGCGGGGCGACGGGAGGCGGCGGCGGCGACCTTGGGCGGCGGGGCGGCTCGGCGGTGGTGCGGCTCCGGCGGCGGGGCTGCGGGTTCGGTGGCGGGGTGAGGGGCGGCGGCGGCGGCTATTTAAGGAATGGGGGGGCGGCGCGGCTTGGGGAAGGGGGCGCCTCGGGAGGCGTGCTCCTCCCGGACTCGGGCGGCGGCGGCGGTCTCCGATCCGGAGACGGCGGCGGGAGGCGGTGGCGCTGGCGGGCCGGCCTGGTTCGGCTGGGCTTCGGCCCAGTCGGGCGCGCGAGAGTTTAAAAAAAAAAACAATTCCGCCGAAACTGAGAAAAATTCTAGAAAATAAAATAAAATTCTAAAAATGCCAAAATAAAATTCTCACCGTCTAAATAAAATATTTAGAACAAGATGAACATTTTCTTGGCCCTAAAATGCAATTTTGAAAAACGTGCAATTTTCCTAAATTCAAATAAAATAGCAAAACTCCAAATAAAATAAGATTTGATTTTTTAATTAAATCCTCAATATTTCTTATTTTTGGGAAAGTCATTTTATTCCCTCTCTCTTATTTTTATAAATGAAATAATTGAAGATAAAATAAATAAAATCAAATGATCCTATTTTCAAAATTAGAGAAAACCCAAATATGAAAATAACGAAATCCCCAACTCTCTCCGTGGGTCCTTGAGTTGCGTAGAATTTCTAGGATGAAACCAAAAATGCAATAAAATAAGGTATGCAATGATGATCTAATGTATAACATTCCAAATTGAAAATTTGGGATGTTACAAACCGACCCCCTTAAGATGAATCTCGCCCTCGAGATTCGGGTTGGCTAGAAAATAGGTGAGGTTGGTCCTTCCGTAGATCTTCCTCTCGCTCCCAGGTGGCTTCATCCTCGGTATGGTGGCTCCACTGAACTTTGCAAAACTTGATAACCTTGCTGCGGGTGACTCGGCTGGCATACTCAAGAATCTTGACTGGTTTTTCCTCATAAGTCAAATCACTATCCAACCTAATCGCCTCCAGTGGCACTGTATCTCTCAGCGGTATATCAGCCATCTCTGCGTGGCACTTCTTCAACTGGGAAACGTGGAACACATCGTGAACTCCTGACAATCCTTCGGGCAATTCCAACTTGTAAGCAACTTCTCCCATACGCTCCAAAACTTTGTATGGTCCTACAAAACGTGGCGCTAACTTTCCCTTAACTCCAAAGCGCTTAACTCCCCGAAGTGGAGATACACGAAGATAAACTCTGTCTCCGATTTCGTAAACTGTCTCCTTATGTTTTGAACCCGCATAGTTCTTCTGTCTGGATTGGGCTACCTTGAGCCTATCGCGAATCAACTTCACGTTCCGTTCAGACTCCTTAATCAAATCTGGTCCAAAGAACTGGCGGTCTCCAACTTCGTCCCATAACAATGGTGTTCTACACCTCCTTCCGTACGAAGCTTCGAAAGGGGCCATCTTCAAACTGGATTGATAACTATTATTGTAAGAGAACTCTGCATATGGCAAGTTATCGTCCCAACTAGATCCATAATCTAGCGCACAAGCTCTCAGCATGTCCTCCAGAATCTGATTGACTCTCTCGGTTTGTCCATCTGTCTGTGGATGAAAGGCTGTACTGAATTCTAGCCTGGTACCCAAAGTTTCATGTAACTGATGCCAGAACTTTGAGGTAAACTGGGTTCCTCTATCTGATACAATGCTCCTCGGAACTCCATGCAGACATACGATTCTGGTCATGTATATCTTTGCCAACTTAGCACTGGTGTAAGTGGTCTTCACTGGGATGAAATGAGCTACCTTCGTCAAACGATCGACTAGAACCCATATTGAGTCATAGCCTGAACGAGTCCTGGGCAATCCCGTGATAAAATCCATGCCTAGTTTATCCCACTTTCATTCGGGTATCGGCAATGGCTGTAGCAATCCTGCTGGCTTCTGATGCTCTGCCTTCACTCTCTGACATACATCACAAACTACTACATACTCCGCAATATCCTTCTTCATTCCAGTCCACCAGAAAGTATCCTTCAAATCCAAATACATCTTGGTATTTCCTGGGTGAATCGAATACGGCGAGTCATGAGTCTCCTGCAGAATCAACTTCCTGATCTCCGGGTCATTAGGCACATAAACGCGGTCCTCAAACCATAAGGTATCGTGCTCGTCCTCATGAAATCCCTTGGCTTTTCCTTTGCTCATCCTTTCCTTTATTCCGGCAATCTCCTTGTCTGTCTTCTGAGCTTCTCTGATCTTATCCATCAGAGTAGACTGTATCTCCAATGCTGCAACATAGCCTCTCGGAACTATTTCCAAACATAGCTCGCGAATATCCTCGGCTAATTCCTTCGGTAACTCTCCGGTCATGAGTGTGTTGACATGGCTCTTGCGGCTCAACGCATCTGCTACTACGTTAGCCTTTCCGGGGTGATAATGCAATCTCATATCATAATCCTTTATGAGCTCCAACCATCTCCTTTGCCTGAGATTCAACTCCTTCTGCGTGAAGATGTATTTCAAACTCTTGTGATCCGTGTACACCTCACAGTGGTTTCCGATGAGAAAATGTCTCCATGTCTTCAACGCCGTACTACGGCTGCTAACTCCAAATCATGCATAGCGTAATTCATCTCATGGGGTTTAAGCTGTCGTGAAGCATATGAAACAACTCTTCCTTCCCGCATAAGCACTGCTCCAAGTCCTCGACGAGAAGCGTCGCAGTATACTTCATAATCCTTGCGCTGATCTGGCAGAATCAACACTGGTGATGTAACCAAACGTTTCTTCAACTCTTGGAAACTAGCTTCACATTCCTCAGTCCAGTTGAACTTGGTGTCCTTCTTCAACGGCTCCGTCATGGGCTTAGCAATCCTCGAGAAATTCTCAATGAATCTCCGGTAGTATCCTGCAAGTCCAAGAAAACTCCGGATCTCTCCAACTAATGTGGGTGATTCCCAGTTTGTCACAGTGTCGACTTTGGTGGGGTCTACTGCTATTCCTTCTCCGGATATAACATGTCCGAGGAATCCAACTTCCTTCAACCAAAACTCACATTTGCTGAACTTGGCGTATAATTGATGTTCTCTGAGCTTCTCAAGTACCAAACGCAAATGTTCCTTATGCTCCTCTTCATTCTTGGAGTAGACCAAAATATCATTAATGAACACCACGACGAACTTATCCAAAAACTCCATAAACACCTTGTTCATCAGGTTCATGAAATAGGCAGGTGCGTTAGCCAGACCAAATGACATAACAGTATACTCGTACAGCCCATACCTAGTGGTAAAAGCCGTCTTAGGTATATCCTGCTCTCGAATCTTCAACTGATGGTATCCTGACCGCAGATCGATCTTGGAAAATACCTTAGCTCCTTGTAAGCGGTCAAACAGATCATTGATCATCGGCAGTGGGTACTTGTTTTTGATGGTCACTTCATTCAGTCCTCGATAATCAATAACCATCCTTAACGATCCATCCTTCTTCTCCACTAGAAGCACTGGCGATCCCCAAGGTGAAGAACTTGGGCGAATATAGCCTTTATCCAGCAACTCCTTAATCTGCTTCTTAATCTCCTCCATATCCTTTGTGGGCATCCTGTACGGTCTCTTAGATATTGACCCCGTGCCTGGCAAAAGCTCAATCAAAAACTCAATGTCTCTATCCGGTGGCATGCAGCCCTTCCAGAAACTTCTCCTGCTTGGCTGCATCTGTAGCAACGTCATCTGGGGCATAACGTGCTAACTTACTAAAGTCCTCCACATACTGGCCTACGGTGCGTCCTCCTTGGCGTAAGTTGCAAAACTCACGCTTCTTCATGGCCATAACTCCTGCTGAAACATGGGCAGTACAGAAAGCTTGCTGAAACTGGTCCCATGTGACAGTGTCGATGGGGTGAGTGGCTGTATAATTCTCCCACCATGATGCTGCGGGTCTATCAAGCTGATGTGCGGCAAAACGCACTCTCTCCGCATCTGTGCATCCTGCAGTGGTCAACTCCCTTCCAACTTTGCGGAGCCAATCATCTGCAACATTCGGCTCGGTGCTACTGGAATACACCGGCAGATTTAGCCTCAAGAAACGGGTCAAATGATCAACAGGTGGTGGTGGTGGTGGGTTGTTGTTGTTGTTGTTGTTGTTGCCTTGGTTCTGTACTAGTGCTTACATCAAGACATTCTGCTGCTGAATCAACTGAGTGATCTCCAGTGGGAAAACGAATCCGGTGTCGCGTCTCGGAGGCATCTGATGGGTTTAGAAAAGATGAGAATTTAGAATAGAATGAGGTCTAGTGAGAAAACACTGCCCATATGCACATGAGACAAACACAATCAATATCACTCAAATCAATTCAAACAAGGCATACAATCGATCTAACTATCGTCACAAAGTGCTCGGACTATACTATATACATGGGGAAATACTACTACTGATTATGGTGGTCTACTAGAAATTTTGATCGGTCGAAGACTCCATGATATCTGCTCCAGCTTCATCAACAAAGTCATCTTCACTGGGGTCCGAGTCGGTGTCGTCGATGATGATGTAGTTATCTGGGCAAGCGCAATCATCGTCTTCTCCTCCTGGTGCTGTGTCTCCCATGAATACTCCGATCTTCTTTTCTAGGTCGTCATTCTTCTCCACCAACGTGGCGATCTCCTCCTCATATCCGTCGCGCGTAGACTTGAGTTCTTCCTCCAACTCCATGATCTTGGTCAATGCCTTCTTCAGATCTATCATGCCTGTGCACATTTGGTTCTCCTGGCGACGAATGTGCTGGTTTTGCTTCTGGATGAAAGCTGCAATTGATCTATCCTTCTTGGTGCTGATCATCTCCCATTGCTCATCTCGGCGCCCACAAATCGGGTAAATGGTATCCTTAAGCTCCTTGTGGTAAACTTCTCCAATGCGTCCCATGGTGATGTGGGCTGCCATGCTCTTTCCTAGACTCCAGGTTGGTGCATCAAAGGAAAACTCTATGGGCTCGGTGACGGGCATGAACGTCCTTCCTGGAACCTGAACTTGAATCATCCAACGCTCCTCTTCTGGTAGTGTGGCGTTGTAGGTTCCGGTGAAGCTTGGTATTCCGATGTTCAGGTATCTAGTGACTTCCTTCAAGTGGCGTCCAAAGGGTGTATCTTCATCTGGTTGCATGAACTTGTTCCTGGCATCCGCCATCCTAAAAGAGTGGAAAATGGAGAGGAGTCAGATATGAGAAGAGAATAGTGATCTAGGGTTTAAGCTTAGTGGTCGTGTCCTACAGTCAGCGTGTGCTCTGATACCATCTTGTAGCGACCAGACCTCAGACGGTCAAGTCTCTGTGCATCAGTGTCATCCCTGGATCAGCAATGCTGACACACACAGTACTCGAAGGATTTATAACAGAGTAGCAATCACACACTTATTACATCGAATGTCTCAAAAGAGAACTTATTATAATAAATATGGCTTAAGGCCATCTAAAAACGATAACAGCGGAAGACTTGGAAGATAAGCGAGTCCATCAACTCCAACGGCATCACTGAGTATAGAACCACGACCTAAGGCACCTTACTCGTCGTCTGAAAAGTCTGCAACATGAAACGTTGCAGCCCGAAAACGGGTCAACACATGGAATATGCTGGCAATGTAACACATAGAGAGTAATGAATAGAATAATGCTATACTACATGCATATTTGGCTGGTGGAAAGCTCTATGGTTACAGTTTTGCGAAAAGCCAATTTTTCCCTACTGCAACGGAATAAATTTTATTTAACTATCATGGTGGTTGTTAAACATTGAGAATGGGTGACACCATCTCAATCCCAATTAAGTTTCAACATTAATCCCAACAAAATTAATTAAAGTAACATGATGAGATTCACATGATAATCCAAGTACTAGATACTCAAGTTGTCCATAACCGGGGACACGGCTAACCATGATTAGTTTATACACTCTGCAGAGGTTTGCGCACTTTTCCCCACAAGACTCGATCTCCTCCGTTGGGATTCTCGCACTACATGATGTTTGAGAAACGGATGATCGAGACATAGTCTTTCAGAAGCGTTTGCACCTTACGATCGGGTAGACAGTACCACCTACAACCCCTACATCTGCTAGTCTACCACTGTAAGAGTTCACACAACTTAATCAACTATGCTAGATCCCATAATAGCTTGTGGCTGCACACGGAAGTTTCTAGCATGAATAATCTCATGATCCCTTTGAGCCTGGGTGGCGGTCCATAAAAAACCAGGCAATCGCTGGAATACCCAGGTGCCTCAATCCACCCAGATGTGTGTTTAAGTAGCCACCTTAAATTGAACCATTAATTAACAATCTCACATCTGTCATGGATACACTCACCCAATCCACGTCTACTAGCATAGCATAGCAATATAAGCAAACGTAGAAGTAACTCCCAAGGGTTTGGTAATAAACAGGGCAATAGGTTCTACCTCATCAGCTACTTCCCAACCCACAATTTAATCAGATCCTAATCATGCAATTGTTTGAGGATTGATCTAATGCAATTAAACTGGGTGTGAAAAGAGGTATGATCAAAGTGTTACTTGCCTTGCTGATGATATGTGAAACCTAGGGATTCGAAGTAGCAAGCGGCGCACTCCGGGTACTCTATCGCAAACAAACAAGCATACAATAAGTACTCATCTAATGCACAGGTAAAACTCAAATAAGAGATCTAACCAGAAAGTTCAACTTAAGAACTCCGGTTTGCAAAAAGAATCAAATCAAACGAAGCAACGAAAGTCAAACGGCGAAAGAAACAAGCTTCGTTTACTAATCTGGACCTAAGTCAAATTTTACAGTAGCAAAACTTGTTTGAGTTGGTTAAACAGAAAGAGGGTTTCGAGACGAAACTCTAGGCGCTTGAATCGCCTGATTCCGACAAACGAGCGAAAAGTTAAACCAAAACGAAAAACATATCGGAAATCGCAAACAGAAATAATCGCGGAAAATCCGAGAAAAAGAAAAACTGACGAACAGTTTGACGAACGGACGTTCGTTAACTGTAACTAAACAATGAACGCGTTCGTTAAAACGAACGAACGAGCGAACACTCGCTAAATAAGATAACAAAAAAAACAAAACAAAACCGATCTAAAAAAACCTAGGGTTTTCAAAAAAAAACCCGAATCGGTTTTCTTCAGAAAACCAGGCGGCGGGCGGCTACCTCGGCTCGGGGCTCCGGCGAAGTCCGGCGGCTCCGGCGGGGCGACGGGAGGCGGCGTGGGGCGGCGGGGCTGCGGGCGTCGGCGGCTTTCCCGGCGGCGGCGACGACCTTGGGCGGCGGGGCGGCTCGGCGGTGGTGCGGCTCCGGCGGCATGGCGGGTTCCGGCGGCGGGGCTACGGGTTCGGTGGCAGGGTGAGGGGCGGCGGCGGCGGCTATTTAAGGAGGGGGGGCGGCGCGGCTTGGGGAAGGGGGCGCCTCGTGAGGCGTGCTCCTCCCGGACTCAGGCGGCGGGGGCGGTCTCCGATCCGGAGACGGCGGCGGGAGGCAGTGGCGCGGGCGGGCCAGCCTGGTTCGGCTGGGCTTCGGCCCAGTTGGGCGCGCGGGAGTTTTTTTTAAAACAATTCCGCCAAAACTGAGAAAAATTCTAGAAAATAAAATAAAATTCTAAAAATGCCAAAATAAATTTTTCACCGTCTAAATGGAATATTTAGAACAAGATGAACATTTTCTTGGCCCTAAAATGCAATTTTGAAAAACGTGCAATTTTCCTAAATTCAAATAAAATAGCAAAACTCCAAATAAAATTAGATTTGATTTTTTTATTAAATCCTCAATATTTCTTATTTTTGGGAAAGTCATTTTATTCCCTCTGTCTTATTTTTATAAATGAAATAATTGAAGATAAAATAAATAAAATAAATTGATCCTATTTCCAAAATTTGAGAAACCCAATTATGAAAATAACGAAATCCCCAACTCTCTCCGTGGGTCCTTGAGTTGCGTAGAATTTCTAGGATCAAACAAAAAATGCAATAAAATATGATATGCAATGATGATCTAATGTATAACATTCCAAATTGAAAATTTGGGATTTTACACTCATGCTCAAGTTGCTTAAAATTCATAATATCATTTCTAAGAGAGATGATCTTAGCAGGAGGAAAATACTTAGAGATAAAAGCATCTTTGCACTTATTCCATGAATCAATACTATTTTTAAGCAAAGAAGAGAACCAAGTTTTAGCACGATCTCTAAGCGAAAACGGAAATAGCTTCAATTTAACAATATCATTATCCACATCTTTCTTCTTTTGCATATCACACAAATCAACGAAGTTGTTTAGATGGGTAGCGACATCTTCACTAGGAAGGCCAGAAAATTGATCTTTCATGACAAGATTCAACAGAGCAACATTAATTTCACAAGATTCAGTATCGGTATTAGGAGCAATCGGAGTGCTAATAAAATCATTATTGTTGGTATTGGAAAAGTCACACACTTTAGTATTATCTTAAGCCATCGTGACAAACAATCAATCCAACACACAAGCAAACAAGAAGCGAGCGGAAAGAAGCGGATGGAAAAGGGCGAATAAAACGGCAAGGGTGAAGTGGGGGAGAGGAAAACGAGAGGCAAATGGCAAATAATGTAATGCGAGGGATAAGAGTTTGTGATGGGTACTTGGTATGTCTTGACTTGTGCTTAGATCTCCCCGGCAACGGCGCTAGAAATCCTTCTTGCTACCTCTTGAGCATGCGTTGGTTTTCCCTTGAAGAGGAAAGGGTGATGAAACAAAGTAGCGTAAGTATTTCCCTTAGTTTTTGAGAACCAAGGTGTCAATCCAGTAGGAGACTACACGCAAATCGCCTAGTACCTGCACAAACAATCAAGAACCTTGCAACCAACGCGGTAAAGGGGTTGTCAATCCCTTCACGACCACTTGCAAAAGTGAGATCTGATAAAGATAATAAGATAAATATTTTTGGTATTTTTGTTGTATAGATTGGAAAATAAAGATTGCAAAATACATAGTAAACTAGAATTGTAGATTGGAAACTTTTATGATGTAAAGTAGACCCAGGGGCCATAGGTTTTACTAGTGGGCTTCTCTCAAGATATCATATATTACGGTGGGTGAACAAATTACTGCCGAGCAATTGATAGAAAAGCGCATAGTTATGATGATATCTAAGGCAATGATCATGAATATAGGGATCACGTCCGTGACAAGTAGACCGAAACGATTCTGCATCTACTACTATTACTCCATACATCGACCGCTATCCAGCATGCATCTAGAGTATTAAGTTCATAAGAACGGAGTAACACATTAGGCAAGATGACATGATGTAGAGGGATAAACTCAAGCAATATGATATAAACCCCATCTTTTTATCGTCGATGGCAACAATACAATACGTGTCGTTTCCCTTTCTGTCACTGGGATCGAGCACCGCAAGATTGAACCCAAAGCTAAGCACTTCTCCCATTGCAAGAAAGATCAATCTAGTAGGCCAAACTAAACTGATAATTCAAAGAGACTTGCAAAGATATCAAATCATGCATATAAGAATTCAGAGAAGAATCAAATAATATTCATAGATAATCAAGTTCATAAACCCACAATTCATCGGATCTCGGCAAACACACCGCAAAAAGTATTACATCGAATAGATCTCCAAGAAGATCAAGGAGAACTTTGTATTGAGATCCAAAGAGAGAGAAGAAGCCATCTAGCTAATAACTATGGACCCGAAGGTCCGTGGTAAACTACTCACACATCATCGGAGAGGCTATGGTGTTGATGTAGAAGCCCTCCGTGATCGAATCCCCCTCCGGCAGATTGCCGGAAAAGGCCCCAAGATGGGATCTCATGGGTACAGAAGGTTGCGGCGGTGGAAAAGTGGTTTCGTGGCTCCCCTGGATGTTTTTAGGGTATAAGAGTATATATAGGCGAAAGTAGGTCGGTGGATGAGGGAGTCCTGGATTAAGGGGTCCTCGGCGTCCGGACTATGATACGTAGGCCGGACTGATGGGCTATGAAGATACAAGACCGAAGACTCTCTCCCGTGTCCGGAGACTCTCCTTGGCGTGGAAGGCACGCTTGGTGCCCTGATATGAAGATTCCTTTCTCTGTAACCGACTTTGTACAACCCTAGTCCCCTCCGGTGTCTATATAAACCGGAGGGCTTAGTCCGTTGAGGGGATCATAATCATAGTCATACAGGCTAGACTCTTAGGGTTTTAGCCATTACGATCTCGTGGTAGATCAACTCTTGTAATACTCATATTCATCAAGATCAATCAAGCATGAAGTAGGGTATTACCTCCATAGAGAGGGCCCGAACCTGGGTAAATATCGTGTCCCCTGTCTCCTGTTACCATCGACCTTAGACGAATAGTTCGGGACCCCCTACCCGAGATCCGCCGGTTTTGACACCGACATTGGTGCTTTCATTGAGAGTTCCGCTGCCTCGTCGTCAAGAGGTTCGATGGCCCCGTCAATCATCTACAACAATGTTGTCCAGGGAGAAGTCTTCCTCCCCGGACAGATCTTCGTATTCGGCGGCTTCGCACTGCGGGCCAACTCGCTTGGCCATCTAGAGCAGATCGACAGCTACGCCCCTGGCCATCAGGTCAGATTTGGAAGCTTGAACTATGTCGCAGATATCCGCGGAGACTTGATCTTTGATGGATTCGTGACCACGGCAGCCACTCCCTGTCACCGCGATGAACATGACTTAAATATGTCATCGGACCTTACCCAGGAGATAACGCCTGTAACTGCTCTGGCCCTAGATCCGGAGCAGATCGCGCCATCTGAGGACGGGAGGCTCAACCGTGCTACGATGCCGCAGACTCAACAGCGTCGGAGCCACACACAGACCGAACCTCGAGTGGAATCTGTGTCACCAGAACCTCGGACTCGTTTCCGGCTACAAGTTCTGAACCATGTGCGTCCGCATATGTCGAGCTTGATCAGTCATCAATCGTTGAATTCAGCTCCGCGGACATCTTCCGACACTTGCCTTTAGGCGATGTGCTAAACTCATTAAAAACACTCTCCTTAGCGGGGGACTCACAGCCGAATTATATCCGGTTTGAATTGGAGACTGAAGACGGAGAATTTCGCTTTCCACCCACCGCCCACTTCATAGCCACTGTCGAGGACCTAACCGACGTGCTTGATTACGGCTCCGAAGACATCGACGGTATGGACGACGATGCTGGAGAAGAGGAGGCCCAAAACCCACCGTTTACCGGACGTTGGACGGCCACTTCCTCGGATGACGTATACATGGTGGACAGACCCAAAGAGAACAATGGCGATAACAAGGAAGATCCAGTCGAGGATGAACCTCCCAAGAAACAACCAAAGCGCCGACATCAGCGGCGCTGCTCTAAATCACGCTGATGTCTACTAGACAACCTTCTTATTGTAGACGTTGTCGGGCCTCCAAGTGCAGAGGTTTGTAGGACAGTAGCAAATTTCCCTCAAGTGGATGACCTAAGGTTTATCAATCCATGGGAGGTGTAGGTTGGTCTCTCTCAAGCAACCCTGCAACCAAATAACAAAGAGTCTCTTGTGTCCCCAACACACCCAATACAATGGTAAATTGTATAGGTGCACTAGTTCGGCGAAGAGATGGTGATACAAGTGCAATATGGATGGTAGATAAAGGTTTTTGTAATCTGAAAATATAAAAACAGCAAGGTAGCAAGTGATAAAAGTAAGCACAAACGGTATTGCAATGCTAGGAAACAAGGCCTAGGGTTCATACTTTCACTAGTGCAAGTTCTCTCAACAATAATAACATAGTTGGATCATATAACTATCCCTCAACATGCAACAAAGAGTCACTCCAAAATCACTAATAGCGGAGAACAAACAAAGAGATTATTGTAGGGTACGAAACCACCTCAAAATTATTCTTTCGGATCGATCTATCATAGAGTTCGTACTAGAATAACACCTTAAGACACAAATCAACCAAAACCCTAATGTCACCTAGATACTCCAATGTCACCTCAAGTATCCGTGGGTATGATTATACGATATGCATCAAACAATCTCAGATTCATCTATTCAACCAATACATAGAACTTCAAAGAGTGCCCCAAAGTTTCCACCGGAGAGTCAAGTCAAAAACATGCGCCAACCCCTATGCATAAGTTCACGAGCGGAACCCGCAAGTTGATCACCAAAACATACATCAAGTGGATCACGTGAATATCCCATTGTCACCGCAGATAAGCACATGCAAGACATACATCAAGTGTTGCCAAATCCTTAAAGACTCAATCCGATAAGATAACTTCAAAGGGAAAACTTAATCCATTACAAGAGAGTAGAGGGGGAGAAACATCATAAGATCCAACTATAATAACAAAGCTTGCGGTAAATCAAAGTCGTACCACCTCAAGAACACGAGAGAGAGAGAGATCAAACACATAGCTACTGGTACATACCCTCAGCCCCGAGGGTGAACTACTCCCTCCTCGTCATGGAGAGCACCGGGATGATGAAGATGGCCACCGGTGAGGGATTCCCCCTCCGGCAGGGTGCCGGAACAGGGTCCCGATTGGTTTTTGGTGGCTACAGAGGCTTGCGACGGCGGAACTCCTGATCTATTCTGCTCCCCGATGTTTTTAGTGTATATGGAGATATATAGGCGAAAGAAGTCGGTCAGGGGAGCCACGAGGGGCCCACGAGGGTGGGGGGCGCGACCAGGGGGGTAGGGCGCGCCTCCCTACCTCGTGGCTTCCTCGAAGCTTCCCTGACGTCTACTCCAAGTCTCCTGGATTGCTTCCGTTCCAAAAATAACTCTCCTGAAGGTTTCATTCCGTTTGGACTCCGTTTGATATTCCTTTTCTTCGAAACACTAAAATAGGCAAGAAAACAGCAATTTGGGTTGGGCCTCTGGTTAATAGGTTAGTCCCAAAAATCATATAAAATATCATATAAATGCATATAAAACATCTAAGATGGATAATATAATAGCATGAATACTTCATAAATTATAGATACGTTGGAGACGTATCAGCATCCCCAAGCTTAGTTCCTGCTCGTCCTTGAGTAGGGAAATGATAATAGAAATAATTTATGAAGTGTGAATGCTAGCAGGTGCACAAGTTTGATCAATGATAATTTCAATCACCTTTTCTAGCATCATCATATGTCATAACAGTAGCTCATCTCATAAAACTTTTCATGATCAAGTAACAAACTATTCACATGTTGAAGTATAGATCATAAACTTTCTTGAAAACTAACAAACCGTGTTATTAGTCATCAAACAATTACAATTCATCTTATTTTCAGGAAGAGTCTATGTCAGAGCTTTGATTCAGAAAACTTCACATACTCAACTATCATTTAGTCTTCCACAATTGCTAACACTCACGCGATATTTATGGGTTCAAAGTTTTAATCAGACACAGAGAAAGATAGGGGCTAATAGATTTGCCTCCCAACCTTTTACCTCAAGGGTAATGTCAACGATAATAGTTCATGGTGCCTTACATCCAATTGGATATATATATCAGGATCTTTCCAACACAATGTGCTTGCCAAAGGATAAAATGTAAAAAGGAAACGTGAAGATCACCATGACTCTTGCATAAGGTATAAGACAAGAATAAAAGATAGGCCCTTCACAGAGGGAAGTAGAGGTTGTCATGCGCTTTTATAGTTGGATGCACAAAATCTTAATGCGAAAGAATGTCACTTTATATTGCCACTTGTGATAGGGACCTTTATTATGCAGTCCGTCACTTTTATTGCTTCCACATCACAAGATCGTATAAAGCGTATTTTCTCCACACTAATAGATCATACATATTTAGAGAGCAATTTTTATTGCATGCACCGATGACAAATTACTTGAAGGATCTTACTCAATCCATAGGTAGGTATGGTGGACTCTCATGGCAATACTGGTTTAAGGGATGTTTGGAAGCACAAGTAGTATCTCTACTTGGTGCATATAATTTGGCTAGCATGAGGGGGAAAGGCAAGCTCAGCATGTTGAATGATCCATGACAATATAGTTTATTTCGGTATAAGAAAACATAACCCATTACGTTGTCTTCCTTGTCCAACATCAACCTTTTAGCATGTCATATTTTAATGAGTGCTCACAATCATAAAAGATGTCCAAGATACTATATTTATATGTGAAATCTCTCTTCCCTCAATACTCTTTCATGAATTTTTCAAGTGACCAATACAATGTTTGCTAACCTTCAATAAATTTACCACCTCTACTTCTTATATGTGAAGTCATTACTCCCCATGGGATAAGCATATAAAACATATATAATTTCAGATTTAAGATATTCAAATCATTCAACTATTTACTCATAGGATATAAGTGAAGCACACGAGTAAATGACAAACTACTCCAAAAAGATATAAGTGAAGATCAATGAGTAGTTGAATAATTATTTAGCTATGTGAAGACTCTCCCATTTAATAATTTCAGATCTTGATATTTTATTCAAACAGCAAGCAAAATAAAATAAAATGACATTCTAAGAATAGCAAACATCACGTGAAGAAGCAAAAACTTAGGATCAACCGATACTAACCGATAGTTGTCGAAGAAGAAAGGTGGGATGCCAACCAGGGCATCCCCAAGCTTAGACGCTTGAGACTTCCTGAAATATTATCATGGGATGCCTTGGGCATCCCCAAGCTTGAGCTTTTGTGTCTCCTTAATTCCTCTCATATCACGGTCTCCCTAAATTTCAAAAGCTTCATCCACAAAAAACTCAACAAGGACTCGTGAGATAAGTTAGTATAAACCAATGCGAAAACCTTATCATAATCTACTGTAGCAAATCACTAAAATTATTATTCAAAATTGCATACTAAATGCCTCTGCATATTTAATAGTCCTATCCTCAAATAGAATCATTAAAGAAGCAAACATATGCAAACATAACAGCAATCTGCCTAAACAGGACAGTCTGTAAAGAATGCAGCAAGATCCATACTTCCCTAGCTCCAAAAATTATGAAAGAAAATTCCCACTGTAGTAAATTTATCAGAGCTTATTATGCAAAAGGTTTCAACATTTTATCACATTCTGACTTTTCTAGGGAATTTTTGCAACAGCGGTAAACTTTCTGTTTTCAAACAGCAACATGTAGACTTGTAATATAGGCATAGTAAAGGCTATCAATGCCACTTTTATTGAAATAAAAGATGCAAAACATGTTCTAAATAACAGCAAGCAAATCCTAACAAAATAAATTGACGCTCCAAGCAAAACACATATCATGTGGTGAATAAAAATATAGCTCCAAGTAAAGTTACCGATGAACGAAGACGAAAGAGGGGGTGCCTTCCGGGGCATCCCCAAGCTTAGGCTCTTGGTTGTCCTTGAATATTACCTTGGGGTGCCTTGGGCATCCCCAAGCTTAGGATCTTGCCAATCCTTAATCCATAGTCCATCGAATCTTTACCCAAAACTTGTAAAGTTCACAACACAAAACTTAACAGAAAACTCGTAAGCTCCGCTAGTATAAGAAAATAAATCACCACTTAGTTACTGTTGTGAACTCATTCCAAATTTATATTGGTGTAATATCTACTGTATTCCAACTTCTCTATGGTTCATACCCTCCGATACTACTCATAGATTCATCAAAATAAGCAAACAACACATAGAAAACAGAATCTGTCAAAAACAGAGCAGTCTGTAGTAATCTGTATCAAACGTATACTTCTGGAACTCCAAAAATTCTGAAATAAATTGGTGGACGTGAGGAATTTATATATTAATCATCTGCAAAAATAATCAACCTAAAATAACTCTCCAGTAAAAAATGGAAGCACATCTCATGAGTGCTAAAGTTTCTGTTTTTACAGCATGATCATAAAGACTTCACCCAAGTCTTCCCAAAGGTTCTACTTGGCACAAACACTAACTAAAACATAAAACCACATCTAACGAGAGGCTAGATGATTTATTTATTACTAAACAGGAACAAAAATCAAGGAACAAAAATAAAATTGGGTTGCCTCCCAACAAGCGCTAACGTTTAACGCCCCTAGCTAGGCATGATGATTTCAATGATGCTCACATAAAAGATAAGAATTGAAACATAAAGAGAGCATCATGAAGAATATGACTACAACATTTAAGTCTAACCCACTTCCTATGCATAGGGATTTTGTGAGCAAAAAACTTACGGGAACAACAATCAACTAGCATAGGAAGGCAAAACAAGCATAACTTCAAAACTTTAAGCACATAGAGAGGAAACTTGATATTATTGCAATTCCTACAAGCATATATTCCTCCCTCATAATAATTTTCAGTAGCATCATGAATGAATTCAACAATATAACCAGCACCTAAAGCATTCTTTTCATGATCTACAAGCATATAAATTTTATTACTCTCCACATAAGCAAAATTCTTCTCATTCAGAATAGTGGGAGTATCATAAGAAACTCGAATACTATAAATTGTTTCCACATTAAAAGAGTAATGTTCAGAAAAAGGGTAATCATAATCATGACAAGTTTTATAAATATAATCATCACTACTTTTTATAGCATAAGTGTCATCACAATAATCATCATAAGTAGAAACTTTGTTCTCATCATAATCGATTGAAACCTCTTCCAAGATAGTGGAATCATTACTAAATAAAGTCATGACCTATCCAAATCCACTTTAATCAATATAACCATCATAAATAGGAGGCATGCTATCATCATAATAAATTTGCTCATCAAAACTTGGGAGGCTAAAAATATCATCTTCATTAAACATAGCATCCCCAAGCTTGGGACAAACATTAATTTAAGCAAATATATTATCAAACTTGTCATTCTCATCAAACATAGCATCCCCAAGCTTGGGCCATTTCCTATCATAAGCATAATCACTCTCATCATTAATAGTATGGATAGCACCAATAGTATAGCAATTATCATCATCACAATGAGTAATAGGAGCAACATCATTTGGGAGGGATACCTTTTCACCTTTGCTTCTCCGTCTTTTCTTTTTCTTCTTCACATCATGTGTGGGTTTAACCCTCTTTTTTGAGCTCCTTATTAATGAGATTGGTTGAAGAGAAAACTCCTCCTCATTACCTGATTCATCATAAGAAATAATAGGAGGATATTGGGAAGTCTCTTCCCTTTCATTAGTATTCTCTTCATCTTCTATTTGTTTTCTTGTCTTTATGTAATTGGCAATATAAGGATTTTCAATGCAATTCACTGCACAATACATAAAAATTTCTTCTAGATCAAAATCAAGAACTTTATCAAGGACAAATTCTAGAAGATCCTTAGTTATACGTTTCATTTCTTGATAACCCAAAAGCAAAGTAAGTTCAGTATGATATGCAAGGGAAATCAAGTCATCACAATTCTTGGACACGATTCGATCATGAAACAATTTGCATTGGAGACTTAAATGACCACGTTCATTGAAAAGTTCACAAGTACGGCTAAGAAAGTTTAAATTTTCAGCACAAACATCTAGCCTTTCCTGCAACCATTTAGTTTCCAAATAATTATGCCTCTTGCAGAATCTATCTTCCCTATTTGGTGTGTACTTGCAACCTCTATGTATTCCACAAAAGTTGAAATGCTTATAAGAGACATTTTCATCATGACTAGTGCAATCATCATTCGTACTATGGATATTCAAAGAGTTCATACTAACAACATTGCAATCATGCTCATCATTCAAAGATTTAGTGCCAAACATTCTAATGCATTCTTCCGCTAGCAATTGAGCACAATTATCGGAATCCTTATTCTCATGAAAGATATTAAAAAGATGAAGCATATGAGGTACCCTCAATTCCATTTTTTTGTAGTTTTCTTTTATAAACTAAACTAGTGATAAAAAAAGAAACTAAAAGATTCGATTGCAAGATCTAAAGATATACCTTCAAGCACTCACCTCCCCGGCAACGGCGCCAGAAACTGCTTGATGTCTACTACACAACCTTCTTCTTGTAAATGTTGTTGGGCTTCCAAGTGCAGAGGTTTGTAGGACAGTAGCAAATTTCCCTCAAGTGGATGACCTAAGGTTTATCAATCCGTGGGAGGCGTAGTTGAAGATGGTCTCTCTCAAGCAACCCTGCAACCAAATAACAAAGAGTCTCTTGTGTCCCCAACACACCCAATACAATGGTAAATTGTATAGGTGCACTAGTTCAGCGAAGAGATGGTGATACAAGTGCAATATGGATGGTAGATAAAGGTTTTTGTAATCTGAAAATATAAAAACAGCAAGGTAGCAAGTGATAAAAATGAGCACAAACGGTATTGCAATGCTAGGAAACAAGGCCTAGGGTTCATACTTTCACTAGTGCAAGTTCTCTCAACAATAATAACATAGTTGGATCATATAACTATCCCTCAACATGCAACAAAGAGTCACTCCAAAATCACTAATAGCGGAGAACAAATGAAGAGATTATTGTAGGGTACGAAACCACCTCAAAGTTATTCTTTCGGATCGACCTATCATAGAGTTCGTACTAGAATAAGACCTTAAGACACAAATCAACCAAAACCCTAATGTCACCTAGATACTCCAATGTCACCTCAAGTATCTGTGGGTATGATTATAGGATATGCATCAAACAATCTCAGATTCATCTATTCAACCAACACATAGAACTTCAAAGAGTGCCCCAAAGTTTCCACCGGAGAGTCAAGACGAAAACGTGTGCCAACCCCTATGCATAAGTTCACGAGCGGAACCCACAAGTTGATCACCAAAACATACATCAAGTGGATCACGTGAATATCCCATTGTCACCACAGATAAGCACATGCAAGACATACATCAAGTGTTCTCAAATCCTTAAAGACTCAATCCGATAAGATAACTTCAAAGGTAAAACTCAATCCATTACAAGAGAGTAGGGGGGGAGAAACATCATAAGATCCAACTATAATAACAAAGCTCACGGTACATCAAGGTCGTACCACCTCAAGAACACGAGAGAGAGATCAAACACATAGCTACTGGTACATACCCTCAGCCCCGAGGGTGAACTACTCCCTCCTCGTCATGGAGAGCACCGGGATGATGAAGATGGCCACCGGTGAGGGATTCCCCCTCCGGCAGGGTGCCGGAACAGGGTCCCGATTAGTTTTTGGTGGCTACAGAGGCTTGCAGCGGCGGGACTCTCGATCTATTCTGCTCCCCGATGTTTTTAGGGTATATGGACATATATAGGCGAAAGAAGTCGGTCAGGGGAGCCACGAGGGTGGGGGGCACGCCCAGGGGGTAGGGCGCGCCTCCCTGCCTCGTGGCTTCCTCGAAGCTTCCCTGACGTCTACTCCATGTCTCCTGGATTGCTTCCGTTCCAAAAATAACTCTCCCGAAGGTTTCATTCCGTTTGGACTCCGTTTGATATTCCTTTTCTTTGAAACACTAAAATAGGCAAGAAAACAACAATTTGGGCTGGGCCTCCGGTTAATAGGTTAGTCCCAAAAATAATATAAAAGTGTTTAGTAAAGCCCATAAACATCCAGAACAGATAATATAATAGCATGAATACTTCATAAATTATAGATACGTTGGAGACGTATCACACGCCAGAGAAAAAACAGCAATACCAGCACAAGACAAGATAACACTCCGGACGGTGCCGAAGACAGAGAAGACCCCGACGAGCAAACTGATGAACAGGCCATAAACGAAGACTCGGAGGACAGTAGTTATCTTCCGCTCTCCGAGGATGAGGTGAACCTTGGCAACGAGGATTTTATCGTGCCTGAGGAACCTCTGGAGTAGGAGCACTTTAAGCGCCAGCTAATAGCCACTACAAGGAGCCTGAAAAAGAAGCAACATCAGCTTCAAGCTGATCAAGATCTGCTCAACAATAGATGGACTGATGTCCTGGCAGCCGAGGAATACGGCCTCAAGCACCCAGCCAAAAGTTACCCGAAGAGCAAATTGCTACCTCAGTTCGATGATGAGGTGCTGGAACCCGTACCATCATCGCGCAATGCGGCTGACCGGCCACCACGCGGTCGGGACAAAGCGGCAACTCAAGCCGTACACCAGCCCACCCTCCCTTATCGTAAAGGCAGAGATAAAACAGCTCGGGGACATACATATGACCTGCGGCAAGACTTGGACAGTAGAGCAGGTCAGAACATATCGATCTATGGATCACGGGGGCGTGCCTCGACATGCGACAACGGCTACCTAGCCGGACGTAACAATCATAATCACGCCCGGGCCGAGAACTGCAGACGGACTCCATCCGAGCTACGTCGCGACGTCGCCCGATATAGAGGCGCCTGTCGGTCTACTAAAGTAGGGGCACTCCTTTGTACCCCTTTACTTGTGCACGGACAGTCAGAGCCGCGCCCACGGCCACGCTAAGCAGGGCAGAGGAGGGAAACCGGGAAGAAGCCAAAGCACAGGACGGCCAAGGCAACGCCAAGACCAGGAACACAAGAGGGCGAGGAGGCGAGGTAGACTCCCTCGGCAAGGTTCTTGCCGAGGCAGCCTCCGCAGCCCCGGCAAGGGCCTTGCCGGGGCAGCTTGCCCGATGCCAACAGAGCGAGCCTCCCTTGAGCCCACGATTTCCGACCCCACCAACTACATTGGAACTAGGGCTCGGGAGGCACCTCCGTGGTGGCATGCAGATCTTTGTCAAGATCATAAACACACAAGATCAGATGAGGACCAGAAGATGGCGACCCTCGGCAGGATCCTAGCCGAGGAGATCCACAAGACCCCCGGCAAGTGCCTTGCCGGGGAAGACTGCGACACCACGGCAAGACCCTTGCCGGGCCCCCGGCAAGGCCCTTGCCGAGGGCGCCAGCAGGGCCACTGCCAGGACCACACCAACCAAGGCTCCACTACCATTCGCATGCAGCTGCCAGCCCAACCAGCTGGGCAGGCACCTACGTGGCAACACGCGGCTTCCAGACCAACTCAGCAAGCACCTGCGTGGTGGCATGCAGATCTTCGTGAAGACCCTGCCACCACGCCACCTCAGCAGCCTGCCTGCCTACATGGCACCACACGCATCGCTGGCCTGGGCGCGTGTCGAAGCGAGACGGAGCGGCGACAGACGGGACGGGCCTCGTTCCCGTCCCCGATAAAGCTAATGGACACCTAAGTAGCGCATTTAATGCACTTTGTCCCGTAATGCCGGGCAATAAGCTCATGCACTATACGCCTTTCCACCTCCTGTGTGCCACTGTGGCAACCCCGTTTCGACTATAAAAGGAGGCCCGAGGCATGCTGGAGAGGGATTCGGCTTTTTGGAACTACGCAACCACCGTAGCCAGTTCGAAAGCTCAAGAACACTCAATACATCCACCAAAGCAGGACTAGGGTTTTACGCATTCTCGCGGCCCGAACCTGGGTAAACGATCTTTGTGCTGGCTCCTGGACCTGCTCTTCTCACAACCCCGCGCCCGCCGACTGTAGAAGGGATTCCAGTGATCCCATAGGTGTCGTTCCCACCGACATCTTTGGCGCGCCAGGTAGGGGGACAACAGTTGTGAGAATCTGGTTTAGCAACCAGCTTAGCAGTTCCTCATGGCCACGGCTTCCAAAGAAGATGACGGCCAAGAGGGTGACGCCACCTGCAAGCGCAAAGGGTGGCAGTACGGCGACAGGAAAGCTAAGTCATGCCGAACTTCAAATATTTCCTTTTTGTATAAAGGTTGTTCCCCTCAGAGATCTCATTCTTTGTATGGAAAACCTGCACGCAAAGGGGCCCTCCCACGATTGGCAACGCCTTTGTTCTATTTCAAGTCTGCTCAACAGCTCAAGCGGCCGCGTCGAGAGTGGCAGGGTAGCCTTCCGCAACCGGCAACGCTCTCGATTCTGACTGGAGTCAAGCTCGATAGTTCGAGCGGCCGCGTTGGGGGCGGCAAGGTGGTTCGCCCGGCAGCAAGCACACCCGGCAGGCCATTGGGGATCCGTCCTCAAGACGCCGCCCTGGGTTTACGCGCCGGCAAGCCTACCCGGTTAACGTAGGGTGGACGTACAAAGGAAAATCGAACAGGGAAGTAACATGCATAATATCAAAAGTACTGCAGAGTTATATTACATCCATTGTTGCTGCGGTTCTAACTAAAGATAGAAATTGTCTTAGTCATGAACCTATAGCGGTGATGAGAAACGGGGTGCCTAATCCCGGCGCTGGCCCTCCACCCTCTCGATTCCGTCGATGCAGCTGATGATGGGCTTGATACGCTCCTTGAGCGCCGTGAGGTCAGCACCCTCCGGCAAGCTCTCCAACGCGGCGTCGAAGTCGAGGTCGGGGTTCCAGTACGCCACGTTGGTGAGGACCTTGGTCATGGCACCCCGCCAAAGCCTCCGGGACTCATCGGCCAGAGAGGCCACCCGATCGGAGTGGAGCTGCTCCAGGGCCCCGAGGACACCCTCGAAGAATAGGGTCAGCCTGGCGTTGGAGGTCGTGCTGCGATCCGGGGCGTACCTCACGTTTGGCATACCCATGGTGGCCAGCTGTGTGGTGATCCTGCCGGCGACGTCGTCGAGGCGGCTGATCCAGCGATTCTCGCCATCCACAAAATCCTTGTGGTTGGCGGCTTCGTTCTTCTGCTGCAGCTTCTCGGCCTCCAGATCCTTGGCCAGGGTCTCCTCCCGAGCCCTGGCCTCTGAGAGCATCCCCTCAAGGCCCTCCAGCTTCAGCTTCAGGTCTTTGATGGAGTTGTTGGCCTCGGAGAGCTCCCTGGCCCTGCTGACGGCCGCGCCCTGTGCCTCCGTCAGGGCGCCGTTCAGAGTGTCCTTCTCCTTGGATAGCTTCAGGGCCTGGTCCTTCAGCTTGCCCCGCTCCACCTCCAGCTCCTTCACCCTGCCGGCGTGAACCAGAGCCTGGGCATCGAGCGCCTCTTTGTGCCTCTGCTCCAGCTCTCGGGTCCGCTGCGCGACAATCTTCTCCACCTCCTCATCCTTGCCGCGGAGCATTGCGGCAAGCTTCTCCTCACGCACGGCAAGGTCCTCCTCCTGGGAGTTCAGCGCGGCCTGGTACTGGGTCCGAGTGGCCTCGGCTGCGGCGGCCAAGCTCTCCGCCGTCTCCTGGGCCTTCTCGATGTCGGCCCGCTTCATGGTGAGCTCCACGTCGCGTTTGGCCAGCTCACGCTAGGCGACCTTCAGCTCCTCACAAGCCTGGCAGAACCAAGTCCGCGTCTCGGCGACGCGCACCTTGAGGTCCGCCTCCGCCTTGTCCACCGTTGCCATCCTGGACTTGGCCTTGTCCAGGCGGGCATGGTGGAGCGCTTGGAGCTTCCGGAAATTGGCGACCATGGCCTGGAGAAGCCGCTCCTCCTAAGAACCGTCACCGCCGGTGCTCGGCTCATCGACAACCTCGAGCCCAGCGGCAGCAAGCACCTCCTCGTCGAACACCTCTCCCTCGACGGGCGCCGTGGAGCTCGACGCTCCTGGGAGGTGGACGAAAAGGTCGTCACTCACCCTCAAGTACTTGCTGGAGCCAGAGGCAGCGGAGGAGGAAGGCTGGTTGTCAACCACCTCCTCCTCGGCAGCGGCCTTGTCGGCCTCCCCGGCAGGCCCCTTGCCGGCCTCCTCGGCAGTAGCCTTGCCGGGCTCCCTGGCGGGCCCCTTGGTGGCGTCTTCGGCAGCGCCCCTGGCGGCCTCCTCGGCGGCGATCTTGTCGGCCTCCGCCGTGGTGTCCTTGGCAACGTCCTCAATGATGGTGTCTAGGTCCTCTGGATCCACCGAAGAAGGGCCTGGATACCGAAAAGGGGATAAGGCAAAGCCAAGAACAGAAAAAGAAAAGACAGGGACGGAAGGCGGGTGACTTACCCGTGCCGGGCTGGGAAGCAGAGGTCCCCTCCCCGCCAACATTTGGCGCCGAGGCGAAGCCACCAGTGCCGGGGTTCTCCTCCTCCTCCGTGTGCATGGGCTCGGTGCTTGGCGCCCTTGCCGGGGACGCCCCTCGGGTCGGCGTGGTTGATAGGGGCGGCGTGTTGGGGGTAGCCCTCTATGGCTCCTCCTTCTGATGTCCTCCTCCTGCGACCACCGCAAGGTCAGCACCAAGAGATCATGCCCCCAACATACGTCGACGAGGGGTCAGTGGTGAACTTACGCTGGGGGCTGTGCCGGGGGCTGCTATCCGGGCCGCTCAACACCACCAGCGGTGTACCGGAACTCCCTGTCGGGGGCTGGCCGCTCGCCGAAGCCCTGGCCCTCTTCACCCTCTGGGCCAGTGTCTCCGCATCCCTGCAAAGATGAAGATGAATCAAGATAAGTGGCACGATCCAAGGAGACGGAGATGACAGAAAGGGACAAGATACTTACTCATCCTCCACCTCCTCCTTTGGTGCTTTCCTCTTCCTCCTTGGGCTGAGGGACCCAAAGTCAAAGGTGACCTCCGCGTCGACGTCTGCCGGAGGAGGGGAGGAGGGCGGAGTCTGGACGCGCTTGGACGAAGAGGAGGCAGATGCTTTCTCTTTCACCACCGCGGCCTTCACCAATTTCTTTGTAGCCGCGGCCCTCGTTTGGCACGCGGACGCCTCCTGAGCTTGTCGGGGCTGCATGACCCTGCCGGGCCGAACCGGCTCGCCAGAGGTGGCCCGCCGCAGGACTCGCCCTCTCCCCGTGGCCGGAGGGTCGACAGCCTCGGCCTCCTCCTCCGACGACTCGTCGACCACATCTTCGACAAGAGGGGCCCCGGCGCCGGCGCTGCTGGCCTCCCCAGCGGACTCCGCCCACTGGGCGAGCTCTTTCTCCTCCGTCGCTGCCGCGACCTCGTCCTCCACGCCATCGGCGCTGCCGGCCTGCCTGGCGAGCTCCGCCTCCACCGCCCTAGCGGTGATGTAATCCAATTCGGCCTGGGTGGTGTCCTGAATGAGCAGCGGCTCATTGCGGACGTACACCTCCGCCAAGCCGTCAAAGAACTCCTGCACCTGCTCCTCCGGTGGTGGAGCCCAACTTTGGACGGGGCCGTGCGGGTTGGAGTCCGGCATCATGGCGATGATGTCGGTCTAGCGCGAGTTGTTGCTCAGCGGGACCACCCCCGCCGCCAACCCAAACAAGGGCCCCTTGACGACCTTGCCAGCCTTCGCAGCCTTGCCGGACCTCTCGGCCCAGCCTTCGTGGTTCACTCAAGCTGAAAGACCCGCTGGCAGAAGTGAGCGTGCCCCATCACCGTGAAGTTGTGATTGAGGCCGGGGTGAAGCCTCATGATGTCAGCCGCGTTCTGGAAAAGCCAGGCCGGCCTCCCCTTGTTGTGTAGAGGAGCGATTCGGCGGCGGAGGAAATCCGCCCCAATCATCTCCAGGGTAAGCCCGGCAACGGTGAGGCGGTGGATCCTGGTGGTGGCAATCTCGAGCTTGTCGTCCTGGGCATCGACGTCGCCCCAGTCGTTCCTACGGACCGGTGGCGCCTGGCGGACCAGGCAGAACTCCTTTGGATCGTCCTCCTCAATCGAGCACCACCGGCCCCGCCATTCTTCCCACCTCTCCTTCTGGGCACCCTCCGGGTACGTCCCTTTGGACCTTGGGATCCAGGTGACGCAGCCAGAAATGGCACCCCCTTCTGGATGCGGGGGTAAAAGTAATGGCGGAAGAGCACCGTGTTGGGAAGAACTCCGGCGAAGCCCTCATAGAGGTGGGCGAACAGAGCCATGCACGCCACGACGTTTGGAGTAAAATCCAGAAGATGGAAGCCAAATGTGTGCATGATATCGTTGAAGAAATCGGAGAAAGGGGGGCAAAGGCCGCAAGAAAAATAATCGAGGAAGAACGGGTACCGATTCGGGGCGGCCTCGGCGCAATTGGCGGGGATGACACGCGTGGCTGGATGCCCCGTCGTCTCCCCCCGTCTTGCACCCCCATAGGGGCTTGAAGCAGTCCCGGAGCTCGAACACGTCGACCGTCCAGGGGAAGTAGGCGAGTTGCGTCCGTCGCGCCGCCAACTCGCTCTTCGGCGGCTCGCTCGTCCCGGCGTCCTTGGTCACTCCCTTGCCTCTGCTGGTCCTGGGTGCCATGGCGGCTACGAGGAGCAAGGGACAGAAGACAGCGAAGATGCGGCGGCGACGAGCGAAGGCGAAGGCTTGCAAAGGAAGGACAAGGGGACGGCGGTTCCGAGATTGGGGAAGGCACGGAGGGTAAATGCGCAGCGCGCCCGCGGTTATTCCTTTTTACGGGGAAGGCGCGGGCCGCCTCTTTTCCCATTAACTGTGACGTGACGCATGCGTGCGGGAACCGCCCCACGCATGAACCCCACGTCACACTCAACCCCCCACGTCGCGCGTTCAACGCGGGTCGTGGGGAAGCGCAGCGGGTGAAAAATTATTGCGGTAAAATCCCGCCCCGATTGCCCGCGCACCGTTCTGGGCCTGGCCCAACAACGTGTCGCACTTATGTGTGGCCCAGGCCCGGGGGCTCCTGTCGGTGTACTAAAGTAGGGGCAGTCCTTTGTACCCCTTTACTTGTGCACGGACAGTCAAAGCTGCGCCCACGGCCACGCTAAGCAGGGCAGAGGAGGGAAACCGGGAAGAAGCCAAAGCACAGGACGGCCAAGGCAACGCCAAGACCAGGAACACAAGAGGGCGAGGAGGCGAGGTAGACTCCCTCGGCAAGGTTCTTGCCGAGGCAGCCTCCGCAGCCCCGGCAAGGGCCTTGCCGGGGCAGCCTGCCCGATGCCAATAGAGCGAGCCTCCCTTGAGCCCACGATTTCCGACCCCACCAACTACATTAGAACTAGGGCTCAGGAGGCACCTCTGTGGTGGCATGCAGATCTTTGTCAAGATCATAAACACACAAGATCAGATGAGGACCAGAAGACGACGACCCTCGGCAGGATCCTAGCCGAGGAGATCCACAAGACCCCCGGCAAGCGCCTTGCCGGGGACGACTACGACGCCATTGCAAGACCCTTGCCGGGCCCCCGGCAAGGCCCTTGCCGAGGGCGCCAGCAGGGCCACTGCCAGGCCCGCACCAACCAAGGCTCCACCGCATGCAGCTGCCAGCCCAACCAGCTGGGCAGGCACCTGCGTGGCAACACGCGGCTTCTAGACCAACTCAGCAAGCACTTGCGTGGTGGCATGCAGATCTTCGTGAAGACCCTGCCACCGCGCCACCTCAGCAGCCCGCCTGCCTACATGGCACCACACGCATCGCTGGCCTGGGCGCATGTCGAAGCGAGACGGAGCGGCGACAGACGGGACGGGCCTCGTTCCCGTCCCTGATAAAGCTAATGGACACCTAAGTAGCGCATTTAATGCACTTTGTCCCGTAATGCCGGGCAATAAGCTCATGCACTATACGCCTTTCCACCTCCTGTGTGCCACAATGGCAACCCCTTTTCGAATATAAAAGGAGGCCCGAGGCATGCTGGAGAGGGATTCGGCTTTTTGGAACTACGCATCCACCGTAGCTAGTTCGAAAGCTCAAGAACACTCAATACATCCACCAAATCAGGACTAGGGTTTTACGCATTCTCGTGGCCTGAACCTGGGTAAACGATCTTTGTGCTGGCTCCTGGACCTGCTCTTCTCACAACCCCGCGCCCGCCGACCGTAGAAGGGATTCCAGTGATCCCATAGGTGTTGTTCCCACCGACAGCGCTGCACACCCACTTTGCTTCACTGACGACGTAATGGAGCATGAATTCCCAGAAGGGTTTAAACCCATGAATATCGAATCATACGATGGAACAACAGATCCTGCGGTATGGATTGAGGACTTTCTTCTCCATATCCTCATGGCCCGCGGTGATGATCTCCACGCCATCAAATACCTCCCACTAAAACTAAAGGGACCAGCGCAACACTGGCTAAACAACCTTCCAGAGAACTCCGTTGGCAGCTGGGAAGACCTGGAAGACGCCTTTCGCGATAACTTCCAAGGTACATATGTTCGGCCACCAGATGCCGATGACTTAAGTCACATCATCCAGCAGCCCGGAGAGTCGGCCAGGAAGCTTTGGACTATGTTCTTAATTAAAAAGAACCAAATTGTCGATTGTCCGGACGCCAAAGCCCTCGCGACCTTCAAACACAGCGTCCGGGATGAGTGGCTCGCCCGCCACCTCGTTCAAGAAAAACCAAAATCCATGGCAGCCCTTACCGCTCTAATGACCCGCTTTTGCATGGGAGAAGACAGCTAGCTCGCTCGTAGAAGCAACAGCGCCAGTGATCCGGGCACTTCCGAAGTCCGAGACGGCAGCGGCAAGCCACGACACAATAAACACAAGCGTCGCAATAATAACGAAATAACACAAGACACGGTGGTCAACGCCGGATTCAGCGGCTCCAAACCTGGTAAATGGAAAAAGCCATTCAAGGCAAATAGAGACGGACCATCCAATCTAGACAAGATGCTGGATCGGCCCTGCCAGATTCATGGCACCCCCGATAAACCAGCTACTCACACTAACAGAAGCTGCTGGGTCTTGAAACAAAGCCGGCAAGATTAACGCCGAACACGAGGGGAAGGGGCCGCCCAGTGACAGCGATGACGAAGAGACTCGCTAGCTGAGTACCGGGGTTCAAAAGCAATTTCCCCCCGAAGCGAAAACCGTAAACATGGTATACGTGATGCACACCCCTACAGGGGAGCGCAGGCGCACACCACGGGACGCATACGCCATAGAGCTGGTCCCCACAAAATTTAGTCATATGCGTCCCAAAGGTTTGGCAGCTCTGATCATCGATCCAATTATCGATGGGTTCCATCTCACGAAAGTCCTTATGGACAGCGGCAGTAGCCTTAATCTACTCTACCAAGACACTATCCGCAAAATGGGCATTGATCCTTCAAGAATCAAGCCCACGACAACTATCCTCAAGGGAGCACTATCCGGCGTAGAAGCTCAATACACAGGCTCCATCACAATGGAAGTCAATTTCGGTTCACCGAACAACCTCCGAAGCGAGGGCTTGACCTTTGATATTGCCCCGTTCCACAGTAGCTACCATGCACTTCTGGGGCATACCGCTTTTGCTCGTTTTAATGCGGTCCCACTCTACGCCCACACAAAACTTAAAATACGACACAAATGTCCGGTCCACGCGGCGTCATAACAATAAATGGAAATACGGAACACTCCCTCCGTACAGAGGATCATAGTAGGACTATTACAGCCGAAGTACAAAGCGGCCTCATCAAGCCGCATAACTCATCGACCAGTAAGCTGCCGGTCTCTATTAAATGGAACCGATCAATCTCAGAGTTGGATTGGCAGTTCAGCCTCCGTCGTTCGCCTCATACACCCGCGAAGTTTATACCGCGCATACATAATTATGTAGTTAAAATTCCCTGGTCATCGGCGGAGGCACAATACGGACAAGCCTACAAGCACTCCCATTTCCTCTTTTTCTTTTCTAACTATTTTTTATCTTTTATCACAGGTGGCTCAAACACTAGTCATCTCACGGACTCTTTCAGAGTTCGGCTTCATACACTTACCCAAAGGTTATTCCTGTTAAGGAATCCTTTCACCGAGGCAAGGCGGCGCAGACGTGCGACATGAGGTCCAAATAATTTTGTGTAGACCGCACTCTCTATTTCGAGCCTGTAAAGTGCCTTCTCCCTCAGCCTTCGACTACCGGCATGTCAAATAGCTTGGGTGGTGGCGTTATTATTTGTAAAATGGCAATTGACATATCAATCAGGTTCTAGTGAGCATAATCCGTATTCAGTATTCGCTTTTTCTAAAGAACTGAATTTTTGCTTCTTCGGTTGTTTCACACACGCACCTCGGCATAAACTGCCAGGGGCTCAATATGGGAACGAAAGAATTGCCGGCAAGTCCGAACAGCTTTTTAGCGCACTTCGGCGTAACGAGTTTGGCCTTATATGCATCAGCTCTGAATCATGTCTTTGGTCAATAGTTGGGTTGCCCGGCTCCTGTGCTTACTACCTTACGTTCCGCCCTATCGGCTAGGGTAGTAAAGGGAGAACTACTGCGATTGTGTCCTGGTTTATCCGGATGAGCACCTCAGTAGAGAAAGCCGAAAACTGACTGTCATGATGCGGCGAGAGCTGGTCAACCACTCGATGACTTATCAGAATCTTTAGCGATTCCTTCCGTATTACACGAAGGACCGTTCTTCTGGTCACCTACGTAGCGCACCGTTTTCGGATAACTGCGTACATACCAGGGGCTATATCGTAGACCCACCGTCAAACTCCTATGGCTAAGTGAAAGTGTTAAAGCCCTATAATCCGATTGCCTAGTTCGCCTCATTGACACCTCCTTCACGGACCAAGACGTTGGGTCAAGAGTGATCAAGTGATTTTCCGAACACCCCCGTATTTCATGCGAGGGGGCTGAAGCCGATGACTGGAAAACTTTCAGATTATACAAAAGCGGCCGCACAGGAGGAGCCAAAACTTTTACGCATAGCCTTAAAATATTATAATATTGTTTTTATAATTTCAATACATCTCACTCGAATATCATATCTTTCGAGCACTGACCCTCTATCAAGCGGGCACCCTCTAAGACATCCTCGAAATAATGCTCTCGCATGTGGTGGTCCTTGCCCTTGGGTGGACTTTTCGCTGCAATATTGGTGGCCTTCATCTTCGCCCAGTATGTCTTGACACGGGCAAAGGCCATCCGTGCACCTTCAATGCACGTTGACCGCTTAACGGCGTCGATACGCGGCACCGCATCAACAAGTCGCTGCACCAAACCGAAATAACTATTCGGAATTGGCTCAGTCGGCCATAGCCGGACCACGACGTCCTTCATGGCAGAACCGGATATCTTGTGGAGCTCGGCCCACTGGGCCATCTGTTCGTTCAGCAACAGCGGGCACTTTGGCGTGCTGAATTGTGACCAGAAAAGCTTCTCCGTTGCATACCCTTCTTGCGCTTCGTAAAACTGTGCCGCATCGGAGGCGCTCTTAGGCAAGTCCAAGAATGCGTCTGGAGAGCTCCACATTTGATTAAGCGGGGAATACTTCGGATCACCGAATTTAGTCTGTAATAAGAAAGGCTTACCGGCCGCTATCTCCCCAGCTTGCCGGATCTCCTCCCGAGCTGCTCTAGACTTAGATTGTGCTTCTCTCGCCTCTTGTAAGGCCTTGTCGAGATCGGCCACTTTGGCTTTGTTATCCCTCTCGAGGAATTTGCACCGGACAGTGGCTTCCTTTAGCTCGCGCGCCATAGTAGACATTCTCTCCTCACATTGGCGCTGAGCAGCCTGTCCGGCTTTTAACTCATCAGCTGCCTTCTTGGCAGCCACATTACTCATCCGGGCTTGCTCCTTGGCTCGGGCAAGTTCAGCCCAAACGGTCTCCACCGCGGTAGCACTATGTGCAGTTACGCATGTCTCAGTATACAATTCTAGCTTCATGCTCATGTTATTATACATACACACATTTACCGTCCCAACATACCTTGCACCTCGTCGAGCCACATATTAATAAGCGTGATGTCTTCATCCGCCACATCAAGTTTTTGCTTCAGACCTGCAACCTCTGTAGCGTGGGCAGTCGTCATGGAAGTAACAGCCTGTGTTTCAGTTCATTAGATTATTTCCTGGGCATATCTTTTTCTATCCTCTGATTGCCTCCCTTTGGACGCCAACCAGAGTCTCAGGGGATACAATCTATACATAGGTGCATTTTGCGTGTAGAGCACAATCAAAAATATAACATTACGTACCTCGAAGCCTCTTAGCATGATCATGAAAGCTTCATTCAATCCGCTTTTCGTGGACACAATCCTCTCAACTACCGTACCCATCAAGGTACGATGTTCCTATGAGATAGACGAATATCGCAACATGTCCATCAATGTATTCGGTGCCTCCGGATTCTTAGAAATAGTTGTGGGAGTACGGACTCCCTTTGAAAGGATATGCTTGCTCAACCGTAGAGTCGTCTCCGGCTGTAAACCGGATAATCCGGGGCCTTTATTGTTGGTCCCCGTAAGGGTCGCACACCCCGGACCCTGGGCAGCCGAGGTTTCACCTTGGGGCGTTGTCTTTGTTATCCTCTGTTGATCGGGAGAGATCCTCCGGGACGACACCTCGAAGTCGTCCGCCCGATTGGGCGAGGAAGCTTGTGGAGGTGTCTCGCTGATACATCTCCAACGTATCTATAATTTTTGATTGCTTCATGCTATATTATATTCTGTTTTGGACATTATTGGGCTTTATTATACACTTTTATATTATTTTTGGGACTAACCTATTAACCGGAGGCCCAGCCCAGAATTGCTGTTTTTTGCCTATTTCAGAGTTTCGCAGAAAAAGAATATCAAACGGAGTCCAAACGGAATGAAACCTTCGGGAACGTGATTTTCGGAACGAACGTGATCCAGAGGACTTGGACCCTACGTCAAGACATCAACAAGGAGGGCACGAGGTAGGGGGGCGCGCCTACCCCCTGGGCGCGCCCTCCACCCTCGTGGGCCCCACGTTGCTCCACCGACGTACTTCTTCCTCCTATATATACCTACGTACCCCCAAACGACCAGATACGCATCCACGAAAACCTAATTCCACCACCGCAACCCTCTGTACCCGTGAGATCCCATCTTGGGGCCTTTTCCGGAGCTCCGCCGGAGGGGGCATCGATCATGAAGGTCTTCTACACCAACACCATAGCCTCTCCGATGATTTGTGAGTAGTTTACCTCAGACCTTCGGGTCCATAGTTATTAGCTAGATGGCTTCTTCTCTCTTTTTGGATCTCAATACAATGTTCTCCCCCTCTCTTGTGGAGATCTATTCGATGTAATCTTCTTTTGCGGTGTGTTTGTTGAGACCGATGAATTGTGGGTTTATGATCAAGTTTATCTATGAACAATATTTGAATCTTCTCTGAATTCTTTTATGTATGATTGGTTATCTTTGCAAGTCTCTTCGAATTATCAGTTTGGTTTTGCCTACTAGATTGATCTTTCTTGCAATGTGAGAAGTGCTTAGCTTTGGGTTCAATCTTGCGGTGTCCTTTCCCAGTGACAGTAGGGGCAGCAAGGCACGTATTGTATTGTTGCCATTGAGGATAACAATATGGGGTTTATATCATATTGCATGAGTTTATCCCTCTACATCATGTCATCTTACTTAAAGCATTACTCTGTTCTTTTGAACTTAATACTCTAGATGCATGCTGGATAGCGGTCGATGTGTGGAGTAATAGTAGTAGATGCAGGCAGGAGTCGGTCTACTTGTCTCGGACGTGATGCCTATATACATGATCATACCTAGATATTCTCATAACTATGCTCAATTCTGTCAATTGCTCAACAGTAATTTCTTTACCCACCGTAATACTTATGCTCTCGAGAGAAGCCACTAGTGAAACCTATGGCCCCCGGGTCTATTTTCCATCATATTAATCTCCCGTTAAACAAGCTATTTCTTGCGCCGTTTTTATTTTGCTTTCTTTACTTTGCATCTTTATCACAAAAATACCAAAAATATTATCTTATCATATCTATCAGATCTCACTCTCCTAAGTGACCGTGAAGGGATTGACAACCCCTTTATTGCTTTGGTTGCGAGGATTTATTTGTTTGTGTAGGTGCGAGGGACTCGTGCGTGGCCTCCTACTGGATTGATACCTTGGTTCTCAAAAACTGAGGGAAATACTTACGCTACTTTGCTGCATCACCCTTTCCTCTTCAAGGGAAAACCAACGCAGTGCTCAAGAGGTAGCAAGAAGGATTTCTGGCGCCGTTGTCGGGGAGGCTTACGCAAAGTCAAGTCAAGATTTGTACTCCCGACAACGAGCCATTTCTGGCGCCGTTGCCGGGGAGTCTACGCACAAGTCAAGATACCAAGTACCCATCACAAACCCTTATCTCCCGCATTACATTATTTGCCTCTCGTTTTCCTCTCCCCCACTTCACCCTTGCCGTTTTATTCGCCCTCTCTTTTTCCGTTCACTTTTTTTTCGCCTGCTTCTTATTTGCTCGTGTGTTGGATTGCTTGTTTGTCACGATGGCTCAAGATAATACTAAATTGTGTGACTTTACCAATACCAACAACAATGATTTCCTTAGCACTCCGATTGCTCCTCTTACCGATACTGAATCTTGTGAAATTAATGCTGCTTTGTTGAATCTTGCCATGAAAGATCAATTCGCCGACCTTCCTAGTGAAGATGCCGCTACTCATCTAAATAGCTTCATTGATTTGTGTGATATGCAAAAGAAGAAAGATGTTGACAATGATATTGTTAAATTGAAGCTATTTCCTTTTTCGCTTAGAGATCGTGCTAAAGCTTGGTTTCGTCTTTGCCTTAAAATAGTATTGATTCTTGGAATAAGTGCAAAGATGCTTTTATCTCTAAGTATTTTCCTCCCGCTAAGATCATCTCTCTTAGAAACGACATTATGAATTTTAAGCAACTTGATCATGGACATGTTGCACAAGCTTGGGAGAGGATGAAATTAATGATACATAATTGCCCTACACATGGTTTGAATTTGTGGATGATTATACAAAAAATTTATGCCGGATTGAATTTTGCTTATAGAAATATTTTAGATTCGGCCGCGGGAGGCACTTTTATGGAAATCACGTTAGGAGAAGCTACTAAAATCCTAGATAATAATATGGTTAATTATTCTCAATGGCACACCGAAAGATCTACTAATAAGAAAGTGCATGCGATAGAAGAAATTAATGTTTTGAGTGGAAAGATGGATGAACTTATGAAATTATTTTCTAATAAAAGTGTTTCTTCTGATCCTAATGATATGCCTTTGTCTACTTTGATTGAGAATAATAATGAACCTATGGGTGTGAATTTTGTTGGTAGGAATAATTTTGGTAACAACGCGTATAGAGGAAACTTTAATCCTAGGCCGTATCCTAGTAATTCCTCTAATAATTATGGTAATTCCTACAACAATTCTTATGGAAATTTTAATAAGATGCCTTCTGAATTTGAGACTAGTGTTAAGGAGTTTATGAATTCGCAAAAGAATTTCAATGCTTTGCTTGAAGAAAAATTGCTTAAAGTTGATGAATTGGCTAGGAACGTTGATAGAATTTCTCTTGATGTTGATTATTTGAAACTTAGATCTATTCCACCTAAGCATGATATCAATGAATCTCTCAAGTCCATGAGAATTTCCATTGATGAGTGCAAAGAAAGAACCGCTAGGATGCGTGCTAAGAAAGATTGCTTTGTGAAAGCGTGTTCTTCTAGTTTCTATGAAAATAAAGATGAAGATCTAAAAGTTATTGATGTGTCCCCTATTAAATCTTTGTTTTGCAATATGAATCTTGATAATGATGGGACTGAATATGATCCACCTTTACCTAGAAGGCGTTCCAAAAATTCAGAGTTTTTAGATCTTGATGCAAAAATTGGTAAAAGTGGGATTGAAGAGATCAAAACTCTAGATATTAATGAACCCACTATTTTGGATTTCAAGGAATTTAATTATGATAGTTGCTCTTTGATAGATTGTATTTCCTTGTTGCAATCCGTGCTAAATTTTCCACATGCTTATAGTCAAAATAAAGCTTTTACTAAACATATCGTTGATGCTTTGATGCAATCTTATGAAGAAAAACTTGAGTTGGAAGTTTCTATCCCTAGAAAACTTTATGATGAGTGGGAACCTACTATTAAAATTAAGATTAAAGACCATGAATGCTATGCTTTGTGTGATTTGGGTGCTAGTGTTTCCACGATTCCAAAGACTTTGTGTGATTTGCTAGGATTCCGTGAATTTGATGATTGTTCTTTAAACTTGCACCTTGCGGATTCCACTATTAAGAAACCTATGGGAAGAATTAATGATGTTCTTATTGTTGCAAATAGGAATTATGTGCCCGTAGATTTTATTGATCTTGATATAGATTGCAATCCTTCATGTCCTATTATTCTTGGTAGACCTTTCCTTAGAACGATTGGTGCAATTATTGATATGAAGGAAGGGAATATCAGATTCCAATTTCCGTTAAGGAAAGGCATGGAGCACTTCCATAGAAAGAAAATAAAAATACCTTATGAATCTATTATGAGAGCCACCTATGGATTTCCTACCAAAGATGGCAATACCTAGATCTATCCTTACTACTATGCCTAGCTAGGGGCGTTAAACGATAGCGCTTGTTGGGAGGCAACCCAATTTTCTTTGTTTTTTTTGCTTTTTGCTTCTGTTTAGGAATAAATATTTGATCTAGCCTCTGGTTACATTTGTTTTTATGTTTTAATTAGTGTTTGTGCCAAGTTTAACCTATAGGATCTTCTTGGATGATAGTTATTTGATCTTGCTGAAAATTCCAGAAACTTTCTGTTCACGAAAATAATTGTTAAAAATCACCAGAACGTGATAAAATATTGATTCCAATTTCTGCTCATCAATAAACAAATTGTCTAGGTCTTCCTATTTTTGCTGAATTTTTGGAGTTCCAGAAGTTTGCGTTAGTTACAGATTACTACAGACTGTTCTGTTTTTGACAGATTCTGTTTTTCGTGTGTTGTTTGCTTATTTTGATGAATCTATGGCTAATAAAATAGTTTATAAACCATAGAGAAGTTGGAATACAGTAGGTTTAACACCAATATAAATAAAGAATGAGTTAATTACAGTACCTTGAAGTGGTGTTTTGTTTTCTTTCGCTAACGGAGCTCACGAGATTTTCTGTTAAGTTTTGTGTTGTGAAGTTTTCAAGTTTTGGGTAAAAGATTTGATGGATTATGGAACAAGGAGTGGCAAGAGGCTAAGCTTGGGGATGCCCATGGCACCCCAAGATAATCTAAGGACACCTAAAAGCCAAATCTTGGGGATGCCCCGGAAGGCATCCCCTCTTTCGTCTACTTCCATCGGTAACTTTACTTGGAGCTATATTTTTATTCACCACATGATATGTGTTCTGCTTGGAGCGTCTTGTTTTATTTGAGTCTTTATTTGTTAGTTTGCCACAATCATCCTTGCTGTACACACCTTTTGAGAGAGACACACTTGATTCGGAATTTGTTAGAATACTCTATGTGCTTCACTTATATCTTTTGAGTTATATAGTTTTTGCTCTAGTGCTTCACTTATATCTTTTAGAGCACGGTGGTGGATTTGTTTTATAGAAAGTATTGTTCTCTCATGCTTCACTTAGATTATTTTGAGAGTCCTACAAAACAGCGTGGTAATTTGCTTTAATTATGATGGGCATTTAAATATTAGTAAAAAAATTCTTATGAGTGTGTTGAATATTATCAGAAGTTTGATACTTGATAATTGTTTTGAGATATGAAGATGGTGATATTAGAGTCATGATAGTTGAGTAGTTTTGAATTTGAGAAATACTTGTGTTAAAGTTTGTGATTCCCGTAGCATGCACATATGGTGAACCGTTATGTGATGAAGTCGGAGCATGATATATTTATTGATTGTCTTCCTTATGAGTGGCGGTCGGGGACGAGCGATGGTCTTTTCGTACCAATCTATCCCCCTAGGAGCATGCGCGTAATACTTTGCTTTGATAACTTGTAGATTTTTGCAATAATTATATGAGTTCTTTATGACTAATGTTGAGTCCATGGACCATACGCAATTTCTTCCTTCCACCATTGCTAGCCTGTCTAATACCGCGCACTTTTCACCGGTATCATACACCCACCATATACCTTCGTCAAAACAGCCACCATACCTACCTATCATGGCATTTCCATAGCCATTCCGAGATATATTGCCATGCAACTTACCACCGTTCTGTTTATTATGACACGCTCCATCATTGTCATATTGCTTCGCATGATCATGTAGTTGACATCGTATTTGTGGAAAAGCCACCATTCATAATTCTTTCATACATGTCACTCTTGATTCATTGCATATCCCAGTACACCGCCGGAGGCATTCACATAGAGTCATATTTTGTTCTAAGTATTGAGTTGTAATTGTTGAGTTGTAACTAAATAAAAGTGTGATGATCATCATTATTAGAGCATTGTCCCAAGTGAGGAAAGGATGATGGAGACTATGATTCCCCCACAAGTCGGGGTGAGACTCCGGACTAAATAAAAAAAGAGGCCATAAAAACAGAGAAAAGGCCCAAATAAAAAAAATATGAGAGAAAAAGAGAGAAGGGACAATGTTACTATCCTTTTACCACACTTGTGCTTCAAAGTAGCACCATGATCTGCATGATAGAAAGTCTCCTATGATATCACTTTCATATACTAGTGGGAATTTTACATTATAGAACTTGGCTTGTATATTCCAATGATGGGCTTCCTCAAAATGCCCTAGGTCTTCGTGAGCAAGCGAGTTGGATGCACACCCACTTAGTTCTTTTTGTTGATCTTTCATATACTTATAGCTCTAGTGCATCCGTTGCATGGCAATCCCTACTCACTCACATTGATATCTATTGATGGGCATCTCCATAGCCTGTTGATACACCTAGTTGATGTGAGACTATCTTCTCCCTTTTTGTCTTCTCCACAACCACCATTCTATTCCACATATAGTGCTATGTCCATGGCTCACGCTCATGTATTGCATGAAGATTGAAAAAGTTTGAGAACACCAAAAGTACGAAACAATTGCTTGGCTTGTCATCGGGGTTGTGCATGATTTAAATATTTTGTGTGGTGAAGATAGAGCATAGCCAGACTATATGATTTTGTAGGGATAACTTTCTTTGGCCATGTTATTTTGAGAAGACATAATTGCTTAGTTAGTATGCTTGAAGTATTATTATTTTTATGTCAATATTAGACTTTTGACTTGAATCTTTCGGATCTGAATATTCATACCACAATTAAGAGAATTAAATTGAAATTATGCCAGGTAGCATTCCGCATCAAAAATTCTGTTTTTATCATTTACCTACTCGAGGACGAGCAGGAATTAAGCTTGGGGATGCTTGATACGTCTCCAATGTATCTATAATTTTTGATTGCTTCATGCCATATTATATTCTGTTTTGGACATTATTGGGCTTTATTATACACTTTTATATTATTTTTGGGACTAACCTATTAACCGGAGGCCCAGCCCAGAATTGATGTTTTTTTGCCTATTTCAGAGTTTCGTAGAAAAAGAATATCAAACGGAGTCCAAACGGAATGGAACCTTCGGGAACGTATTCGGAACGAACGTGATCCAGAGGACTCGAACCCTACGTCAAGACATCAACCAGGAGGGCATGAGTGTGACGCCCGGATGATCAAGCTACAGTAAACCTCTGCTAATGGTGCCACGTCACCTCGGTTATTGTTGATAAACTCGAGTTAGTTCAAAAACGATTCAAGTTAAAATTTAAAATATAGGCCAACAATAAAAGTTTTCAAATAATGAAACTAAACTAAAAAAACTGAAAACTAAATTGTTCAAAATTTAGAAAATAAATCATGGGTGATTGTGGTGGAGAAACCACATTTTGATAAAATGTTTAGATGCAAGAAATTAATTAAAACAGGGGCTAAACAATTACTTAAATGCTTTTAATTAGCAAACAAATATAAACCTATTTTATTAAAGTGTGAAACTTCTTGTGGCAGAGGGGTAATTTAAAACACTAATTTAAGTGTTGGTCTCATATTTTTATAAAACTAAAAATCTACTAGTAATAAAATAAAACAGAAAAGAAAAATAAATAAAAGAAACTGGAAAAGAATAAAAATAAAAAGAGGAGAAACCCCCTGCCCTCGTGGGCCTCGTGGCCCAGCTGTCCATTCAGCCGGCCGGCCAGGCCTGCCCACACGGCCCACCCCACTCCCCCGGCCTACATACCCTCCCCCCGACACCCTAGGCCTCACCCACTCTCTCCCCGATCCCCTTCTCCTCCCCGTCTGGATCGGGCGCACGCCCCGCCCCCGACGCGGTCGCACCCTCCCTCGCCCGGAGCCTCCGCCGGCGCACACCGTCGCCACCCCCGATGCCACGCCCCATGCTCGCCGTCGCCCACTCCCCCCTCGATCTGGATCGAGATCGAGGGCTCGACACGCCTCGTCGCCGTGCCGACGCCGTCCGGAGCCCGCGCCGCCGCCTGGACCTCGCCGGACGCCATCGCCGGCCTGCCTCCTCTCCATCACGCCGTCTCCGTCTCTTCCCCGCGCCCCACTGCCACGTTCCCTACACCCGCGGTGAGGCTCGGCCTCCACCTCCCCTCTCTCCCGCGCATCACGCCCGCTCCGGCCATCGCCTTGCCTCCACCGTGTGTGCTATTGCGGATCGACCTCTGCCGAGTTCGGACCGCGCCGCTGGCCACCTTTCCCCGCGTCTCCCCGCTCGCATGCCTCACCGTGGTCGCCCCTGCCCACCCGCGACCTGTGCCTCGCCCCCGTGCGCATCGCCGCCCCGGGCGCGTCCTACTCCGCACCACCGCACCGCCCGCAACCCCCCTGCGCCCGCGCGGCCCGCGCGCACGCCGCCGCGCCTCCTTTCGCTCCGGCTGGCCTTGCCGCACAGCCTCGCTCCGGCCACGGTCGCCGCGCTGGGCCTCGCGCCGGCCCCCTTCACCACTGGCCGCAGTGCCCTATCGGGTGGGCTGGTGCCCACGCCCGCTAGCGATCAAACCCGCCAAGGCCCCTAGGGCCAATGACATGTGGGGCCCAGCCCACAGAACGTTTATATAAAAAAGAATTAAAAAATAATAATAATATAATAATATTAAAAATAATAAATTAATTAATATATATAAATAAAACAAATAATAAGAATAAATTTAATTAATTAATTAACTAAATTAATTAAGTTAATTAATCCTAATTAAATTAATCTAATTAATTAGTTAATTTAATTAAACAATAATTAATTAGTTAAACCCTAATTAAGCTAAGAAGTGTATGACATGCGGGACCCACCCGTAGTTGACCCAGTCAAATGTACAGTTGACTGCTGACGTCAGCATGATGTCATGCTGACGTCATATTTTCTATTCTGGATAATGTTGAATAAATTAATTAAATAAATCCTAAAATGATTTAAATCTTTAAAAATTAATATAAAATAATCCGTAGCTCGAATGGAAAAACTTTGTATATGAAAGTTCCTCAGAACGACGAGACGAATCCGAATACGCAGCCCGTTCGTCCACCACACATCCCTAACCTATCAAACTCGCAACTTTCCCTCCCTCCGGTCCGTCTGTCCGAAAACGCGAAACATCGGGAATATTTTCCCGGATGTTCCCCCCCTTCGCCGGTACCACCTACTGCCACGTTAGGACACACCTAGCACTGCTCAATGTCATGTCACGCATCGTCATGCTTATGTTTGCATTGTATTTACTGTTTCTTCCCCCCTCTTCTCTCCGGTAGACTACGAGACCGACGCTGCTGCTGCCCAGTTCGACTACAGAGTTGACGACCCCTCCTACTTGCAAGAGCAACCAGGCAAGCCCCCCTTGATCACCAGATATCGCCTATTCTTCTCTATACTGCTTGCATTAGAGTAGTGTAGCATGTTACTGCTTTCGGTTAATCCTATACTGATGCATAGCCTGTCCTTGTTGCTACAGTTGTTACCCTTACCTGCTATCCTACTGCTTAGTATAGGATGCTAGTGTTCCATCAGTGGCCCTACACTCTTGTCCGTCTGCCATGCTATACTACTGGGCCGTGATCACTTCGGGAGGTGATCACGGGTATATACTATATACCTTATATACATGACACATGTGGTGACTAAAGTCGGGTCGGCTCGTTGAGTACCCGCAAGTGATTCTGATGAGGGGGCTGAAAGGACAGGTGGCTCCACCCCGGTAGAGGTGGGCCTGGGTTCCTGACGGCCCCCGACTGTTACTTTGTGGCGGAGCGACAGGGCAGGTGGAGACCACCCAGGAGAGAGGTGGGCCTGGCACTGGTCGGCGTTCGCGGATAAATAACACGCTTAACGAGTTCTTGGTATTTGATCTGAGTCTGGCCATTTGGTCTATACGCACTAACCATCTACGCGGGAGTAGTAATGGGTATCCCGGCGTCGTGGTATCAGTCGAAGCTCTTTTTGATGTCAATGACTGAGTGGCGCGCGCCGCATTGGACCGTAAGCTCGCGCTTGTATTAAGGGGGCTAGGTCTGCTTCCGGCCGCGTATGCAACGTGCAGGTGTGCATAGGGCGATGGGCCCAGACCCCTGCGCGCATAGGTTTAGACCGGCGTGCTGACCTCTCTGTTGAGCCTAGGTGGGGCTGCGACGTGTTGTTCTTACGAGGCCGGGCATGACCCAGAAAAGTGTGTCCGGCCAAATGGGATCGAGCGTGTTGGGTTATGTGGTGCACCCCTGCAGGGAAGTTTATCTATTCGAATAGCCGTGTCCCTCGGTAAAAGGACGACCCGGAGTTGTACCTTGACCTTATGACAACTAGAACCGGATACTGAATAAAATACACCCTTCCAAGTGCCAGATACAACCCGGTGATCGCTCTCTAACAGGGCGACGAGGAGGGAATCGCCGGGTAGGATTATGCTATGCGATGCTATTTGGAGGACTTCAATCTACTCTCTTCTACATGCTGCAAGATGGAGATGACCAGAAGCGTAGTCTTCGACAGGACTAGCTACCCCCCTTTTATTCTGGCATTCTGTAGTTCAGTCCACTTATATGCCCCTTGACACATATACCCATGCATATGTAGTGTAGCTCCTTGCTTGCGAGTACTTTGGATGAGTACTCACGGTTGCTTCTCTCCCTCTTTTCCCCTTTTCCTTTCTATCTGGTTGTCGCAACCAGATGCTGGAGTCCAGGAGCCAGACGCCACCGTCGACGACGACTCCTACGACACTGGAGGTGCCTACTACTACGTGCAGGCCGCTGACGACGACCGGGAGTAGTTAGGAGGATCCCAGGCAGGAGGCCTGCGCCTCGTTCGATCTGTATCCCAGTTTGTGCTAGCCTTCTTAAGGCAAACTTGTTTGACTTATGTCTGTACTCAGATATTGTTGCTTCCGCTGACTCGTCTGTGTTCGAGCACTTGTATTCGAGCCCTCGAGGCCCCTGGCTTGTATTATGATGCTTGTATGACTTATTTATGTTTTAGAGTTGTGTTGTGATATCTTCCCGTGAGTCCCTGACCTTGATCGTACACATTTGCGTGCATGATTAGTGTACGGTCAAATCGGGGGCGTCACAAGTTTGTATCAGAGCCGACTGCCTCTAGGAATCCCCCTTTCCAACTCCTTGGCCGAAGTTGAGTCTAGCCTTTACAAAACTTTTACTAACATGGCTGTGTGGCTTACGGGCCCACGTCGCCATTGGGTGGTATTAGGATCTTTTACTCCTTGTCTATACTCTGGGACTCTGAACTCTCTCCTATTCGGGTTAAATGATTTTGCTAAAAGGACTAACTGTAGGTTCTCGTAAATACTTTCTCCCGGAGAGCACTTTATCACAGATGGTCGCCGACTGCACCAGAAGATGTTGAAGATACTCTTCGATCATTCCCGAGACCCTTGTGCCCTCTGCCTTTTCAATTCCCTACTACCGATATATCCATATGGATAACAACATACACTTGTTGTTCATACAATTACTCTGAGTTTCTCATGTTATTACCAGATACATCGAATTGCTCTCGGGCTTTTTAAGAATCCCTTGTACCACTGCCTTGCAGTTCTTTTCCACCTGAATACCCCTACGAATAATTTCTCGCACTTATCGAGTATCCGCTCATCCCCAAATGATTCATGTATTTCACAAAGTCTTCGACATACCATTCGATCTTCCGAAAATCCTCAACAACCTATTGCTCTGGAATTTCTTGCTTGCTTTAATTATGATTAATCCCATAAGTCTGGTAATCTTATTAGCATCCTTTGCCATTATCATTTGAGTCCGTTGATTCAATATGTTGCGATGCTCGCATTCCTCAGTCCAATCCTAGAATTCATCCTTCCGGCTCAGATGTCATTTGAACAGGAGCTGGTTCTCGACTAATCAAATTACTGTCGATTGTATCCCTAAGGCTATTCAACTTATCCATCCCTAATCAGAGCATTGCTTCGGATCCCTTGATTTGGAAATCATAATTCCTTTGCCTTTGAGCGTTGAGTTAGTCAGTTGTTTCTATAATCTGATCTCCTTGCATTCTTCTTCCTCTAGTGGAGTACCGTTGCTCACGTCAGATCCCTTGTGGACCACCAGATCCTTTGTTGGATTTTATCCGACAGCATCCTTCTTATTCAATAAGCCTGTGAGCTTTTCCTCGGATACATAATGCCTTTGGTAAATTTTATCCTCTGCTTTGTCAACCATGCTCTACTTTTGAGCTTGTGTTATTTACTCCTGAAGTTTGTGGTATATGTTCCTAAGATGCCCTGATGGGTCGAACCTATGCCTTCCTTAATATGTGTGAACTCAGAAGTTTTCACGAGCCATACTCATCTGGTATTTCACCAGGTAAAACTTTCAACACTAATGCCTTTATCAAAGCGAGGAGTGAATGGAAGGTTATACATTGAAGAAGTGGGAGTCGACCTTGAACCTTGCGTTCATGCCCATGGACACGATGTATAACTTATCATGGAAGCTGCTTGTAAAAATAATTACCCCCCTTGTTATAAGTTCATCTTGTATCCGTGGTTCGATCATTTATGATCGTTGTTTCTGACCATGTTCTCCTTTAAATACCATTTCTCGTGCAAGTTTAAGCACTTGTCTTCTGCAGAGTAATACCCCAGTCCAACCTCTACTTTGATTTGTCGTCGAGTATTACCCCCCTGGTATCTCAAGATTATCACGGAACTGCATAACTTCTTATGAGTTCTTCATCAAGTGCTACATTCTCACTGATTCCAATTTTTCATGGGCTCTGAGTTATTGATCACGCAAAGACACCGATAACTGAACCGAGTCCGCATCACGATTAAACAACTCTTAGTAATCTCCTATGCTTACGAGTTCGTACTCGATCACGTCATCCCTAGCCTGCTCAACTATGTCATTATCGTGCCGATTTTAACTGTGCTACCTGGTCCTTCCCAGCGCACAAATTTCGACAGTGAGCTAATCTTACGTCGATTTTCCTTGCCATATCATTTAGCTTTGAACAACAAACTTGATTTCGAGTTTGTGTCGTACCCCTGGTTCCAATAACCTTTTGCTTCATCATTCCCTTGACTTGGTGTCATCGCCAATCGATTACATCTTCATGAATTCTCTCGACAAATGTGTCGTGATCATCATCAGCATTCCGAGCTCTTCCAGGATATCAATGGAATTCATGATGAGAAAGACCATCCTTGCCCTCGATGATTAGTATTATCATCGACCACTCTACTACCTTTCCTCCAACACAAACTTGTTCTTGTTTTGTGTTATACCTTGAGTTCCTTGCAATCCAGCAATTGTTCTTCTTTACCTTGGAACATTAACATCTCTTTTGTCCTCAATGTTGTGAGAATTTCACCACCTCTTAAGAAATCTTGGTATGGTGATACTTCTCACCATCACCATTCCTTCTTGGGTCCTCGTGTTGATTCCAACCGGGGTACCAACGAGTGAGTGGTGCTGTTTGGATCCTGCCCTTCTAGCAACCCTATTGCTTTGAAGTTAATGGTCGGCCGTTCATTCTTAGCCTATTGATTATTGAATCACCATTCCGACGTTGGTCGTGCAAACCAGCCCATATTTCGGGTGCACCTTTCAACCAATGTTTAATTGTGTATGTTTTCCTCGAGCAAACATCATTATACCATTTGATCTAACAAATGTTATCTCCTTGTTCACATGATTATGGAAATCCATCTTTTTGGAAATTTCGAGGAATTGTCGCTGAGTCCATCAGCCACCCCCTCATCCTCTCCTTGGTTTAATGATGAACTCTTGTTTCGGAACTTGCTTCCATAGTTCAATTCTCGAGAATCTTACAATGTCATCTCGACAATTTGTGTTGCACCTTTCTTCTCAGGCATCCTGAGTCTGAGTTATCCTGACACCAATCAGATCTGAATCTCGGTCAGATATGATGGTTGGAACATATTTCCAAGAGTTATAACATTGGTCCTTATAAGACCCGGTAAGGTGATGCCATGCTTAACACACCTGTCCGGGGGACCTATTGTTATAGTTTCCTTTTTAGCAAGGTTAGCCATTCTTCCATGAGGAAATTGTAAGACTTATTCTATAAGTTGTTCCTGATGGATCCTTTTTGTTTCCAAATTATGATCTTCACCTGTTGACCATGTCAATGCTATCTCAAAGCATGTCTATGGTACTCCGATTTTCAACGGGAACATTGAAGCACAATGCTAAATGTTTCCTGCACAATTATCCAAACACCGCTGTATGGGTAATGTCATGAAAATTCTCTCCCGTACCTAAAGAGTTTTCTACATTATATCATGTCATGGATATCATGCTCTGCTTGTCCTTGGGAAGGATATACCCTTGAAATATGTGTTTAAACACATTTTCCTTTCCATTCTTCTGTTTAATCTGATAATCATATTTTCCTTTCCATTGTTTGGTTTAACCTTTCTGGTGATCTATATGATCTAAGCAGTAATATTATCCTGCTTATGTAAACACCTCGGTGTACAACTCTGTCAGTAAGACCCTGTTACTATTGTTGGTGACATTTCGGTAACCACCGATGGACGAGAACTTTGCCTAATGGTCCGCCTCATTTCAACGAGCAGGAAAATGGTTCTCTTCGTCCCTCGCCCTTGGTACCGACGATGTGGCTGACATATAACTGACAGGCTACCCTCTGACATGCCTTGCTATCATGATCGTGCAAGATGTCACCGCCCTTCCTACTTTTAACCCACATGGTGGGCCCATAACCCACAGTTCCACAGGATCGAAACCTGACTCTCCTGTGCACCCCCTGTTCCCAAATTTATTCATCGCGCGTGGCCTCGTATGTAATTCACGGACCACCGTCCTAATGATCTATACTGGCATCAGGCTTCGAACGATTGCCTACCCGTTTGAAACTCCTCATGGTACTTTCTTACTTGCTCTAGGCTTTTCTTAAGATTTAGTTCGAGAGATACTTTCCGCCACCTTCCCCGATGATATTGACCAGATAGTAAACCCTGCAGAAGTCCGTTCTTCCAGAATACCCCCTTACTCTGTCGTAAGTACGATGGAGTTCCCGAAGAAAGGTCAACAACTTTATCATGATGACCTGAAACAGCAGAATGAAGTCATCAATGTAATGGATCAACCTCTTCGAGAAGAACAACCAAGACCAAGAACACTCCCTAGAATTTCGTAACCCGAACCTTCCCCCTTTACTTCCCTCTTAAATCTCGGGACGAGATTTCTTGTAGTGGAGGAGAATTGTGACGCCCGGATGATCAAGCTACAGTAAACCTCTGCTAATGGTGCCACGTCACCTCGGTTACTGTTGATAAACTCGAGTTAGTTCAAAAACGATTCAAGTTAAAATTTAAAATGTAGGCCAACAATAAAAGTTTTCAAATAATGAAAACTAAACTAAAAAAACTGAAAACTAAATTGTTCAAAATTTAGAAAATAAATCATGGGTGATTGTGGTGGAGAAACCACATTTTGATAAAATGTTTAGATGCAAGAAATTAATTAAAACAGGGGCTAAACAATTACTTAAATGCTTTTAATTAGCAAACTAATATAAACCTATTTTATTAAAGTGTGAAACTTCTTGTGGCAGAGGGGTAATTTAAAACACTAATTTAAGTGTTGGTCTCATATTTTTATAATACTAAAAATCTACTAGTAATAAAATAAAACAGAAAAGAAAAATAAATAAAAGAAACTGGAAAAGAATAAAAATAAAAAGAGGAGAAACCCCCTGCCCTCGTGGGCCTTGTGGCCCAGCTGGCCATTCAGCCGACCGGCCAGGCCTGCCCACACGGCCCACCCCACTCCCCCGGCCTACATACCCTCCCCCCGAAACCCTAGGCCTCACCCACTCTCTCCCCGATCCCCGTCCCCTCCCCGTCTGGATCGGGTGCACGCCCCGCCCCCGACGCGGTCGCCCCCTCCCTCGCCCGGAGCCTCCGCCGGCGCACACCGTCGCCACCCCGATGCCACACGCCATGCTCGCCGTCGCCCACTCCCCCCTCGATCTGGATCGAGATCGAGGGCTCGACCCGCCTCGTCGCCGCGCCAACGCCGTCCGGAGCCCGCTCCGCCGCCTGGACCTCGCCGGACGCCATCGCCGGCCTGCCTCCTCTCCATCACGCCGTCTCCGTCTCCTCCCCGCGCCCCACTGCCACGTTCCCTACACCCGCGGTGAGGCTCGGCCTCCACCTCCCCTCTCTCCCGCGCATCATGCCCGCTCCGGCCATCGCCTTGCCTCCACCGTGCGTGCTATTGCGGATCGACCTCCGCCGAGTTCGGACCCCGCTGCTGGCCACCTTTCCCCGCGTCTCCCCTCTCGCATGCCTCACCGTGGTCGCCCCTGCCCACCCGTGACCTGTGCCTCGCCCCCGTGCGCATCGCCGCCCCGGGCGCGTCCTACTCCACGCCACCGCACCGCCCGCAACCCCCCTGCGCCCGCGCGGCCCGCGCGCACGCCGCTGCGCCTCCCTTCGCTCCAGCTGGCCTTGCCGCGCCGCCTCGCTCCGGCCACGGTCGCCGCGCTGGGCCTCGCGCCGGCCCCCTTCACCACTGGCCGCAGCGCCCTATCGGGTGGGCTGGTGCCCACGCCCGCTAGCGATCAAACCCGCCAAGGCCCCTAGGGCCAATGACATGTGGGGCCCAGCCCACAGAACGTTTATATATAAATAAAAGAATTAAAATAATAATAATATAATAATAATAAAAATAATAAATAAATTAATAAATATATAAATAAAACAAATAATAAGAATAATTTAATTAACTAACTAAATTAATTAAGTTAATTAATCCTAATTAAATTAATCTAATTAATTAGTTAATTTAATTAAACAATAATTAATTAGTTAAACCCTAATTAAGCTAAGAAGTGTATGACATGCGGGACCCACCCGTAGTTGACCCAGTCAAATGCACAGTTGACTGCTGACGTCAGCATGATGTCATGCTGACGTCAGCATGATGACATGCTGACGTCATATTTTACTATTCTGGATAATGTTGAATAAATTAATTAAATAAATCCTAAAATGATTTAAAACTTTAAAAATTAATATAAAATAATCCGTAGCTCGAATGGGAAAACTTTGTATATGAAAGTTGCTTAGAACGACGAGACGAATCCGACTACGCAGCCCGTTCGTCCACGACACATCCCTAACCTATCGAACTCGCAACTTCCCCCCCTCCGGTCCGTCTGTCCGAAAATGCGAAACATCGGGAATACTTTCCCGGATGTTCCCCCCTTCGCCGGTACCACCTACTGCCGCGTTAGGACACACCTAGCACTGCTCAATGTCATGTCACGCATCGTCATGCTTATGTTTGCATTGTATTTACTGTTTCTTCCCCCCCTCTTCTCTCCGGTAGACTACGAGACCGACGCTGCTGCTGCCCGGTTCGACTACGGAGTTGACGACCCCTCCTACTTGCCAGAGCAATCAGGCAAGCCCCCCTTGATCACCAGATATCGCCTATTCTTCTCTATACTGCTTGCATTAGAGTAGTGTAGCATGTTACTGCTTTCGGTTAATCCTATACTGATGCATAGCCTGTCCTTGTTGCTACAGTTGTTACCCTTACCTGCTATCCTACTGCTTAGTATAGGATGCTAGTGTTCCATCAGTGGCCCTACACTCTTGTCCGTCTGCCATGCTATACTACTGGGCCGTGATCACTTCGGGAGGTGATCACGGGTATATACTATATACCTTATATACATGACACATGTGGTGACTAAAGTCGGGTCGGCTCGTTGAGTACCCGCAAGTGATTCTGATGAGGGGGCTGAAAGGACAGGTGGCTCCACCCCGGTAGAGGTGGGCCTGGGTTCCTGATGGCCCCCGACTGTTACTTTGTGGCGGAGCGACAGGGCAGGTTGAGACCACCCAGGAGAGAGGTGGGCCTGGCCCTGGTCGGCGTTCGTGGATAAATAACACGCTTAACGAGTTCTTGGTATTTGATCTGAGTCTGGCCATTTGGTCTATACGCACTAACCATCTACGCGGGAGTAGTTATGGGTATCCCGGCGTCGTGGTATCAGCCGAAGCTCTTTTTGACGTCAGCGACTGAGTGGCGCGCGCCGCATTGGACCGTAAGCTCGCGCTTGTATTAAGGGGGCTAGGTCTGCTTCCGGCCGCGTACGCAACGTGCAGGTGTGCATAGGGCGATGGGCCCAGACCCCTGCGCGCATAGGGTTAGACCGGCGTGCTGACCTCTCTGTTGAGCCTAGGTGGGGCTGCGACGTGTTGATCTTACGAGGCCGGGCATGACCCAGAAAAGTGTGTCCGGCCAAATGAGATCGAGCGTGTTGGGTTATGTGGTGCACCCCTGCAGGGAAGTTTATCTATTTGAATAGCCGTGTCCCTCGGTAAAAGGACGACCCGGAGTTGTACCTTGACCTTATGACAACTAGAACCGGATACTGAATAAAATACACCCTTCCAAGTGCCAGATACAACCTGGTGATCGCTCTCTAACAGGGCGAGGAGGAGGGGATCGCCGGGTAGGATTATGCTATGCGATGCTACTTGGAGGACTTCAATCTACTCTCTTGTACATGCTGCAAGATGGAGATGACCAGAAGCGTAGTCTTCGACAGGACTAGCTACCCCCCTTTTATTCTGGCATTCTGCAGTTCAGTCCACTGATATGCCCCTTTACACATATACCCATGCATATGTAGTGTAGCTCCTTGCTTGCGAGTACTTTGGATGAGTACTCACGGTTGCTTCTCTCCCTCTTTTCCCCTTTTCCTTTCTATCTGGTTGTCGCAACCAGATGCTGGAGTCCCGGAGCCAGACGCCACCGTCGACGACGACTCCTACGACACTGGAGGTGCCTACTACTACGTGCAGGCCGCTGACGACGACCAGGAGTAGTTAGGAGGATCCCAGGCAGGAGGCCTGCACCTCGTTCGATCTGTATCCCAGTTTGTGCTAGCCTTCTTAAGGCAAACTTGTTTGACTTATGTCTGTACTCAGATATTGTTGCTTCCGCTGACTCGTCTGTGTTCGAGCACTTGTATTCGAGCCCTCGAGGCCCCTGGCTTGTATTATGATGCTTGTATGACTTATTTATGTTTTAGAGTTGTGTTGTGATATCTTCCCGTGAGTCCCTGACCTTGATCGTACACATTTGCGTACATGATTAGTGTACGGTCAAATCGGGGGCGTCACAACAAGGTAGGAGGGCGCGCCCACCCCCATGAATTGTGGGTTTATGATCAAGTTTATCTATGAACAATATTTGAATCTTCTCTGAATTCTTTTATGTATGATTGGTTATCTTTGCAAGTCTCTTCGAATTATCAGTTTGGTTTTGCCTACTAGATTGATCTTTCTTGCAATGTGAGAAGTGCTTAGCTTTGGGTTCAATCTTGCGGTGTCCTTTCCCAGTGACAGTAGGGGCAGCAAGGCACGTATTGTATTGTTGCCATTGAGGATAACAATATGGGTTTTATATCATATTGCATGAGTTTATCCCTCTACATCATGTCATCTTACTTAAAGCATTACTCTGTTCTTTTGAACTTAATACTCTAGATGCATGCTGGATAGCGGTCGATGTGTGGAGTAATAGTAGTAGATGCAGGCAGGAGTCGGTCTACTTGTCTCGGACGTGATGCCTATATACATGATCATACCTATATATTCTCATAACTATGCTCAATTCTGTCAATTGCTCAACAGTAATTTCTTTACCCACCGTAATACTTATGCTCTCGAGAGAAGCCACTAGTGAAACCTATGGCCCCGGGGTCTATTTTCCATCATATTAATCTCGCGTTAAACAAGCTATTTCTTGCGCCGTTTTTATTTTGCTTTCTTTACTTTGCATCTTTATCACAAAAATACCAAAAATATTATCTTATCATATCTATCAGATCTCACTCTCCTAAGTGACCGTGAAGGGATTGACAACCCCTTTATTGCTTTGGTTGCGAGGATTTATTTGTTTGTGTAGGTGCGAGGGACTCATGCGTGGCCTCCTACTGGATTGATACCTTGGTTCTCAAAAACTGAGGGAAATACTTACGCTACTTTGCTGCATCACCCTTTCCTCTTCAAGGGAAAACCAACGCAGTGCTCAAGAGGTAGCACTCGCTTTCCATCATCTCCGGAAGAAGATCCCCCGAGGAAGAGGATTGTTGAGGAAGACTATGTGCCGGACTGCAAAACATATATTCTAGCTAAAGCTTTCATGATCCTGCTAAGAGGCTTCGAGGTACATAGGAACTGCACGACAACGTCGCCTTCCGAGCCCCAACCGCCTGACAGGGGCGTCTTACCTCACTTAGGAGCCTTCACCTCCCAAACTTCGGAGGTGGCCCTTTTCTTACCATGGGGAGAAAGGGTGTCAGCCTCTCCTTATCTTTTGTCTTTGGAAGAGGGAGCCTTAACCTCCCCGGACACGGTGTTTGGTGTACCTTCGAAATGGAGGCTGCCTTTGGCCTTCCTGCTCTCCTCATTGTCCTCTTTCACTGGCACCTGGTATGGCGCCGGGGCCAGCATCCTTGTTAGCACAGGACTAGCTGAGTCTTCGGGAAGAGGGGCCGAACACCTAATTCGCTCCGCCTTGTTTATCCAGCCCTGGAAGAAGATGGTTTTCTCAGTATCGTATCACCAGATATTTAGCTACGCTGTGTTCAGGAGTCAAGTGCTTACCGAGGTATCCGGATGGTTGCAGTCGAGGCCGATGCCCTCGGTGGTGTCCGGCCAGTGTTTTCGTGTCCCGAAAAATAACTTCCACATTCCTCTGTGCGTCGCGCCAAAGAAGTGCTGAAGGGTTCGTGGTCCTTCTGGATTGAACTCCCACATATGGAGGGGCCGTCGCTGGCACGGGAGGATCCGGCGGACTAACATTACTTGAGTCACGTCGATGAGTTTGGTGTTCTTCTCAAGGAGACTCCGGATGCGGCTCTGTAGAGTCTGCACTTCGTCGATTGATCCCCATTCCAACCCCTTATTGATCCATGATGCGAGCTGAATTGGAGGGCCAGACCGGAACGCAGGTGTAGCTGCCCACTTGGTACCACGGGGTTCAGTGATGTAAAACCACTCCCGCTGCCATAAGTCGGAAGATTCTGTGAAGGATCCTTTTAGCCAAGAAGCGTTGATGAGTTTGCTCATTGTAGCACCCCCGCACTCCGCTTGTCTCCCATCAACTACCTTTGGCTTCACATTAAAGTTCTTGAGCCACAAGCTGAAGTGTGGGGGAATCCAGAGGAAGGCCTCGCACGTGATAATGAACGCCGAGACATGAAGAAAAGAGTCCGGAGCTAGATCGTGAAAATCTAGCCCGTAATAGAACATGAGCCCTCGAACAAAGGGGTGGAGGGCGAACCCTAGCCCTCAGAGGAAGTGGGAGATGAATACGACCCTCTCGCTGGATCTGGGAGTAGGAATAACCTGCCCTTGAGCAGGAAGCCTGTGGGGGATTTCCGTGGTCAGGTATCTTGCCGCCCGGAGCTTCGCGATATCCTCCTCTGTGATAGAGGAAGCCACCCACCGACCTTGAGGGTTGGGTCCGGACATGACTGGGAAGCTCGAAGCAATTGAATTGAACCTTGGATGCTGGAGCTCGAGGTTGGAGAGGTTGAGGAAAGGGTTGGCGTGAAGAAGCAAGACGGGTCTTAGTCCCTTTATAAAGGCAACGAATATCGAACGCCTCCTCCTAACCCTTAAAACCTGCCTATTCTTAAGGAATTATGCCAACATGACGGTTGGGATACCCACGTCCGTGTTGGTGAGGATCCCGCAATAAGGGGGCACGATCTCTGCTTTGACAAGACGTGCCAATGAAACCGCGTCTCGGAACATGGAGCGACAGGCTAAAAAATGGTTCGATATAATAATCGGGTGGTGACGTGATGTCACACTACAGAAAAGTTGTCGGTGGATAGGACTCGTGAAATATTATACTCTCTGCGGTGGTGTGTGGTATTTGTTTTGCAGAGCCGGACACATTCGTTGCGTTCGAAGACTGTGTTGGAGTATTCGGAGAAGGAACCCGCCTTGCAATGCCAAAGACAATCCGCGCGCCGGACACCTCGTCATTGAAGCCCGGTTCAGGGGCTACTGAGGGAGTGCTGGATTAAGGGGTCCTCGGGCGTCCGGACTATGATACGTAGGCCAGATTGATGGGCTGTGAAGATACAAGACCAAAGACTCTCTCCCGTGTCCGGATGGGACTCTCCTTGGCGTGGAAGGCACGCTTGGTGCCCTGATATGAAGATTCCTTTCTCTATAACCGGCTTTGTACAACCCTAGTCCCCTCTGGTGTCTATATAAACCAGAGGGCTTAGTCCGTCGAGGGGATCATAATCATAGTCATACAGGCTAGACTCTTAGGGTTTTAGCCATTACGATCTCGTGGTAGATCAACTCTTGTAATACTCATATTCATCAAGATCAATCAAGTAGGAAGTAGGGTATTACCTCCATAGAGAGGGCCCGAACCTGGGTAAATATCGTGTCCCCTGTCTCCTGTTACCATCGACCTTAGACGCACAGTTCGGGACCCCCTACCCGAGATCCGCCGGTTTTGACACTGACAGTGGAGCTACGAGGGGCCCACGAGGGTGGGGGCGCGCCCACCCCCCTAGAGCGCGCCCTCCTGCCTCGTGGCTGCCTCGTTGCTTCCTTGATGTCCACTCCAAGTCTCATGGATTGCGTTCGTTCCAAAAAAAGATCCTCGCGAAGGTTTTGTTTCGTTTGGATTCCGTTTGATATTCCTTTTCTGCGAAACACTGAAATAGGCAAAAAAACAGCAAATTGCACTGGGCCTTCGGTTAATAGGTTAGTAACAAAAATAATATAAAAAGGTATATTAAAGCCCATTAAACATCCAAAACAGATAATATAATAGCATGGAACAATCAAAAATTATAGATACGTTGGAGACGTATCATCATTCCCTTTGTCATCGGTATGTTACTTGCCCGAGATTCAATCGTCGGTATCTTCATACCTAGTTCAATCTCGTTACCAGTAAGTATCTTTACTCATTCCGTAATGCATCACCCCACAACTAACTCATTAGTCACATTGCTTGCAAGGCTAATCGTGATGTGCATTACCGAGAGGGCCCAGAGATACCTCTTCGATACTCGAAGTGACAAATCCTAATCTCAATCTATGCCAACCCAACAAACACCTTCTGAAACACCTTTAGAGCATCTTTATAATCACCCAGTTACATTGTGACGTTTGATAGCACACAAGGTGTTCCTCCGGTATTCGGGAGTTGCATAATCTCATAGTTAAAGGAATATGTATAAGCCATGAAGAAAGCATTAACAATAAAACTTAACAATAATTATGCTAAGCTAACGGGTGGGTCTTGTCCATCACATCATTCTCCTAATGATGTGATCCCGTTCATCGAATGACAACACATGTCTATGGTTAGGAAACTTAACCATCTTTGATTAACGAGCTAGTCAAGTAGAGACATACTAGGGACACTTTGTTTTGTCTATGTATTCACACATGTATCGAGTTTCCGGTTAATACAATTCTAGCATGAATAATAAACATGTATCATGATATAAGGAAATATAAATAACAACTTTATTATTGCCTCTAAGGCATATTTCCTTCAGTCTCCCACTTGCACTAGAGTCAATAATATAGATTACATTGTAATGATTCGAACACCCATGGAGTCTTGGTTTTGATCATGTTTTGCTAGTGGAACAGGCTTAGTCAATGGGTCTGCAACATTCAGATCCGTATGTATTTTGCAAATCTCTATGTCTCCCTTGTTGACTTGATCACGGATGGAGTTGAAGCGTCTCTTGATGTGTTTGGTTCTCTTGTCAAATCTGGATTCCTTCGCTAAGGCAATTGCCCTAGTATTGTCACAAAAGATTTTCATTGGACCCGATGCACTAGGTATTACACCTAGATCGGATGAACTCCTTCATCCAGACTCCTTCATTTGCTGCTTCCGAAGCAGCTATGTACTACGCTTCACACGTAGATCCCGCCACGACGCTTTGCTTGGAAGTGCACCAACTGACAGCTCCACCATTCAATATAAATATGTATCCGGTTTGCGACTTAGAGTCATCCGGATCAGTGTCAAAGCTAGCATCGACGTAACCATTTACGACAAGCTCTTTGTCACCCCCATAAACAAGAAATATATCCTTAGTCCTTTTCAGGTACTTCAGGATGTTCTTGACCGCTGTCCAGTGATCCACTCCTGGATTACTTTGGTACCTCCCTGCTAAACTTATAGCAAGGCACACATCAGGTCTGGTACACAACATTGCATACATGATAGAACCTATGGCTGAGGCATAGAGAATGACTTCCATTTTCTCTCTATCTTCTGCAGTGGTCGGACATTGAGTCTGACTCAACTTCACACTCTGTAATATAGGCAAGAACCCTTTCTTTGACTGATCCATTTTGAACCTCTTCAAAACTTTATCAAGGTATGTGCTTTGTGAAAGTCCAATTAAGCGTCTTGATCTATCTCTATAGATTTTGATGCCCAATATATAAGCAGCTTCACTGAGGTCTTTCATCGAAAAATTCTTATTCAAGTATCCTTTTATGCTATCCAGAAATTCTATATCATTTCCAATCAACAATATGTCATCCACATATAATATTAGAAATGCTACATAGCTCCCACTCAATTTCTTGTAAATACAGGCTTCTCCAAAAGTCTGTATAAAACCATATGCTTTGATCACACTATCAAAATGTATATTCCAACTCCGAGATGCTTGCACCAGTCCATAAATGGATCGCTGGAGCTTGCACACTTTGCTAGCACCATTAGGATCGACAAAACCTTCTGGTTGCATCATATACAACTCTTCTTTAAGAAATCCATTAAGGAATGTAGTTTTGACGTCCATTTGCCAAATTTCATAATCACAAAATGCGTCAATTGCTAACATGATTCGGATAGACTTAAGCATTGCTACGAGTGAGAAGGTCTCATCGTAGTCAACTCCTTGAACTTGTCAAAAACCTTTTTCAACAAGTCGAGCTTTGTAGACATTAACATTACCATCAACGTTAGTCTTCTTCTTGAAGATCCATTTATTCTCTATGGCTTGCCGATCATCGACCAAGTCAACCAAAGTCCATACTTTGTTCTCATGCATGGATCCCATCTCAGATTTCATGGCCTCAAGCCATTTCGCGAAATCTGGGCTCATCATCGCTTCCTCATAGTTCGTAGGTTTGTCATGGTCTAGTAGCATGACTTCCAAAACAAGATTACCGTACCACTCTGGTGCGGAACGTACTCTGGTTGACCTACGAGGTTTGGTAGTAACTTGATCTGAAGTTTCATGATCATCATCATTAGCTTCCTCACTAATTGGTGTAGGCATCACATGAACAATTTTCTGTGATGAACTACTTTCCAATTCAAGAGAAGGTACAATTACCTCATCAAGTTCTACTTTCCTCCCACTCACTTCTTCCGAGAGAAACTCCTTCTCTAGAAAGGATCCATTCTTAGCAACAAATATCTTGCCTTTGGATCTATGATAGAAGGTGTACCCAACAGTTTCTTTTTGGTATCCTATGAAGATGCACTTCTCCGATATGGGTTCAAACCTATCAGGTTGAAGCTTGTTCACATAAGCATCGCAACCCCAAACTTTAAGAAACGACAACTTTAGGTTTCTTGCCAAACCACAGTTCATACGATGTCATCTCAATGGATTTAGCTGGTGCCCTATTTAACGTGAATGCAGCTGTCTCTAATGCATACCCCAAAACGGTAGTGGTAAATCAGTAAGAGACATCATAGATCTCACCATATCTAATAAAGTATGGTTACGACGTTCGGACACACCATTACGCTGTGCTGTTCCAGGTGGCGTGAGTTGTGAAACTATTCCACACTGTTTTAAATGAAGACCAAACTCGTAACTCAAATATTTGCCTCGGCGATGAGATCGTAGAAACTTTATTTTCTTGTTACGATGATTTTCCAGTTCACTCTGAAATTCTTTGAACTTTTCAAACGTTTCAGACTTGTGTTTCATTAAGTAGATATACCCATATCTGCTCAAATCATTCGTGAAGGTCAGAAAATAACGATACCCGCCGTGAGCCTCAACACTCATCGGACCGCATACATCAGTATGTATTATTTCCAATAGGTCGGTGGCTCGCTCCATTGTTCCGGAGAACGGAGTCTTAGTCATCTTGCCCATGAGGCATGGTTCACAAGCATCAAGTCATTCATAATCAAGTGATTCCAAAAGCCCACCCGCATGGAGTTTCTTCATGCGCTTTACACCAATATGACCTAAACGGCAGTACCACAAATATGTTGCACTATTATTATTAACTTTGCATATTTGGGCATCAATATTATGAATATGTGTATCACCACGACCGAGATTCAACAAAAATAGACCACTTATCAAGGGTGCATGACCATAAAAGATATTACTCATATAAATAGAACAACCATTATTTTCTGATTTAAATGAATAACCGTCTCACATCAAACAAGATCCAGATATAATGTTCATGCTCAACGCTGGCACCAACTAACAATTATTCAGGTCTAAAACTAACCCCGAAGGTAGATGTAGAGGTAGCGTGCCAACGGCGATCACATCGACCTTGGAACCATTTCCGACGCGCATCGTCACCTCGTCCTTAGCAATCTTCGTTTATTCCATAGCCCTGTTTCGAGTTGCAAATATGAGCAACAGAACAAGTATCAAATACCCAGGCGCTACTACGAGCATTAGTAAGGTACACATCAATAACATGTATGTAAAATATACCTTTCACTTTGCCATCCTTCTTATCCGCCAAATACTTGGGGTAGTTCCGCTTCCAGTGACCAGTCCCTTTGCAGTAGAAGCACTCAGTTTCAGGCTTAGGTCCAGACTTGGGCTTCCTCCCGGGAGCAGCAACTTTCTTGCTACTCTTCTTGAAGTTCCCCTTCTTTCCTTTGCCCTTTTTCTTGAAACTAGTGGTCTTGTTAACCATCAACACTTGATGCTCCTTCTTGATTTCTACCTCTGCGGCCTTGCGCATTACGAAGAGCTCGGGAATCGTCTTGTTCATCCCTTGCATATTATAGTTCATCACGAAACCTTTATAGCTTGGTGGCAGTGATTGAAAAACTCTGTCAATGACACTATCATTCGGAAGATTAAATCCCAGCGGAGTCAAGTGGTTATGGTACCCAGACATTCTGACTAAGGACAAACTTTAGCTGAATCGTATGTGGTTATGGAACTACACGACAACGTCGCCTTTCGAGCCCCAGCCGCCTGACAGGGGCATCTTACCTCGCTTAGGAGCCTTCACCTCCCAAACATCGGAGGTGGCCCTTTCCTTACCATGGGGAGAAAGGGTGTCAGCCTCTCCTTCTCTTTTGTCTTCGGAAGAGGGAGCCTTAATCTCCCCGGACATGGTGTTTGGTGTACCTTCGGAATGGAGCCTGCCTTTGGCCTTCCTGCTCTCCTCATTGCCCTCTTTCACCAGCACCTGGTATGGCGCCGGGGCCAGCATCCTTGTTAGCACAGGACTAGCTGAGTCTTCAGGAAGAGCGGCCGAACACCTAATTCGCTCCGCCTTCTTTATCCAGCCCTGGAAGAAGATAGTTTTCTCAGTATCGTATCACGGGATATTTAGCTAAGCTGTGTTCAGGAGTCAAGTGCTTACCGAGGTATCCGGATGGTTGCAGTCGAGGCCGATGTCCTCGGTGGTGTCCGGCCAGTGTTTTCGTGTCCCGAAAAATAACTTCCACATTCCTCTGTGCGTCGCGCCGAAGAAGTGCTGAAGGGTTCGTGGTCCTTCTGGATTGAACTCCCACATACGGAGGGGCCGTCGCTGGCATGGGAGGATCCGGCGTACTAACATTACTTGAATCACATCGATGAGTTTGGTGTTCTTCTCAAGGAGACTTCGGATGCGGCTCTGTAGAGTCTGCACTTCGTCGATTGATCCCCAGTCCAACCCCTTATTGATCCATGATGTGAGCTAAATTGGAGGGCCAGATCGGAACGCAGGTGTAGCTGCCCACTTGGTACCACGGGGTTCAGTGATGTAAAACCACTCCCGCTGCCATAAGTCGGAAGATTCCGTGAAGGATCCTTTTAGCCAAGAAGCGTTGATGAGTTTGCTCATTGTAGCACCACCGCACTCCGCTTGTCTCCCATCAACTACCTTTGGCTTCACATTAAAGGTCTTGAGCCACAAGCCGAAGTGTGGGGGAATGCAGAGGAAGGCCTCGCACGTGATAATGAACGCCGAGACGTGAAGAAAAGAGTCCGGAGCTAGATCGTGACAATCTAGCCCGTAATAGAACATGCGCCCTCGAACAATGGGGTGGAGGGCGAACCCTAGCCCTCGGAGGAAGTGGGAGATGAATACGACCCTCTCACTGGATCTGGGAGTAGGAATAACCTACCCTTGAGCAGGAAGCCTGTGGGGGATTTCCGTGGTCAGGTATCTTGCCGCCCGGAGCTTCGCGATATCCCCCTCTATGATAGAGGAAGCCACCCACCAACATTGAGGGCTGGGTCCGGACATGACTGGGAAGCTCAAAGCAATTAAATTGAACCTTGGGTGCTGGAGCTCGAGGTTGGAGAGGTTGAGGAAAGGGTTGGCATGAAGAAGCAAGACGTGTCTTAGTCCCTTTATAAAGGCAATGAATATCGAACGCCTCCTCCTAAGCCTTAAAACCTGCCTATTCTTAAAGAATTATGCCAACAGGACGGTTGGGAAACCCACGCCCGTGTTGATGAGGATCCCGCAATAAGGGGACACGATCTCTGCTTTGACAAGACGTGCCAATGAAACCGCGTCTCGGAACGTGGAGCAACAGGCTAAAAAACAGTTCGATATAATAATCGGGTGGTGACATGATGTCATGCTATAGAAAAGTTGTCAGTGGATTGGACTCATGAGATATTATACTCTCTGCGGTGGTGTGTGGTATTTGTTTTGCAGAGCCGGACACATTCGTTGCGTTCGAAGACTGTGTTGGAGTATTCGGAGAAGGAACCCGCCTTGCAATGCCAAAGACAATCCGCGCGCCGGACACCTCGTCATTGAAGCCTGGTTGAGGGGCTACTGAGGGAGTCCTGGATTAAGGGGTCCTCGGGCGTCCGGACTATGATACCTAGGACGGACTGATGGGCTGTGAAGATACAAGACCGAAGACTCTCTCCCGTGTCCGGATGGGACTCTCCTTGGCATGGAAGGCACGCTTGGTGTCCTAATATGAAGATTCCTTTCTCTGTAACCGACTTTGTGCAACCCTAGTCCCCTCTGGTGTCTATATAAACCAGAGGGCTTAGTCCGTAGAGGGGATCATAATCATAGTCATACAGGCTAGACTCTTAGGGTTCTAGCCATTACGATCTCGTGGTAGATCAACTCTTGTAATACTCATATTCATCAAGATCAATCAAGTAGGAAGTAGGGTATTACCTCCATAGAGAGGGCCCGAACCTGGGTAAATATCGTGTCCCCTGTCTCCTGTTACCATCGACCTTAGACGCACAGTTCGGGACCCCCTACCCGAGATCCGCCGGTTTTTGACACTGACAGTGGAGCTACGAGGGGCCCACGAGGGTGGGGGGCGCGCCCTCCTGCCTCGTGGCCACCTTGTTGCTTCCTTGACGTCCACTCCAAGTCTCATAGATTGCGTTTGTTCCAAAAAAGATCCTCGCGAAGGTTTCGTTCCGTTTGATATTCCTTTTCTGCGAAACACTGAAATAGGCAAAAAATAGCAAATTGCACTGGGCCTTCGGTTAATAGGTTAGTCCCAAAAATAATATAAAAAGGTATATTAAAGCCTATTAAACATCCAAAACAGATAATATAATAGCATGGAACAATAGAAAATTATAGATACGTTGGAGACGTATCATCATCCCCTTTGTCATCGGTATGTTACTTGCCCGAGATTCAATCGCCGGTATCTTCATACCTAGTTCAATCTTGTTACCAGCAAGTATCTTTAATCGTTCCATAATGCATCACCCCACAACTAAATCATTAGTCACATTGCCTGCAAGGCTTATCGTGATGTGCATTACCGAGAGGGCCCAGAGATACCTCTCCGATACTCAGAGTGACAAATCTTAATCTCAATCTATGCCAACCCAACAAACACCTTCCGAGACACCTGTAGAGCATCTTTATAATCACCCAGTTACATTGTGATGTTTGATAGCACACAAGGTGTTCTTCCGGTATTCGGGAGTTGCATAATCTCATAGTTAAAGGAATATGTATAAGCCATGAAGAAAGCATTAGAAATAAAACTTAACAATTATTATGCTAAGCTAACGGGTGGGTCTTGTCCATCACATCATTCTCCTAATGATGTTATTTCGTTCATCGAATGACAACACATGTGTATGGTTAGGAAACTTAACCATCTTTGATTAACGAGCTAGTCAAGTAGAGGCATACTAGGGACACTTTGTTTTGTCTCTGTATTCACACATGTATCAAGTTTCCGGTTAATACAATTCTAGCGTGAATAATAAACATGTATCATGATATAAGGAAATATAAATAACAACTTTATTATTGCCTCTAGGGCATATTTCCTTCAGTCTCCCACTTGCACTAGAGTCAATAATCTAGATTACATTGTAATGATTCGAACACCCATGGAGTCTTGATTTTGATCATCTTTTGCTAGTGGAAGAGGCTTAGTCAATGGGTCTGCAACATTCAGATCTGTATGTATTTTGCAAAACTCTATGTGTCCCTCCTAGACTTGATCACGGATGGGGTTGAAGCGTCTCTTGATGTGTTTGGTTCTCTTGTGAAATCTGGATTCCTTCGCTAAGGCAATTGCCCTAGTATTGTCACAAAAGATTTTCATTGGACCCGATGCACTAGGTATTACACCTAGATCGGATGAACTCCTTCATCCAGACTCCTTCATTTGCTGCTTCCAAAGCAGCTATGTACTACGCTTCACACGTAGATCCCGCCACGACGCATTGCTTGGAACTGCACCAACTAACAGCTCCACCATTCAATATAAATACGTATCCGGTTTGCGACTTAGAGTCATCCGGATCAGTGTCAAAGCTAGCATCGACGTAACCATTTACGACGAGCTCTTTGTCACCCCCATAAACGAGAAACATATCCTTAGTCCTTTTCAGGTACTTCAGGATGTTCTTGACCGCTGTCCAGAGATCCACTCCTGGATTACTTTGGTACCTCCCTGCTAAACTTATAGCAAGGCACACATCAGGTCTGGTACACAACATTGCATACATGATAGAACCTATGGCTGAGGCATAGAGAATAACTTCCATTTTCTCTCTATCTTCTACAGTGGTCGGACATTGAGTCTGACTCAACTTCACACCTTGTAATACAGGCAAGAACCCTTTCTTTGACTGATCCATCTTGAACCTCTTCAAAACTTTATCAAGGTATGTGCTTTGTGAAAGTCCAATTAAGCGTCTTGATCTATCTCTATAGATCTTGATGCCCAATATATAAGCAGCTTCACCGAGGTCTTTCATCGAAAAATTCTTATTCAAGTATCCTTTTATGCTATCCAGAAATTCTATATCATTTCCAATCAACAATATGTCATCCACATATAATATTAGAAATGCTACAGAGCTCCCACTCACTTTCTTGTAAATACAGGCTTCTCCAAAAGTCTGTATAAAACCATATGCTTTGATCACACTATCAAAACGTATATTCCAACTCCGAGATGCTTGCACCAGTCTATAAATGGATCACTGGAGCTTGCACACTTTGTTAGCACCTTTAGGATCGACAAAACCTTCTGGTTGCATCATATACAACTCTTCTTTAAGAAATCCATTAAGGAATGCAGTTTTGACATCCATTTGCCAAATTTCATAATCATAAAATGCGGCAATTGCTAACATGATTTGGATAGACTTAAGCATTGCTACGAGTGAGAAGGCTCATCGTAGGAAACTCCTTGAACTTGTCAAAAACCTTTTGCGACAAGTCGAGCTTTGTAGACATTAACATTACCATCAACGTTAGTCTTCTTCTTGAAGATCCATTTATTCTCTATGGTTTGCCGATCATCGGCCAAGTCAACCAAAGTCCATACTTTGTTCTCATGCATGGATCCCATCTCAGATTTCATGGCCTCAAGCCATTTCGCGAAATCTGGGCTCATCATCGCTTCCTCATAGTTCGTAGGTTTGTCATGGTCTAGTAACATGACTTCCAAAACAAGATTACCGTACCACTCTGGTGCGGAACGTACTCTGGTTGACCTACGAGGTTTGGTAGTGACTTGATCTGAAGTTTCATGATCATCATCATTAGCTTCCTCACTAATTGGTGTAGGCATCACATGAACAATTTTCTGTGATGAACTACTTTCCAATTCAAGAGAAGGTACAATTACCTCATCAAGTTATACATTCCTCCCACTCACTTCTTTCGAGAGAAACTCCTTCTCTAGAAAGGATCCATTCTTAGCAACAAATATCCTGCCTTCGGATCTATGATAGAAGGTGTTACCCAACAGTTTCTTTTGGGTATCCTATGAAGATGCACTTCTCCGATTTGGGTTCGAGCTTATTAGGCTGAAGCTTTTTCACATAAGCATCGCAACCCCAAACTTTAAGAAACGACAACTTTAGGTTTCTTGCCAAACCACAGTTCATACGGTGTCATCTCAACGGATTAAGATGGTGCCCTATTTAACGTGAATGCAGCTGTCTCTAATGCATAACCCCAAAACGGTAGTGGTAAATCAGTAAGAGACATCATAGATCGCACCATATCTAATAAAGTATGGTTACGACGTTCGGACACACCATTACGCTGTGCTGTTCCAGGTGGCGTGAGTTGTGAAACTATTCCACATTGTTTTAAATGAAGACCAAACTCATAACTCAAATATTTGCCTCCGCGATCAGATCGTAGAAACTTTATTTTCTTATTATGATGATTTTCCAGTTCACTCTGAAATTCTTTGAACTTTTCAAACGTTTCAGACTTGTGTGTCATTAAGTAGATATACCCATATCTGCTCAAATCATTCATGAAGGTCAGAAAATAATGATACCCGCCGTGAGCCTCAACACTCATCGGACCGCATACATCAGTATGTATTATTTCCAATAAGTCAGTGGCTCGCTCCATTGTTCCGGAGAACGGAGTCTTAGTCATCTTGCCCATGAGGCATGGTTCACAAGCATCAAGTCATTCATAATCAAGTGATTCCAAAAGCCCATCCGCATGGAGTTTCTTCATGCGCTTTACACCAATATGACCTAAACGGCAGTACCACAAATATGTTGCACTATTATTATTAGCTTTGCATATTTGGGCATCAATATTATGAATATGTGTATCACCACGACCGAGATTCAACAAAAATAGACCACTCATCAAGGGTGCATGACCATAAAAGATATTACTCATATAAATAGAACAACCATTATTTTCTGATTTAAATGAATAACCATCTCGCATCAAACAAGATCTAGATATAATGTTCATGCTCAACGCTGGCACCAACTAACAATTATTCAGGACTAAAACGAACCCCGAAGGTAGATGTAGAGGTAGCGTGCCAACGGCGATCACATCGACCTTGGAACCATTTTCGACACGCATCATCACCTCGTCCTTAGCCAATCTTCGTTTAATCCATAGCCCTATTTCGAGTTGCAAATATGAGCAACAGAACAAGTATCAAATACCCAGGCGCTACTATGAGCATTAGTAAGGTACACATCAATAACATGTATATAAAATATACCTTTCACTTTGCCATCCTTCTTATCCGCCAAATACTTGGGGTAGTTCCGCTTCCAGTGACCAGTCCCTTTGCAGTAGAAGCACTCAGTTTCAGGCTTAGGTCCAGATTTGGGCTTCTTCCCGGGAGCAGCAACTTTCTTGCTACTCTTCTTGAAGTTCCCCTTTCTTTCCTTTGCCCTTTTTCTTGAAACTAGTGGTCTTGTTAACCATCAACACTTGATGCTCCTTCTTGATTTCTACCTCTGCGGCCTTGCGCATTGCGAAGAGCTCGGGAATCGTCTTGTTCATCCCTTGCATATTATAGTTCATCACGAAACCTTTATAGCTTGGTGGCAGTGATTGAAAAACTCTGTCAATGACACTATCATTCGGAAGATTAACTCCCAGCTGAGTCAAGTGGTTATGGTACCCAGACATTCTGAGTATGTGTTCACTGACAGAACCGTTCTCCTCCATCTTGCAGCTACAGAACTTGTTGGAGACTTCATATTTCTCAACTCGGGCCTTTGCTTGAAATATTAACTTCAACTCCTGGAACATCTCATATGCTCCATGACGTTCAAAACGTCTTTGAAGTCCCGATTCTAAGACGTAAAGCATGGCACACTGAACTTTCGAGTAGTCATCAGATTTAGCTTGCCAAACGTTCATAACGTCAGCAGTTGCTTGATACATCTCCAACGTATCTATAATTTTTGATTGTTCCATGCTATTATATTATCCATGAAGGATGTTTTATATGCATTTATATGCTATTTTATATGATTTTTGGGACTAACCTATTAACCTAGAGCCCAGTGCCCGTTTCTGTTTTTTCCCCTTGTTTTTGAGTATCGCAGAAAAGGAAAACCAAAGGGAGTCCAATTGACCTGAAATTTCACGAAGATTATTTTCGGACCAGAAGAAGCCCATGAAGTATCGGAGATGGACGAGATGAGTCCCGAGGCACCCACGAGGGTGGGGGCGCGCCCTCCTACCTCGTGGCCGCCTTGGAGACCCCCCTGACTTGTTCCAGACGCCAATTTCCCTATAAATATAGAAACCCCTGAAATGAAACCTAGATCGGGAGTTCCGCCGCCGCAAGCCTCTGTAGCCACCAAAAACCAATCGGGACCCTGTTCCGGCACCCTGCGGAGGGGGAATCCCTCACCAGTGGCCATCTTCTCATCCCGGCGCTCTCCATGACGAGGAGGGAGTAGTTCACCCTCGGGGCTGTGGGTATGTACCAGTAGCTATGTGTTTGATCTCTCTCTCTCGTGTTCTTGATATGGCACGATCTTGATGAATCGCGAGCTTTGCTATTATAGTTGGATCTTATGATTTTCTCTCCCTCTACTCTCATGTAATGGATTGAGTTTTCCCTTTGAAGTTATCTTATCAGATTGAGTCTTTAAGGATTTGAGAACACTTGATGTATGTCTTGCATGTGCTTATCTGTGGTGACAATGGGATATTCACGTGATCTACTTGATGTATGTTTTGGTGATCAACTTGCGGGTTCAGTGACCTTGTGAACTTATGCATAGAGGTTGGCACACGTTTTCGTCTTGACTCTCCGGTAGAAACTTTGGGGCACTCTTTGAAGTTCTTTGTGTTGGTTGAATAGATGAATCTGAGATTGTGTGATGCATATCGTATAATCATAGCCACAGATACTTGAGGTGACATTGGAGTATCTAGGTGACATTAGGGTTTTGGTTGATTTGTGTCTTAAGGTGTTATTCTAGTACAAACTCTAGGATAGATCGAACGGAAAGAATAGCTTCATGTTATTTTACTGCGGACTCTTGAATAGATCGAACAGAAAGGATAACTTTGAGGTGGTTTCGTACCCTACAATAATCTCTTCGTTTGTTCTCCACTATTAGTGAATTTGGAGTGACTCTTTGTTGCATGTTGAGGGATAGTTATATGATCCAATTATGTTATTATTGTTGAGAGAACTTGCACTAGTGAAAGTATGAACCCTAGGCCTTGTTTCCTAGCATTGCAATACCGTTTACGCTCACTTTTATCATTAGCTACCTTGCTGTTTTTATATTTTAAGATAACAAAAACCTATATCTACCATCCATATTGCACTTGTATCACCATCTCTTCGCCGAACTAGTGCAACTATACAATTTACCATTGTATTGGGTGTGTTGGGGACACAAGATACTCTTTATTATTTGGTTGCAGGGTTGCTTGAGAGAGACCATCTTCATCCTACGCCTCCCACAGATTGATAAACCTTAGGTCATCCACTTGAGGGAAATTTGCTACTGTCCTACAAACCTCTGCACTTGGAGGCCCAACAACGTCTACAAGAAGAAGGTTGTGTAGTAGACATCAAGCAATTTCTGGTGCCGTTGCCGAGGAGGCTAGGTAAGCGGCACTAACACCCCGTCAACTAAGCCAATTTCTGGCGCCGTTGTCGGGGAGGTTAGCGCTTGAAGGTATATCTTTAGATCTTGCAATCGAATCTTTTAGTTTCTTGTTTTATCACTAGTTTAGTCTATAAAAGAAAACTACAAAAAATGGAATTAAGGTTTCCTCATATGCTTCATTTTTTAATGTCTTTCGTGAAAATAAGGATTTCGATAATTGTGCCGAAGTGTTAGAAGAAGAATGCATTAAAATGTTTGTCACTAAATCTTTGAATGACGAGCATGATTGCAATGTTGTTAGTATGAATTCTTTGAATACCCATGATGCTAATGATATGCAAAGCCACAAGCTTGGGGATGCTATGTGTGATGAAGATGATATGTTTAGTCCCGCAAGTTTTGATGAGAATATTTATTATGATGAAAGCATGCCTCCTATTTATGATGATTATATTGATGAAAGCGGGGTTGGAAGAGTGTCAACTTTAGGAAGGAATGATCCCACTATTTTGGAGGATGTTGAATATTATTGTGATAATTTTGAAAGTGGATTTGGAGAGGTCATGACTTTATTTAGTGATGAATCCACTATTTCGGAAGAGGTTCCAATTGATTATGAGAACAAAGTTTCTATCTATGATGATTATTGTGATGACTTGTATGCTATTAAGAATAATGATAACCATGAAACTTGTCATCATGATTTTAGTTTTCAATTGGATTATGCCTCACGTGCTAATTATTTTGTTGAGTTTGCTCCCACTATTATTCATGAGAAGAAATTCGCTTATGTGGAGAGTAATAAAATTTATATGCTTGGGGATCATGAAAATAATTATTTATGTGATGGTTATATTGTTGAATTCATTCATGATGCTACTGAAAATTATTATGAGGGAGGAACATATGCTTGTAGGAATTGCAATAATATCAAGTTTCCTCTCTATGTGCTTAAAATCTTGAAGCTATGCTTGTTTTGTTTTCCTATGCTAGTTGATTATTGTTCCCATAAGTTGTTTTCTCACAAAATCCCTATGCATAGGAAGTGGGTTAGACTTAAATGTGCTAGTCATATTCTTCATGATGCTCTCTATGTTTCAATTCTTATCTTTTATGTGAGCATAATTGAAATCATCATGCCTAGCTAGGGGCGTTAAACGTTAGCGCCTGTTGGGAGGCAACCCAATTTTATTTTTGTCCTTTGCTTTTGATCCTGTTTAGTAATAAATAATTCATATAGCCTCTGTTTATATCTGGTTTTATGTTTTAATTAGTGTTTGTGCCAAGTAGAACCTTTGGGAAGACTTGGGTGAAGTCTATGCGATCTTGCTGTAAAAAACAGAAACTTTTGCCCTCACGAGATTAGCTGCCTTTTTTACTGGATAGTGCTTTTAGGTTGATTCGCAGATGATTAATAGACAAATTCCTCAGGTCCACCAACTTATTTCAGAATTTTTGGAGTTACAGAAGTAATCTAATGATACAGATTACTACGGACTGTTCTGTTTTTGAGAGATTCTGTTTTCTATGTGTTGTTTGCTTGTTTTGATGAATCTATGAGTAGTATCAGAGGGTATGAACCATAGAGAAGTTGGAATAGAGTAGATATTACGCCAATATTAATTTAGAATGAGTTCACAACAGTACCTAAGTGGTGATTTATTTTCTTATACTAACGGAGCTTATGAGTTTTCTGTTAAGTTTTGTGTTGTGAAGTTTTCATGTTTTGGGTAAAGATTCGATGGACTATGGAATAAGGAGTGGCAAGAGCCTAAGATTGGGGATGCCCAAGGAACCCCAAGGTTATATTCAAGGACAACCAAGAGCCTAAGCTTGGGGATGCCCCGCAAGGCATCCCCTCTTTCGTCTTCGTTCATCGGTAACTTTACTTGGAGCTATATTTTTATTCACCTCATGATATGTGTTTTGCTTCGAGTGTCATTTTATTTTATTTTGTTTTGCTTGCTATTTGAATAAAATACCAAGAACTGAAATTCTTAACTGTTGGAGAGTCTTCACATAGTTACATAATTATTCAACTACTCATTGATCTTCACTTATATCTTTTGGAGTAGTTTGTCATTTGCTCTAGTGCTTCACTTATATCTTCTTAGAGCATGGCGGTAGTTTTATTTTAAAAAAATTGTTGATCTCTCATGCTTCACTTATATTATTTTGAGAGTCTTTTTGAACAGCATGGTAATTTTCTTTGGTTATAAAATTAGTCCTAATATGATAGGCATCCAAGAGGGATACAATAAAAACTTTCATATAAAGTGCATTGAATAATATGAGAAGTTTCATTCTTTATGATTGTTTTGAGATATGAAGATGGTGATATTAGAGTCATGCTAGTTGAGTAATTGTGAAATTGAGAAATACTTGTGTTGAGGTTTGCAATTCCCGTAGCATGCACGTATGGTAACCGTTGTGTGACAAATTTGAAGCATGAGGTGTTCTTTGATTGCCTTCATTATGAGTGGCGGTCGGGGACGAGCGATGGTCTTTTCCTACCAATCTATCCCCCTAGGAGCATGTGCGTAGTGCTTGGTTTTGATGACTTGTAGATTTTTGCAATAAGTATGTGAGTTCTTTATGACTAATGTTGACTCCATGGATTATACGGACTCTCACCCTTCCATCATTGCTAGCCTCTTCGGTACCGTGCATTGCCCTTTCCCACCTCGAGAGTTGGTGCAAACTTCGCCGGTGCATCCAAACCCCGTGATATGATATGCTCTACCACAGATAAGCCTCCTTATATCTTCCTCAAAACAGCCACCATACCTACCTATTATGGCATTTCCATAGCCATTCCGAGATATATTGTCATGCAGCTTTCCACCGTTCTGTTTATTATGACACGCTTCATCATTGTCATATTGCCTTGCATGATCATGTAGTTGACATCGTATTTGTGGCATGGACACCATTCATAATTTTTCATACATGTCACTCTTGATTCATTGCCCATCCCGGTACACCGCCGGAGGCACTCATATAGAGTCATATTTTGTTCTACTATCGAGTTGTAATCCTTGAGTTGTAAATAAATAGAAGTGTGATGATCATCATTATTAGAGCATCGTCCCGTGTGAAAAAAAAGAGAAAGGCCAAAAAAAAGAGAAAGGCCAAAAAAAGAGAAAGGCCAAAAAAGGGGAAGGCCCAAGAAAAAGAAGAGAAAACGAGAGAAGCGGCATTGTTACTATCCTTTTTCCACACTTGTGCTTCAAAGTAGCACCATGATCTTCATGATAGAGAGTCTCTTATTTTGTCACTTTCATATACTAGTGGGAATTTTTCATTATAGAACTTGGCTTGTATATTCCAACGATGGGCTTCCTCAAAATGCCCTAGGTCTTCGTGAGCAAGCAACTTGGATGCACACTGCTACATCAAGAGCATGCGTTGGTTTTCCCTTGAAGAGGAAAGGGTGATGCAGCAAAGTAGCGTAAGTATTTCCCTCAGTTTTTTGAGAACCAATGTATCAATCCAGTAGGAGGTTTGTAACATCCCAAAATTCTAAATTTTGGAATGTTATATTAAATAAATATTTATGCTTGTTTGTTTGATTGTCGTGTGACTGATTGTGTGAAATTGAGTGAAATTTGAAAATTTTGAAAGTTCAATGAGAGGGAATGAAATGACTTTCCCAAACTTTCACCCTTGCATTTATGATCTCCATGATTCAAATTATTTCATCACAAAACCCTAGAGTGAAGATGATATGATTTCTTCCATTTAAATAAATGAAAAAAAGTTTTGAAAAGATTTGAATTCCATTTGGAAATATTTCAAATTCGGAAACTTTATGCAACTCAATGATTTTCAGGAGAGAAGATAAAATGACTTCTTCAATTATATGAAATATGAGTTGGAAGTTAAAAAGAATCAAATTGAAAGTCATTTGAAAGTATTTTGAAACTCCCTTTCAAATTTGGAATTATTTGGATTTTATTCAAATTATTTTTCTCCTAAAAATAAATAAATGGAAATAAGGGTAAAATGATTCCCTTCAATGGAAAATTAGGAGAAAATAATTTTGAAGTAATTTTGGTATTTTAAAAATGATTTTTGTTGAGTTTTATTGCAATAGTAGCACTGTTTGCCTTTTTTTAGTATTTTATTTGAACCTGGAAAATAGTTCATGTTTTAGGAATTGTTTTTCTGAAAATTTTTATATATTATATGCCTATATACTTTTTATTATTATTTGTTGTTTCTTTTTATTTTGTTGTCTGTGAAAAGAATAAAAAGAAAATCCTCTAACAGTACCAGGCCGAAGCCCAGCACTGTTCCTCTCTCTCTCTCTTCCCGCACCGCACGGCCCACTGGCCTTTCAGCCCACAGCTGCGCGCACGCCCGAAACGCCTCCGCCTCGGTCGCCCGCTCCTCTCTCTCTCGCCCTTGTGCCACTGACCGCTGGGCCCCACTGCCCGATCGCCCTCGCCCGCCGTCTTCTTCCTCCCCACGCCAAGTCGCGCCGCCGCCGCCGGAATCCCGATCTTCTCGGGATCACGAATCCCCTCGCCCCCTCCTCCAAGAACTCCTCCCCTTATAAATACCCCTCTTCCTCGACCCGTTCCCCTCCTTTCCCCTCACCGAAACCCCTTGCCTCGCCCGTAATCTCTCGCCGGAGCCGAGCACCGCCACCGCACCATTGATGCCCTAGAGCCCGCCTCCGACCTCCCCGAGACCTGCAGCCACCACCATCGTGATCCCCTCCCTCGACTACACCTTCCCAACAACTCGCCTGAGCCGCAAAACCACCGGATTGCCATCGTCGTTGATCACCGACGCCATCCGCCGCCTCGAGCTCGCCGTCAACCACCTCCGACCATCTCCTCCGACTCCACTACGACCACCTCATCGTCGTCCGAACCCACCACCGAACCCCCCTCGCTCGCCCGCACCTCCCCGTGCCCTCGCCCTCGCCCGAAACCCACTGGAGCGCCGCCACCGCCGACGCCCGAACGCCACCGCCACCTCGACCTCGCCGCCGACCTCCTCCGTCAACCTACGACGCCGCCTCGACCACCGCTGGACTCGCCGTCGAACGCCTCGTCCGCCCGTGCCCTCGCCGGAGCTCTCCGACGACCAGAGCGCCGCCACCGCCGACGTCCGAGCCGCATCGCCGGCGACCACCACCGCTGTAAGCTCCGACGACTCTCCCCGCTGTTAGATCTTCATTATACGGCCTAGATTAGATGCAAACAAATAGTTAGGTTTTATGTATTAGATCGGTTTTTATGCGGTTTTCTTTACGGTTTAGATCGGTTCAGATCGAACCGGGCCTCCTCCGGTTTTCTGCTTTAGCCGCACAGTCACGGTTTGTTAAGTTTACGACCGAGCATTTTTTTTTCTGTTTAACCGTACGCGTTTTATTTAGTTTACGACCGAGCGTCGTTCAGTTGAGATCGCCAATTGCTTAGGCCCAATAGCAGCCCGACGCGTAGTACCTGCCCGTTTGTTTTTTTCGTTTCTGTTTTAAAAACAGAAATAGTTTCAATTTTAGATTACTTATAACTTTTAGGTTTAGATTCAATTTGAGTGATTCTTTTTGCATTGTGTCACAAATTTGTTGAAGTTTTTGTTGACGTACTTAGTTTGCAAATTTGAGTAGTTTAAATTTGAATTATTTCAAATATGTTTCAAACACTGTTTTGGCTCTAGTTTGAGTTTTATAAAATATTTTTGATTGATTCTTTTTGATACTGTTTTATTATGGTTTTGTCTATCCAGTAGGATATAGTTATTTATTTTTAGTTTAATTTTAAATTAAGTTTTTAGCAAAACAGTACTGTTTTAGTTATAGTGTTGTTTTAGTCTTTTCTTTATTGTTTTTATTAGTTTTAAATTATTTCTTTTTGTCACTTTTGACAAATTTAGTTTTGTTTATGTTAGTCAACCAAAGAAAATTTTATTTTTATTTCAAAAAAATTATTTTATTTAGTTTTGTATGAAAACTTGTTTAGGTCATAGTTAGTATTTCATAAAAGCTTTTTATTTGTTTCTTTTTGCTATTAAAAGTTTATAAAAAATACTTTCTGTTAAAATTAGTTGTTTTATATTTTATTTTCTGTTTATTTATTATGTTAGTATTTTCTTTGTTGTTAAATTTTACTAAGGACAAAGCTATTTTTGGTTATGTCTTAGAATTTTCATTAGTAGTTTTCATTGGTTTATTTATTTATTTTGTGTTCTTTGTGATTTGCATTTTATTTGTTGATTTTTTTGTGAGTGTTAGAAATTGCTTGCTAGTATGTTTGCTTATGTGAATACTATGTTTTACTATATAGATTTTCATCGGAGAGTTGCGTATAGTGCTATCAAGTTTTGCGAGAGCGATATTATCTTCATCAAGTAATACCAGGCAAGTTCACTTTGACCATGCTTTCATACCTATGTTTTTACTGCATTTAGTGTCATCTTTGCAACAGTCCCTCCAGTAGTGATATTGAATTCTTGTAGTTGAGTAGTATGCATGAGGTAGGAACCCATCACCATGTTACCAAGCCCGGGACGTTATTTATTTTAATGCTACGCTATAGTAGACGGGGTTTGGTATGAGTGTACAAGAGTGGTGTGAAGAAGGACTCTACGTCAATGACGACAACTCCATGATGGCATATGCGAGGACTGCATCTTCAAGGCCTCAAGAGAGACAAGAATTCAATACACACTACTGGGTGAAGGACGGTTGACGGGCACCCTGGAGAAACCAGTGGATGGCCGGGATGCATGGAGAAGCGCCATGACATCTTGCGGAAAGCTTCACCCAGACTCAAAGAGACGGAAGAATACTTCATGCCCGGAAGCTTACCTGTGCAACCGCAAGTCACTATGGGCTCTGGCTTGGTTGACCTTAGTTGTGACTCTGGCTGGGACGGTGCTAGCAGATGTAGAACTACGGTAGGATTGGATGAGCACCGGACAGTGGTCAGAGGAACTCTTTGGAAGACCATGTTTCGGTCATCTTGTTCTCAAACACCCTGAAGTGTGAGAACGTAAAAAGAGGGATCGAATCTTGCGGATAAAGTGTACAAACCTCTGCAGAGGGTTTAAAACCTAATCGATTAGCCGTGTCCCCGGTTACGGACAATTTGAGCCTCTGGACTTGGATCTATCTCGGAACTCTCAACACCGGACTGATAACATAATTGTGGGCAACTTATGATGATTTGGGCCATGAGACATCGGTTGGCGGAACCATGTCATGATAGGAAACTCCATAGTATAGACTCCAGAATTTCTTTGATGTAGGGAAAATAAAACCAGCTTTTACGCAAACAAAACTCAGATACAGAGCCACAAAGCCATATTGCATATAGTATAGTTTATCATCTATTTTTATTACAGTGATCTTGCCGGTACATTCAATGTACTGACCTACACGGCTGCAACGTATCATGTTGCAGATATTTTCTTCCGACGAGTAAGAGTACGGTACAGGGTTACGGTCTACACTCAACCTGCCGATGGCGTTGATGGGACTCCACACCCGTTTAATTGTTTCCGCTGAGTATTATGAGGTATATATCAGTTTTACGTTATTTATACATGTGATTGCACTTTGATATATACATTGATGTACTGTGTGTGCCAGCATACTGATCCAGGGATGGCACAGATACACAGAGATTTGACCGTCTGAGGTCGGGTCGCTACAAGGTTACACGCAAGTCGCCTTGTACCTGCACAAACAAATAAGAACCTTGCAACCAACGCGATAAAGGGGTTGTCAATCCCTTCACGGCCACTTGGAAAAGTGAGATATGATAAAGATAATAAGATAAATATTTTTGGTATTTTTGTTGTATAGATTGGAAAGTAAAGATTGCAAAATAAACGGTGGCAGAAATAGCAAATTCACAGGAAAATAATATGATGGAAGATAGACCCGGGGGGGCTATAGGTTTCACTAGTGGCTTCTCTCAAGATAGCATAATCTACAGTGGGTGAACAAATTACTGTCGAGCAATTGATAGAAAAGCGCATAGTTATGAGAATATCTAGGCATGATCATGTATATAGGAATCACGTCCGCGACAAGTAGACCGAAACGATTCTGCATCTACTACTATTACTCCACACATCGACCGCTATCCAGCATGCATCTAGAGTATTAAGTTCATAAGAACAGAGTAACGCATTAGGCAAGATGACATGCTGTAGAGGGATAAACTCAAGTAATATGATATAAACCCCATCTTTTTATCCTCGATGGCAACAATACAATACGTGCCTTGCTGCCCCTACTGTCACTGGGAAAGGACACCGCAAAATTGAACCCAAAGCTAAGCACTTCTCCCATTGCAAGAAAGATCAATCTAGTAGGCCAAACCAAACTGATAATTCGAAGAGACTTGCAAAGATATCAAATCATGCATATAAGAATTCAGAGAAGAACCAAATATTGTTCATAGATAATCTTGATCATAAACCCACAATTCATCGGATCTTGACAAACACACTGCAAAAAGAATTACATCGAATAGATCTCCAAGAAGATCGAGGAGAACTTTGTATTGAGATCCAAAGAGAGAGAGAGAAGAAGCCATCTAGCTAATAACTATGGACCCGAAGGTCTGTGGTAAACTACTCACACATCATCGGAGAGGCTATGGTGTTGATGTAGAAGCCCTCCATGATCGATTCCCCCTCCGGCGGAGCGCCGGAAAAGGCCCCAAGATGGGATCTCACGGGTACAGAAGGTTGCAGCGGTGGAAATAGGCTTTTGTGGTGCTCTCGGATGTTTTCAGGGTATATGAGTATATATAGGCGAAAGAAGTAGGTCGGTGGAGCCACTTGGGGCCCACGAGGGTGGGGGGTGCCTACCCCCCTGGGCGCGCCTCCCTACCTTGTGGCCGCCTCGTTGCTTCCTTGACGTCCACTCCAAGTCTCCTGGATTGCGTTTGTTCCAAAAATAACTCTCCCGAAGGTTTCATTCCGTTTGGATTCCGTTTGATATTCCTTTTCTGTGAAACACTAAAATAGGCAAAAAACAGCAATTTGCACTGGGCCATTGGTTAGTAGGTTTGTCCCAAAAATAATATAAAAGTGCATAACAAAGCCCATTAAACATCCAAAACAGATAATATAATAGCATGGAACAATAAAAAAATATAGATACGTTGGAGACGTATCACACACCCACTTAGTTTCTTTTGTTGAGCTTTCATACATTTATAGCTCTAGTGCATCCGTTGCATGGCAATCCCTACTCCTCGCATTGACATCAATTGATGGGCATCTCCATAGCCCGTTGATTAGCCGCGTTGATGTGAGACTTTCTCTTTTTTGTCTTCTCCACACAACCCCCATCATCATATTTTGCTCCACCTATAGTGCTATGTCCGTGGCTCGCGCTCATATATTGCGTGAAAGTTGAAAAAGTTTGAGAATACTAAGGTATGAAACAATTGCTTGGCTTGTCATCGGGGTTGCATGATGAGAGCATTTTGTGTGACGAAGATGGAGCATGGCCAAAATATATGATTTTGTAGGGATGAGATTTCTTTGGTTATGTTATTTTGAGAAGACATAATTGCTTGGTTAGTATGCTTGAAGTATTATTATTTTTATGTCAATATTAAACTTTTGTCTTGAACCTTACGGATCTGAATATACTTGCCACAATAAAGAAGATTACATTGATAAATATGTTAGGTAGCATTCCACATCAAAAATTCTGTTTTTATCATTTACCTACTCGAGGACGAGCAGGAATTAAGCTTGGGGAGGCTTGATACGTCTCCAACGTATCTACAATTTTTGATTGTTACATGCTATTATATTATCCATCTAGGATGTTTTATATGCATTTATATGCTATTTTATATGATTTTCGGGACTAACCTATTAACCTAGAGCCGAGTGCCAGTTTATGTTTTTTCCTTGTTTTTGATTATCGCAGAAAAGGAAAACCAAACGGAGTCCAATTGACCTGAAATTTCACGAAGATTATTTTTGGACCAGAAGAAGCCCACGGAGTATTGGAGATGGACCCAAAGAGTCCCGAGGCACCCACGAGGGTGGGGGGCGCCCTATCCCCTGGGCGCGCCCCCTACCTCGTGGCCGCCTCGGAGACCCCCTGACTTGTTCCCGACGCCAAAAATCCCTATAAATATAGAAACCCCCGAAAAGAAACCTAGATCGGGAGTTCCGCCGCCGCAAGCCTCTGTAGCCACCAAAAACCAATCGGGACACTGTTCCGGCACCCTGCCGGAGGGGGAATAACTCACCGGTGGCCATCTTCATCATCCCGGCGCTCTCCATGACGAGGAGGGAGTAGTTCACCCTCGGGGCTGAGGTTATGTACCAGTAGCTATGTGTTTGATCTCTCTCTCTCTCTCTCTCTCTCTCTCTCTCTCGTGTTCTTGATGTGGCAAGATCTTGATGTATCGCGAGCTTTGCTATTATAGTTGGATCTTATGATGTTTCTCCCCCTCTACTCTCTTGTAATGGATTGAGTTTTCCCTTTGAAGTTATCTTATCGGATTGAGTCTTTAAGGATTTGAGAACACTTGATGTATGTCTTGCATGTGCTTATCTGTGGTGACAATGGGATATTCACGTGATCTACTTGATGTATGTTTTGGTGATCAACTTGCGGGTTCAGTGACCTTGTGAACTTATGCATAGGGGTTGGCACACGTTTTCGTGTTGACTCTCCGATAGAAACTTTGGGGCACTCTTTGAAGTTCTTTGTGTTGGTTGAATAGATGAATCTGAGATTGTCTGATGCATATCGTATAATCATACCCACGGATACTTGAGGTGACATTGGACTATCTAGGTGAAATTAGGGTTTTGGTTGATTTGTGTCTTAAGGTGTTATTCTAGTACGAACTCTAGGATAGATCGAACGGAAAGAATAGCTTCGTGTTATTTTACTATGGACTCTTGAATAGATCGATCAGAAAGGATAACTTTGAGGTGGTTTCATACCCTACAATAATCTCTTCGTTTGTTCTCCGCTATTAGTGACTTTGGAGTGACTCTTTGTTGCATGTTGAGGGATAGTTATATGATCCACTTATGTTATTGTTGTTGAGAGAACTTGCACTAGTGAAAGTATGAACCCTAGGCCTTGTTTCCTAGCATTGCAATACCGTTTACGCTCACTTTTATCATTAGCTACCTTGCTGTTTTTATATTTGAAGATAACAAAAACCTATATCTACCATCCATATTGCACTTGTATCACCATCTCTTCGCCGAACTATTGCAACTATACAATTTACCATTGTATTGGGTGTGTTGGGGACACAAGATACTCTTTGTTATTTGGTTGCAGGGTTGCTTGAGAGAGACCATCTTCATCCTACGCCTCCCACGGATTGATAAACCTTAGGTCATCCACTTGAGGGAAATTTGCTACTGTCCTACAAACCTCTGCACTTGGAGGCCCAACAACGTCTACAAGAAGAAGGTTGTGTAGTAGACAGCATTGCTTCTGCAGCAGGCCTTGCACCTAGCGGTGCATCCAGGACATAATTCTTCTGTGCAGCAATGAGGATAATCTTCAAGTTATGGACCCAGTCCGTGTAGTTGCTACCATCATCTGTCAACTTAGCTTTCTCTAGGAATGCATTAAAATTCAAGGGAACGGTAGCACGGGCCATTGATCTATAACATAGATATGCAAAAACTATCAGGACTAAGTTCATGATAAATTTAAGTTCAATTAATCATATTACTGAAGAACTCACACTTAGATAGACATCCCTCGAGTCATCTAAATGATCACGTGATCCATATCAACTAAACCATGTCCGATCATCACGTGAGATGGAGTAGTTTTCAATGGTGAACATCTCTATGTTGATCATATCTACTATATGATTCACGTTCGACCTTTCGGTCTCAGTGTTTTGAGGCTATGTCTGTACATGCTTGGCTTGTCAAGTTTAACCCGAGTATTCCGCACGTGCAAAACTGTCTTGCACCCGTTGTGTGTGAACGTAGAGCTTATCACACCCGATGATCACGTGGTGTCTCGGCGCGACGAACTCGCAACAGTGCATACTCAGGGAGAACACTTATACCTTGAAATTTTAGTGAGGGATCCTCTTATAATGCTACCGCCGTCCTATGCAAAATAAGATGCATAAAAGATAAACATCACATGCAATCAAAATATGTAACATGATATGGCCATCATCATCTTGTGCCTTTGATTTCCATCTCCAAAGCACCGTCATGATCTTCATCGTCACCGGCTTGACACCTTGATCTCCATCATAGTGTCGTTGTTGTCTCACCAACTATTGCTTCTACAACTATCGCTAACGCATAGTGATAAAGTAAAGCCATTACTTGGCGATAACTTCTACAAAACATGATCATCTCATACAATAACGTATATCACATCATGTCTTGACCATATCACATCACAACATGCCCTGCAAAAACAAGTTAGACGTCCTCTACTTTGCTGTTGCAAGTTTTTACGTGGCTGCTATGGGCTTCTAGTAAGAACCGTTCTTAGTTACGCATCAAAACAACAACGATGTTTCATCAAGTTTGCTGTTTTAACCTTCAACAAAGACCGACCGTAGTGAAATTCGATTCAACTAAAGTTGGAGAAACACACACCCGCCAACCACCTTTATGCAAAACAAGTTGCATGTCTGTCGGTGGAACCGGTCTCATGAACGCTGTCATGTAAGGTTGGTCCGGGCCGTTTCATCCAACAATACCGCCGAATCAAAATAAGAGGTTGGTGGTAAGCAGTATGACTATGATCGCCCACAACTCTTTGTATTCTACTCGTGCATATCATCTACGCATAGACCTGCTCGGATACCACTGTTGGGGAACGTAGCATGCAATTTCAAAAAAAACCCTACGATCACACAAGATCTATCTAGGAGATGCATAGCAACGATAGGGGGCGAGTGTGTCCATGTACCCTCGTAGACCGAAAGTGGAAGCGTTAGCTTAACGCGGTTGATGTACTCGAACATCTTCTCGATTCAACCGATCAAGCACCGAACGTACGACACCTCCGAGTTCTGCACACGTTCAGCTCGATGACGTCCCTCAAACTCTTGATCCAGCAAAGTGTCGAGGTAAAGTTTCATCAGCACGACGGCGTGGTGATGGTGATGGTGATGTGATACGCGTAGGGCTTCGCCTAAGCACTACGACAATATGACCGGAGGAGTAAACTATGGAGGGGGGCACCGCACACGGCTAAGAAACAATTGATGTGTCTAGAGGTGCCCCCTGCCCCCGTATATAATGGAGGGAGAGGGGAGGAGGCCGGCCTAGGGCGCGCCAAGTGGGAGGAGTCCCACTTGGACCCCTAGTCCAATTCGCCCCCCTTTCCTTTACTGGAAGGGGAAAGGGGGAAGGAGTAGGAGGAGGAGAAGGAAAGGGGGGCCGCGCCCCTCCCCTTGTCTAATTTGGACTCCCATGGGGGGGGGGGGGCTCGCGCCACCTCCTTGTGGGCAGCCTTGCCTCCCCTCTAGGGCCCATATCTTTCCCCCGGGGGTTCCGGTAACCCCCCCTCCCCCCGTACTTCGATATGTACCCGATACATTCCGAAACATTTTACCTCTTGTCCGAATACGATCTTCCAATATATTAATCTTTACCTCTCAACCATTTCGAGACTCCTTGTTATGTCCGTGATCTCATCCGGGACTCCGAACAATCTTCGGTCACCAAAACACATAACTCATAATACAAATCGTCATCGAACGTTAAGCGCGCGGACCCTACGGGTTCGAGAACTATGTAGACATGACCGAGACACATCTTCGATCAATAACCAACAGCGGAACCTGGATGCTCATATTGGTTCCTACATATTCTATGAAGATCTTTATCGGTCAAACCGCAATGACAACATACATCATTCCCTTTGTCATCGGTATGTTACTTGCCCGAGATTCGATCCTCGGTATCTTCATATAGTTCAATATCGTTACCGGCAAGTCTCTTTACTCGTTCCGTAATGCATCATCCCGTAACTAACTCATTAGTCACATTTCTTGCAAGGCTTATCGTGATGTGCATTACCGAGAGGGCCCAGAGATACCTCTCCGATACTCGAAGTGAAAAATCCTAATCTCGATCTATGCCAACCCAACAAACACCTTCGGAGACACCTGTAGAGCATCTTTGTAATCACCTAGTTAGGTTGTGACGTTTTATAGCACACAAGGTATTCCTCCGATATTCGGGAGTTGCATAATCTCATAGTCAAAGGAATATGAATAAGTCATGAAGAAAGCAATAGCAATAAAACTTAATGATCATTATGCTAAGCTAATGGGTGCGTCTTGTCCATCACATCATTCTCCTGATGATGTGATCCCGTTCATCAAATGACAACACATGTCTATGGTTAGGAAACTTAACCATCTTTGATTAACGAGCTAGTCTAGTAGAGGCATACTAGGGACACTTTGTTTTGTCTATGTATTCACACATGTATCAAGTTTCTGGTTAATACAATTCTAGCATGAATAATAAACATTTATCATGATATAAGTAAATATAAGTAACAACTTTATTATTGCCTCTAGGGAATATTTCCTTCACAGACATGGCCTCGGAACACTGGAGACCGAAAGGTCGAACGTGAATCATATAGTAGATATAATCAACATAGAGATGTTCACCATTCAAGACTAATCCATCTCACGTGATGATCAGACATGGTTTAGTTGATTTGGATCACGTAATCTTTAGATGACTCGAGGGATGTCTATCTAAGTGGGAGTCCTTAAGTAATATGATTAATTGAACTTAATTTATCATGAACTTACTCTTGATAGTATTTGCATATCTATGTTATTGATCAATAGCTCGTGAATAGCTCCCTTGTTTTATTTTTGATATGTTCCTAGAGAAAACTAAGTTGAAAGATGATAGTAGAAATGATGCGGATTGGGTCCGTGATCTGAGGATTTTCTTCATTGCTGCACAGAAGAATTATGTCCTTGATGCACCGCTAGGTGATAGACCTATTGCAGGAGCAGATGCAGACATTATGAACATTTGACAAGCTCGGTATGATGACTAGTTGATAGTTTAGTGCACCATGCTTTACGGCTTAGAACCGGGACTTCAAAAACGTTTTGAATGCCACGGAGCATATGAGATGTTCCAAGAGTTGAAATTGGTATTTTAGACTCATGCCCATGTCGAGAGGTATGAGACATCTGACAAGTACTTTGCCTACAAGATGGAAGAGAACAACTCAGCTAGTGAGCATGTGCTCAGAATGTCTGGGTACTACAATCGCTTGAATCAAGTGGGAGTTAATCTTCCAGATAAGATAGTGATTGACAGAGTTCTCTAGTCAATATCACCAAGTTACTAGAACTTCGTGATGAACTATAATATGCAAGGGATGACGAAAATGATTCCGAAGCTCTTCGCGATGCTGAAATCGGCGAAGGTAGAAATCAAGAAATAGCATCAAGTGTTAATGGTTAACAAGACCAGTAGTTTCAAGAAAAAGGGAAAGGGAAAGAAAGGGAACTTCAAGAAGAATGGCAAGCAAGTTGCTACTCCCATGAAGAAGCCCAAAGCTAGACCCAAACCTGAAACTGAGTGCTACTACTGCAAAGGAAATGGTCAGTGTAAGCGGAACTGCCCTAAAAACTTGGCGGATAAGAAGGATGGCAAAGTGAACAAAGGTATATTTGATATACATGTTATTGATGTGTACTTTACTAGTGTTCGTAGAAACCACTGGGTATTTGATACCGGTTCAGTTGCTAGGATTAGTAACTCGAAAAAGGAGTTGCAGAATGAACAAAGACTAGTTAAGGACAAGGTGACGATGTGTGTTGGAAGTGATTCCAAGGTTGATACGATCACCATCGCACACTCGCTCTACATTCGGGATTAGTGTTGAACCTAAATAAATGTTATTTGGTGCTTGCGTTTGTCGGTGCAACAAACCCTAGGTCTGTTGCCCAACTATGCACATGCACAAGATCAAGGTTGAAGTACCAGCTTAAGTCAGGGATTGAAGACCCAAGAGATTTGAAGAACCAACATGCAGCTCAGAGGGACCAAAGTCAAACTAGAGGAGCAAGATACCGACGAGAGAAGGGCCTCCCTTGCCGGGCAGGCGAGCCCGGCAAGGGGTGAGGCCACCACCTAAAGCATACAACCAAGAATCCTCGGTAGAGCCAGCTGGGGGGCTCGTGGGGGCAGAACCACCCCGCCAACCATTCAAACACGACTCACGTCATCAATCGATGCGGTGTCAAGCCGCAAAATGGTTAAGTGGCAGCCATTCACCACATGGCAGCCATTTCCTACAGAAGAAACCCACAGATGACACCCGTCCCGCGACGTGTCAATGGAACAGGCGCGGAGCTGGCGAGATAACCCGACAGGCCTTGCCGGGCGACCAGTGATGTGACACTAAGAGGTTCATTTAATGCACCCTGTCATCCCGCAGAGTTAGGTATGATAGCATTGTTTGCTATCATATTAGTGGATAATGACCACTTTGCCACTATGGTGACCCCCTTAATCTATAAAAGGAGGCTCATGGCACTCGTAGGAGGGGTTAGAAGGTTAGAAAGTTGAAAACCCCCAAGCCACGATACACGCGTAGAGGCTGCGGCCCTGAGGTGAACCTTGCCGGGCAAGTGTACTACGCGTCACCACACTCATTCCACTGTCAATCCACCAAAGCAGGAGTAGGGTTTTACGCCTCGCGGCGTCCCGAACCTGGGTAAATTGCTTGTGTGCTTTCTGCCATGTTGTCGTGCGCTGATCTGCTCTTTGTGCAACGCGTCGTCCCCCCACCGAACCAGCAAGGGACCACCCGGTCCCATAGGTGGCCGCGGATATCCCTCGACATCTTTGGCACGCTAGGTAGGCGGAGCGCTTGCGCGAACTTGAAAGCGTACGTAGCGCGTCATCTTCATCGCCATCTCCATCTTCGACTATGCCATCAACCATGGTGCCTAATAAGAAGAAGTCAGGCCCTTCGGCCCATCCATCCACCTCGAAGGCTCCGCTGCCCGCGGCCTCTGGTGCCTCGGAGGATGTGGGGGGAGCGAGGACGTGATCGCTGCTGGGGGTGTGTTCGGAGCAGGTAGCGCCATTGCCACTCCCCCTACGGCCGACACAAGGGCTGAAGATACTAGAGGAGGATAGCATCAGCAGCGGTCAGGCTCCACGAGCTACGGGCGAGGGGGATACTCCGTCTGCACCCTCCCCCCCCCACTGTCGAGCATAGCCATAGCAAGGGTGCTCGGTTCGGGGTGAACCATCGCCCTCCGGCCGCCTCCGTCATGGGAGCGACTGTGGCGATGCCTCCTCCCGGACGAGGCGACCAGGCTGCTGCGCTCGATGGAGCCGCTGACCCTTGAGCGCCACCGCCGCGCGACCCTCGAGCGCCACCGCCGCGCGACCCCGCTGCCCAGGTGGTCGTCCCATAGCTACGCGGACGCGGCACCCCCGTCATCGCCGCCCCTGGCACTATCAGGAGCCGGGCGACGGTCCGGTCGACGTCATCAACATCTATGCCGAGCACTGCCACAGAGGCCATGGATCGAGTTCAGTTGCTGCTGAGGTTTCCGCCAGCGGCCGAGCAGATGGATGAATGGCGTGCCACCATCTAGAGCCTGCTTGGTTTCGCCGAGGCTGGGGGCTCACGGCGAGCTGGCCCGCCACGACCTCCCCAAGCGACAGCAACCGCCCGTACTGCTGGCCGGACGGAGGGGGCTGTCCCCACGGTGCAGTCCCCACCACGGGAGCCGACGTGGGCGCAGCAGAATCAAGACCCCGACGATATCTTGATGGCCTCTTCCGACCCTCGAGCACGTCTAGGCCAACGTCGAGTCCTGGAGGATAGGCAGCGGGGAGACGCGTGCGTCGTCATGGATCAGCGCCATGACGACCCTCGCCAGACCGACGAGTGCGGCGGCCTCAACGTCGATGAGCCTGCGCTTGGTGTTGGCGGGTGCCTACCTTTCGAGGTCGGCTGCCCTGCCTTTACACGAGAGCTGCGGCAAGTCCGTTGGCCGTCCGTTCACACGTTCAAGCCAGAGATACCTGAGAAGTACGACGGGATGCTAAACCCGGCAGAGTTCCTGAGCATCTACACCATCGTTGTTCAGGCTGCCGGGGGAAGAGACAAGAAGGTGTTCGGCAACTACTTCTCGTTGGCCCTCAAGTCCAATGTGAGGTCTTGGCTGATGCACCTGCCGGAGAACTCCATTTCTTCATGGGCGGACCTGTTCCACGAGTTCATCGATGCCTTCACTAGTGGCCATCAAGAGGCCGGCAGGCCCAGCGACCTGCAGCTTCTCCAGCAGAAGGAAGGAGAAACCCTCCGTAAGTATTTACAGAGATACAATAAAGTTCATAGGAATATTCCAAATATCCATCCGACAGCTATTATAGCAGCCTTCCAGTCCAATGTGTGCAACCGTCGCATTTGTTCTAAGATGAATGTGCGGTTGCCCAAGACTGTGAAGGAGCTATACACACTGGTGGATAAGTGTGCTCGGATGGAGGAAGGATGGAAGTTGCCCAGAGAGGAGGATTGCATCAATGTTGATTCAGAGGATGAAGATGAATCAACCAGCCAGAGAAAGGGCAAGAAGCGCAACAAGAAGCCAAGGGATAAGGCAGAGATGATTGTGGAAGGATCGGGCACACCTAGTATCGGCAAGAAGGCCAAGGTTGAGGTCCCCGGCAAGGAAGTTGTCGCATGCACTGCCTGCCGGGAAGCCGCTGCCACGGAAAAAGTTGGGAAAGGTGATGGGCCGTACTGCAAGATCCACCAGACCAAAGGCCATGACCTTCAGGAGTGTTATCAGGTTGAGCATCTTGTCAAGAAACAGAAGGCAGAGTATGACAAGCATGATAAGGAGAAAGTTCAGAATGCTGCTGGTGGTAAGGGCCGAGGCGGTGAAGCAAATCACCCCGGCAGACCCTTTTGGAACCAAGGAAAACCCGCCAGGGGCCAAGAGAAGGAAATCTGTGATGATGTGAGTAATGGAGGGGATGAAGAGGAAGCTAGTGAGCAGGAATTTCAGAAGGCCACTGACGCCCTATGCATTGATGGAGGTGCATCTTTGCACACTTCCCTTCGCCAACTTAAGTGATGGGCACGAGAGGTCAATGCTGTGGAACCAGCGCCAGAAGCCCGGAAACCGCTCAAGTGGTCCCACATGCCCATCATCTTTGATGAAGAGGATCACCCTGGCCGTACCACAATGGTAGGGTGTTTGCCATTGTTGGTCTCATCGACAATCCGCAACCTCAAAGTCACGAAGATGTTAGTGGATGGCGAGGCCCGGTTGAATCTTATTTCCCCAGCAGTCATCAACAAGCTTCAGATAGGAGAAGAAGAGCTAGAAGTCACCGGCACGTTTCAAGGAGTCAATCTCGGCACGAGCCGTCCTAAGGGAAAAATTACCTTGCTGGTGATGTTCGGGGGAGAACTGAACTATCGAACTGAGAAGATTGTGTTTGATGTGGTTGATCTCCCCCTGCCGTACAATGGGATTTTGGGACGCCCAGCTCTGACTAAGTTCATGGCAGCTTCACACTATGCTTATAACACTTTGAAGATGCCTGGGCCACTGGGAGTCATCACTATCCCATCAGATGAGCAGGATGTCATTATCTGCGTGGACAAGATGTACCGGGATGCGGCCGCGGCAGAGGCTGCGGTAGCAACAGCTCCCGCCAAGGAAAGCAAAGGAAATAAGAAGGATTGTAGGGCCTCCGGCAAGGAGTCCGGGAAGCGTGCCCCCTCCGAGTGCACGGCACCCGTTGACGATGTGCCGGAGTGTTCCAACAGCAAGAGATCCAAGGTTGCTGCACCCCAAGTGAAGAAGGTCCCGGCAGGGCTGGCTGGCGTTGATGGTACTTTCACTATCAGCGCCACCCTTTATGACAAATAGGAAAGCGCGCTCGTTGCCTTCCTACGGGCAAGTATCGATGTGTTTGCCTAGAAACCATCTGATATCCCCGGTGTTCCCAGGGAGGTAATCGAGCACCACCTTGTTGTCTGCCCACACGCCCGACCCGTCAAGCAGAAAGTCCGGAAGCAAGCCTTGGAACGGCAGCAGTTCATTGCAGAGGAAATTAAGAAACTAGAGGCAGCTGGTTTGGTCAGTGGAGTACTGCACCCTACGTTGTTGGCAAACCCAGTGGTGGTCCAGAAGGCGAATGGGAAATGGAGGCTTTGCATTGGTTTCACAGATCTCAACAAGGCTTGCCCGAAGGACCCATTCCCCTTGTCGCGCATCAACCAAATCATGGATTCCACTTCAGGTTGTGATTTGCTCTCCTTTCTGGATGCATACTCCGGGCATCATCAGATCTTCATGTCTAAGGAAGATGAGGAGAATTCATCGTTCATCACTCCATGTGGCACGTACTGCTTTGTCCGTATACCTTTCAGATTAAAGAGTGCCGGGTCCACTTTTGCAAGAGTAGTCCAGATTGGTTTTGAGCCACAGTTGCACAGAAACATAGAAGCCTATATGGATGACATCGTGGTCAAAACCAAGGATAAATCCACCCTGATCCGGGATTTGGAGGAGACATTTGCTAATCTGCGCAAGATCAACTTGAAGCTTAATCCAGAGAAGTGTGTATTCGGTGTTCCCTCCGGCAAGCTACTTGGATTCTTCATGTCCCATCGGGGGATTGAAGCCAACCCCGACAAGATCAAGGCCATCGAGCAGATCCAGGCGCCAAGGACAGTTAAGGATGTAAGGCGCCTAACGGGATGCGTTGCCGCGCTAAGCAGATTCATTTCCAAGTCGGCCGAGCATGCCCTGCCATTCTTCAAAATTTTGAAGAAGGCAGGGCCCATGAAGTGGACCCCAGAAGCAGATGCAGCTATGCAGGAATTGAAGGCCTACTTATTGTTTGTGCCTACCTTGGTTGCACCCAAACCCCAAGAGTTGTTATTGCTGTACTTGGCGGCAACCAACCAAGTGGTAAGTGCGGCCTTGGTAGCAGAACGAGAAATGCAGGAGGCAGAAAATGGCCAGATCACGGCAGAGTCAGAAAAGGATCAGAGCAGCAATGAGCACGGCAACGAGAGCAACCCCAAGGACACGGCAAGGAAGAAAGTGGTGCAGTGCCCAGTGTACTTCGTCAGCTCCTTGTTACAGGGGGACTAGATCAAGGTACTCTGGCGTGCAAAAGTTGATCTTTGGCCTCATCATGGCCTCAAGGAAACTGCGCCACCACTTCCAAGCCCATGAGATCACAGTTGTCACTCGTTTCCCGTTGCAAAGGATACTCCGAAACCCTGAGGCATCTGGCAGAATAGTGGAATGGGCTTTGGAGTTATCCAGCTTTGGTTTGAAGTTTGAGAGCTCTTCAACCATCCAGAGCAGGGCACTGGCAGACTTTATTGCAGAATGGACGCCAACCCCTGATGAGGAAGTGACAGAAACAGCTCTCCCCGGCAAGGAATCACGCCAAGAATGGATTATGTATTTTGATGGTGCTTTTTCCCTACAAGGTGCAGGGGCTGGCGTGCTTCTTGTTGCCCCCTCCGGGGAGCGGTTGATGTACGTCGTCCAAATGCACTTTGCCCGGGAAGAAGCCACCAACAATACAACTGAGTATGAAGGGCTCCTTGCCGGGCTCAGGATTGCAGCAGAATTGGGAATTAAGAAGTTGATCATTTGAGGAGATTCACAGCTTGTGGTGAGACAAGTCAAAAAGGATTATCAAAGTCCATTGATGGAAGCATATGTTGAGGAAGTGAGGAGACTAGAAGAGCACTTTGATGGGTTGCAAACAGAGCACGTACCCCGTGCGGAAAACAGCATAGCTGATCACCTGTCAAAGTGTGCTGCGCAGAAGCTTCCTGTGGAACCATGAACTTTTGTTCTCCATCTCTCTCAGCCCTCCATATCACCAGCCACAATGGCCCGGAAAAGGAGAAAGTTGGACTATGGTTGAGCCATCCACCCCCGGGAGAGACCCTGCCGGAAACAACTCCTCACAGCCTGCCGGACCGCCCCCTCCAGCCGGGCCTATGGACCCCGCGAACGAGGCTGGTGCTCCCGCAGCCGAGGAGGTGCCGCTGGTCCTCGTTGCCGAGCCATAGGCTCCAACTTGGGAAAGGCACATCGTCCGCTTCCTCCAGACCGGAGAACTTCCCGACGACCAAAATGAAGCTGAGAAAGTAGCCCGGAGGGCCAGTATGTATCAGTTTGTCGATGACACTCTGTACAGAAGAAGGCCCAACGGTGTGAAATTGAAGTGTGTCTGCCGGGAGGATGGAAAGGAACTGCTGGCTGAGATTCATAGAGGAATGTGCGGCTCACACATTGGATCAAGGGCATTAGTTGGGAAAGCATTCCAGCAAGGATTCTATTGGCCCACACCCCTCCAAGATGCAGTTGATCTCATCACGACATGTGAAGCCTGCCAGTTCCATTCCAAGAGAACACACCTGCCTGCCCAAGCCCTTTAGACAATCCCTCTATCATGACCATTTTGGTCCGGGGGCTCGATATCCTCGGCCCCTTCCCCCGAGCAATCGGTGGCTCTGAATTCTTGCTCGTTGCCATCGACAAGTTTACAAAGTAGCCGGAGCTGACTACCGTGAGAAAGGTGACTGCTTAGTCAGCTATCAAGTTCTTGAAAGAATTGGTGTGTCATTTCGGAGTTCCGGCAAGGATCATCACTGACAACGGCACCCAGTTCACGAGCCGTGCCTTCGTGCAATACGTTCATGCCCTCGGATGCAAGATTTCATTCGCTTCTGTGGCACACCCCCGGAGCAATGGACAAGCTGAGAGGGCAAACGCTGAAGTGCTTCATGGACTCAAGACGAGGACTTTCAATACGCTGCAGAAGCACGGCAGGCGGTGGATCGAGGAGCTGTCGGTAGTTCTCTGGTCCCTCAGAATGACACCTAACCGAGCTACCGGGCAGACTCCCTTCTCCCTGGTCTATGGGCAGAAGCAGTTATGCCCACAGAACTCATTTACGGGTCCCCTCGAGTTCTTGCCTATGATGAATTAGCGCAAGATCAGCACCAGCATGACAACGCTGTGCTACTCGAGGAGAACCGTCTCCAGGCTGCTACGCATGGTGCACGCTACCAGCAAGCCCTGCGTTGCTATCACAACTGCAGGGTTCATGCCCAGTGTTTTGAGGAAGATGACCTTGTCCTTAGGCGCGTTCACTCCGCCAAGGACACAAACAAGCTATCACCAAAGTGGGAAGGCCCTTACCGGGTGGTACGAGTCACCAGACCTGGCGAAGTCCGTCTGGACACCGGAGATGGCACACCGTTGCAAAACTCATGGAATATCGAGCATCTCCGTAAGTACTACCCGTAAGGCGCGAGGCTGCTGGGGACCGCCCGACAGCCACCCTTTTGTACAGGCCTTGCCCCAGCTTCATGTAACCCTTTGTACGAAGCCGGGGCGATGACCCCGTGCAAGTGAAAATAAAGAAGCGCTGTAGGGGGGCCCCAACTAAGATTGCATGCATGCACGAGCACACCTAGATCACTACATAAGCATTTCATGAGCATTTGCATATGCATATAGATAGGATTGCATCCTGCATTCATTCTCATCTACATGGAGTTTTAGGTCCCTGCCGTGAACTTGACTTCGACAAAGGATGAGAAGATTGCACGGCACAATGATCCCCGGCAAAGCCAAAACAGATAAGTTTACCTCTTGTCCATTAGTGTCTTGTAAGGCTATAACTTTGCATGAGAAAACCTCGCCTCTCTTTTGAAAGTTAGGTGCTCCCATCTATGACTCGAATGTTCCTTCAGTGAAGATGGTTGCAGTAGCCTTTGGTAAAAAGGAGTTGGCGGGGGGCTAGCCCCTCTGTCTGTTCCCCGGCAGACGGAGCTCTCCGGCAGACAAAGAGGGTGCAGGCAAGATATCCTGCCGGGAAAACTCGTTTATTTACATTAAAGAGGCACTCCACCTTTGCATGGACATATACATGCACGGGCTCTCGGCGAGGTTCACATTTTTCATTCATATGCTAACAAAACTACAAGCATTACAGAACCCAAGGATGGACTCGAGAGATTACATTATTTGAATTAAAATTTGGCGATTGCCTACAGATTTAAGATTGAAAAAAGATAAGTGCTCCATAATGCCCTTTCTGGTCCCTCTCCTCCTAGGTGCAGCCGTCGAAGGCAAGGAGGGAAAAAGGAGCGCCTAGGCGGAGGCCCAGCCCACTCTCATCGGGCCTCAGGAGAGGTAGCCCGAAGAGAATAGAAGCGCGAGGGAACGCCTCGATGGAGAGCACGGCGGAAGGCGGCCCCATCAACCACCATCACCAGGGCCAGCATGACTCGGCAGGGCTAACGGAGCTGCAGCCCGAGAGGAAGCCCGCCGGGGTCCAGCGGAAGACTGCTGGAGGAGCCCGGTAGCACCATCTACACCTCTGCATCCAACTCCCCGGTAAACCACACTGTCGGGAGGAGACACAAATGCAGATGATGGTGCTGCCGCCTGATGAAGATGGTGCGGGCGACGATCAGCCGAAGTCAGAGTCGTCGCTCCTCCGCCCACTGCCGTCATCATCGCTGTCACTGTCCTCCTCGTCGCTTTCGCTCGAGGAGGAGCTTTCGTCGTCGGTCGAGCTCTCCACGCAGCACCCTAAGCAGCCTCCCGAGTGCCCGAAGATCTTGATGGAGAGCAGGACACTCTCCATTAATTTGAAATGGAGAATGTGCCCCTCCGAGAAGCTGTGGGTATGGGCGAAGGTCTTCCAGCCACGACGGAGGTACATTACATGAGGGGCAGGGAAGTCGACATCAACCCTTGTGCTTCCGTCCCCACAACCCCTCATGTGTAGCCTCAGGGCGCGCGGTTGCTCGAGCTCCATCTCCCGCGCAAAGAAAGTTCGGAGACGAAGGCGGCTACGCAAGGGCTTATACAGCCTGATGATGAACTCTCGAGGTTGGTCCCCGACATGGCCTTCCATCGGGAGTGGAGCTGCCAGTGGAGGCGCCCCCAGGGCACCGCCCCCTCCTCCTCCTCCTTGAGCACCGCGGCGACCACGACCACGCCCCCTTCCTCCTCTCCTTGCAGACGATTCCGCTACCTCAGGGTCTGGAGGAGGAGGGGCGCGCTGTCGAGAAGAAGCCCTCATCGCCGCCACTGGAACTCCACCACGCCCTGGCCCTCGCGCCATGGCCGGATGAGAAGAATCACGAAGGATAAGGAGAAGTGTGTGCAGGAGAACACTGCCCCGACCCCTTTTATAGGGGAACGGGGTAGGGGGCTGGTTCCTCCTACGGGGAATGGCTGCCCCTCTCCTCCAATACGGCCTCTCTGCACCCACTATGACTCTGAGGGTCGAAGCCGCCCTTCTACTCCAAGCCATGGCACTCTCCGTCGTGTCCTCCGCATCCGCCACCTACCACGCCTAATACATGCAGGTCACATGGCGGGGTGCATTTGGAACGGGGGTGAGTGGGATGGCAGTTTTCGCCCCGTGATCGTGGGGCGAGAAGATCCGCTGGCCACAATCCAAGTTCTTCCACGATGCCGTGTGCAAAGCTCAGGGAAACTGGAAACTGGCCCGAAATCAAGACTAATGAAGCAGCGAAGGAAAGCTCAAGGGGGCAACCCCTTCAGCAATCCTGCATGTGCACTTATTAGGCCCTACCCCGACGACGCTCAGCAGCGCGTTTGGGGCAGGCCCGGGGGCTTCTGTCGGTGCAACAAACCCTGGGTCTTTTGCCCAACTGTGCATAGGCACAAGATCAAGGTTGAAGCACCAGCTTAAGTCAGGGATTGAAGACCCAAGAGATTTGAAGAACCAACATGCAGCTCAGAGGGACCAAAGTCGAACCAGAGGAGCAAGATATCGACAAGAGAAGGGCCTCCCTTGCCGGGCAGGCGAGCCTGGCAAGGGGCGAGGCCACCACCTGAAGCAAACAACCAAGACTCCTCGGCAGAGCCTGCCGGGGGGCTCGCGGGGGCAGAACCACCCTGCTAGCCATTCAAACATGACTCATGTCGTCAATCGATGCGGTGTCAAGCCGCAAGATGGTTAAGTGGCAGCCATTCGCCACATGGTAGCCATTTCCTACAGAAGAAACCCACAGATGACACCCGTCCCGCGATGTGTCAAGGGAACAGGCGCGGAGCTGGCGAGATAACCCGGCAGGCCTTGCCGGGCGACCAGTGATGTGACACTAAGCGGTGCATTTAATGCACCCTGTCAGCCCGCAGAGTTAGGTATGATAGCACTGTTTGATATCATATTTGTGGATAATGACCACTTTGCCACTGTGGTGACCCCTTAATCTATAAAAGGAGGCCCATGACACTAGTAGGAGAGGTTAGAAGGTTAGAAAGTTGACAACCCCAAGCCACGATACGCGCGTAGACGCTGCGGCCCTGAGGCGAACCTTGCCAAGCAAGTGTACTACGCGTCACCACACTCATTCCATCGTCAATCCACCAAAGCAGGAGTAGAGTTTTACGCCTCACGGCGGCCCGAACATGGGTAAATTGCTTGTGTGCTTTCTGCTGTGCTGCCGTGCGCTGATCTGCTCTTTGTGCAACACGTCGTCCCCCTGCCGAACCAGCAAGGGACCACCCGGTCCCATAGGTGGCCGCGGATATCCCGTGACAGCATTGAGGATGAATATGATTGGATCACGTTTATTTCAACAGTTATTTATTTAAGTCAGAGAATAATTGTTGTTCTGTTTAAATGAATAAAACCTTGTATGGTCATGCACTCAATGTGAATGGTTTGTTGAATCTCGATCATAGTGATACACATATTCATAATATTGATGCCAAAAGATGCAAAGTTGATAATGATAGTGCAACATATTTGTGGCACTGCCTTTTAGGTCATATTGGTGTAAAGCGCATGAAGAAACTCCATGCAGATGGGCTTTTGGAATCACTTGATTATGAATCATTTGATACTTGTGAGCCATGCCTCATGGGCAAGATGACTAAAACTCCGTTCTCGGAACAATGGAGCGAGCTAATGACTTATTGGAAATAATACATACCGATGTATGCGGTCCGATGAGTGTTGAGGCTCACGGTGGGTATCGTTATTTTCTGACCATCACAGATGATTTAAGTAGATATGGGTATATCTACTTGATGAAACACAAGTCTGAAACATTTGAAAAGTTCAAAGAATTTCATAGTGAAGTGGAGAATCATCGTAACAAGAAAATAAAGTTTCTACGACCTCATCGCAGAGGTGAATATTTGAGTTACGAGTTTGGCCTTCATTTAAAACAATGTGGAATAGTTTCACAACTCACGCCACCTGGAACACCACAGCGTAATGGTGTGTCCGAATATCGTAACCGTACTTTATTAGATATGGTGCGATCTATGATGTCTCTTACCGATTTACCACTATTGTTTTGGGGTTATGCATTAGAGACAGCTGCATTCACGTTAAATAGGGCACCATCTAAATCCGTTGAGACGACACCGTATGAACTATGGTTTGGCAAGAAACCTAAGTTGTCGTTTCTTAAAGTTTGGCGTTGCGATGCTTATGTGAAAAAGCTTCAGCCTGATAAGCTCGAACCCAAATCGGAGAAGTGCATCTTCATAGGATACCCAAAAGAAACTGTTGGGTACACCTTCTATCACATATCCGAAGGCAAGATCTTTGTTGCTAAGAATGGATCCTTTCTAGAGAAGGATTTTCTCTTGAAAGAATTGAGTGGGAGGAAAGTAGAACTTGATGAGGTAATTGTACCTTATCGAATTGGAAAGCAGCTCATCACAGTAATCTATTCCCGTGATGCCTACACCAACTAGAGAGGAAGCTAATGATAATGATCATGAAACTTCAGATTAAGTTACTACCGAACCTCGTACGGTAATCCTATTCTGGAAGTCATGTTGCTAGACCATGACGAACCTACGAACTATGGGGAATTGATGATGAGCCCAGATTCCGATAAATGGCCTGAGGCCATGAAATCTGAGATAGGATCCCTGTATGAGGACAAAGTGTGGACTTTGGTGGACTTGCCCGATGATCGGCAAGCCATTAAGAATAAATGGATCTTCAAGAGGAAGGGGGACGCTGATTACTATCTACAAAGCTCGACTTGCCGCAAAAGGTTTTCGACAAGTTCAAGGTGTTGACTACGATGAGATTTTCTCACTTGTAGTGATGCTTAAGTCTGTCCGAATCTTGTTAGCAATTGCCACATTTTATGAAATCTGGCAAATGGATGCCAAAAACTACATTCCTTAATGGATTTCTCAAAGAAAAGTTGTATATGACGCAACCAAAAGGTTTTGTCGATCCTAAAGGTGCTAACAAAGTGTGCAAACTCCAGCGATCCATCTATGGACTGGTGCAAGCATCTCGGAGTTGGAATATCCGCTTTGATAAGGTGATCAAAGCATATGGTTTTTATACAGACTTATGGTGAAGCCTGTATTTACAAGAAAGTGAGTGGGAGCTCTGTAGCATTTTTTATATTATATGTGGATGACATATTGTTGATCGAAAGTGATATAGAATTTTTGGATAGCATAAAAGGATACTTGAATAAGAATTTTTCAATGAAATACCTCGGTGAAGCTGCTTACATATTGGGCATCAAGATCTATAGAGATAGATCAAGACGCTTGATAAGATTTTTCAATGAGTACATACCTTGACAAGATTTTGAAGTAGTTCAAACTGGAACAGTCGAAGAAGGAGTTCTTGCCTGTGTTGCAAAGGTGTGAAGTTGAGTAAGACTCAGAACCCGACCACGGCAGAAAATAGAAAGAGAATGAAAGTCATTCCCTATGCCTCAGCCATAGGTTCTATAAAGTATGTTATGCTGTGTTCCAGACCTATTGTGTACCTTGCCATGAGTTTGGCAAGGGGTACGATAGTGATCCAGGAGTGGGTCACTGGACAACGTTCAAAGTTATCCTTAATTACCTAAGAGTACTAAGGAAATATTTCTCGGTTATGGAGGTGATAAAGAGTTACGTTGATGCAAGCTTTTACACTGATCCAGATGACTCTGAGTCTCAATCTGGATACGTATTGAAAGTGGGAGAAATTAGCTAGAGTAGCTCCATGCAGAGCATTGTAGACATAGAAATTTTCAAAATACATATATATCTGAATGTGGCAGACCCGTTGACTAAACTTCTCTCACAAGCAAAACATGATCACACCTTAGTATTATTTGGGTGTTAATCACATAGCGATGTGAACTAGATTATTGACTCTAGTAAACCCTTTGGGTGTTGGTCACATGGCGATTTGAACTATGGGTGTTAATCACATAAAGATGTGAACTATTGGTGTTAAATCACATGGCGATGTGAACTAGATTATTGACTCTAGTGCAAGTGGGAGACTGAAGAATATATGCCCTAGAGGCAATAATAAAGTTGTTATTTTATATTTCCTTATATAATGATAAATGTTTATTATTCGTGTTAGAATTGTATTAACCGGAAACTTGACACATGTGTGGATACATAGACAAAACACCGTGTCCCTAGTAAGCCTCTACTAGACTAGCTCGTTAATCAAAGATGGTTATGTTTCCTAACCATAGACATGTGTTGTCATTTGATGAACGGGATCACATCATTAGGAGAATGATGTGATGGACATGACCCATCTGTTAGCTTAGCATATTGATCGTTCAGTTTTATTGCTATTGCTTTCTTCATGTCAAATACACATTCCTTCGACTATGAGATTATGCAACTCCCGAATACTGGAGGAATACCTTGTGTGCTGTAAAACATCACAACATAACTGGGTGATTATAAACATGCTCTACAGGTACCTCCGAAGTTGTTTGTTGGGTTGGCATTGATCGAGATTAGGATTTGTCACTATGAGTATCGGAGAGGTATCTCTAGGCTCTCTCGGTAATGCACATCATAAGAAGCCTTGCAAGCAATGTGACTAATGAGTTAGTTGTGGGATGATGTATTACAGAACAAGTAAAGAGACTTGCCGGTAACGAGATTGAACTAGGTATGAAGATACCGACGATCGAATCTCGGGCAAGTAACATACCAATGACAAAGGGAATAACGTATGTTGTCATAACGGTTTGACCGATAAAGATCTTCGTAGAATATGTAGGAACCAATATGGGCATCCAGGTTCCGCTATTGGTTATTGACCGGAGAGGTGTCTCGATCATGTCTACATAGTCTCGAACCTGTAGGGTCCGCACGCTTAATGTTCGATGATGATTTTGTATTATATGAGTTATGTGATTTGGTGACCGAATGCTGTTCGGAGTCCCGGCTAAGATCATAGACATGACGAGGAGTCTCAAAATGGTCGAGAGGTGAAGATTGATATATAGGACGATGGTATTCGGACACAGAAGTGTTTCGGGATGCATCAGGTACTTATCGGGTCACCGAAAGGGGTTCCGGGCACCCCCGACAAAAGATATGGGCCTTATGGGCCAAGAGGGGAACACACCAGCCACAAAGGGGCTGGTGCCCCCCCCTATATGGGCTGGCCAAATTGGAGAAGGAAAGGAAAAAGGAAATAGGATCCCCCCTTCCCCCACTTCCCTTCCTACTCCGAATAGGAATAGGAAAGGGGGGAGGCCGAATTGGGAGGACCCCAAGTAGGATTCCTCCTACTTGGGGCGCCCCCTTTGCTGCCTCTCATCCCCTCCAACCTATATATATGTGGGGGGCAACGGTAGAACACACACCAACAATTGTTAGCCGTGTGCGGCGCCCCCTCCACAGTTTACGCCTCCGGTCGTATCTTCGTAGTTCTTAGGCAAAGCCCTGCGCGGATCACTTCACCATCACCATCACCACGGCGTCATGCTGACGGAACTCTCCCTCGACACTTTGCTGGATCAAGAGTTCGAGGGACGTCATCGAGCTGAACATGTGCATAACTCGGAGGTGCCGTACGTTCGGTGCTGGGTCGGTCGGAACGAGAAGAAGTTTGACTACATCAACCGCTTTGTCAAACGCTTCCGCTTTTGGTCTACGAGGGTATGTGGACACACTCTCCCCCTCTCCTTGCTATGCATCTCCTAGATAGCTCTTGCGTGAGCGTAGGAATTTTTTGAAATTACATGCTATGTTTCCCAACAGAAATGACCCAGTCATGCTCACATCCAACATTAACTAGACTCAATGCATGTTAAACTAAGAATGATAATGTCATTCTCGACATTGGTGCTCCGAATAAGAAGGTGATGAGTGATACGTCCATTTTGCATCATGCTTTTATATTGATATTTATTGCATTATGGGCTGTTATTACACATTATATCACAATACTTATGCCTTTTCTCTCTTATTTTATAAGGTTTACATGAAGAGGGAGAATGTCGGCAGCTGGAATTCTGGACTGGAAAAGGAGCTAATATTAGAGACCTATTTTGCACAACTCTAGAAGTCCTGAAACTTCACGGAGCATGTTTTTGGAATATGTTGGGGATATGAGTACTGGGTATGACCCGCCCAGGAGGGGCCGGGTCACGCCACTGGCAGCTTAAGATGAGGAGGCCCAAGAAGATGTGAAGATAGCGGTCCATAGAGCAAGCTTATTGAAGGCCCAAGACCTAGGGACGACTTGAGGCCCACGGGTGTGACCCGCCATATGTTTAACTTGTATTGTAAGGCAAGCTTAATTAGATACCGAGTCGGACACGTCTTGTATGAGCCGGCCAGGACTCTGTAAGCCGCCGGGCGTTAGCCTGTGCATATAAAGGGGGTGACCCGGCGGCAGGTTAGGACAAGTAACAATCAATCGAGAACTAGGTCAAGCGTATTCGCTCCTTGGTAATTGAAACCTAGGCAATACAACCTAAAGTAGGAGTAGGCTTTTACCTCGTTGAGAGGGGCCTAACCTTGGTAAACTCTTTGTGTCCTTTGTCCTATTTAACCCCTTCAAGCTAACCTAGTTGCGATGGATCCACACCTAAGTCCTTTTCCTAGGGCATCTGCCATGTAAGTCCACGACAGTTCACTAATACGTCTCCAACGTATCTATAATTTTCGATTGTTCCATGCTATTATATATTCTATTTTGGATGTTTAATGGGCTTATTTATACACTTTTATATTATTTTTGGGACTAACCTATTAACCGGAGGCCCGGCCCAAATTGCTGTTTTTTTTGCCTATTTCAGTGTTTCAAAGGAAAAGGATATCAAACGGAGACCAAACGGAATGAAACCTTCGGGAACGTGATTTTCGAAACAAACGTGATCTAGAGGACTTGGAGTCTACGTAAAGTAATCAACGAGGAGAACACGAGGTAGGGGGCGCGCCCACCTCCCCCAGGCGCGCCATCCACCCTCGTGGGGCCCATATTGCTCCACCGACGTACTTCTTCCTCCTATATATATCTCTGTACCCCCAAACCATCAGAGGCATCCACGAAAACCTAATTCCACCACCGCAACCCTCTGTACCCGTGAGATCCCATCTTGGGGCCTTTTCCGGCGTCCTGCCGGAGGGGGCATCGATCACGGAGGGCTTCTACACCAACACCATAGCCTCTCCGATGATGTGTGAGTAGTTTACCTCAGACCTTCGGGTCCATAGTTATTAGCTAGATGGCTTCTTCTCTCTCTTTGGATCTCAATACATAGTTCTCCTCGATTCTCTTGGAGATCTATTCGATGTAATCTTCTTTTGCGGTGTGTTTGTTGAGACCGATGAATTGTGGGTTTATGATCAAGATTATCTATGAGCAATATTTGAATCTTCTCTGAATTCTTTTATGTATGATTGGTTATCTTTTCAAGTCTCTTCGAATTATCAGTTTGGTTTGGCCTACTAGATTGATCTATCTTGCAATGGGAGAAGTGCTTAGCTTTGGGTTCAATCTTGCGGTGTCCTTTCCCACTGACAGCAGGGGCAGCAAGGCACATATTGTATTGTTGCCATTGAGGATAACAAGATGGGGTTTATATCATATTGCATGAGTTTGTCCCTCTACATCATGTCCTCTTAATTAAAGCATTACTCTGTTCTTTTGAACTTAATACTCTAGATGCATGCTGGATAGCGGTCGATGTGTGGAGTAATAGTAGTAGATGCAGAATCGTTCCGGTCTACTTGTCTCGGACGTGATGCCTATATACATGATCATACCTAGATATTCTCATAACTATGCTCAATTCTATCAATTGCTCGACAGTAATTTGTTCACCCACCGTAATACTTATGCTCTTGAGAGAAGCCACTAGTGAAACCTATGGCCCCCGGGTCTATTCTCCATCATATTAATCTTCCAACACTTAGCTATTTCTATTGCCTTTTATTTTACTTTGCATCTTTATTTCTCTTTATCATAAAAATACCAAAAATATTACCTTATTATATCTATCAGATCTCACTCTCGTAAGTGACCATGAAGGGATTGACAACCCCTTTATCACGTTGGTTGCGAGGTTCTTATTTGTTTGTGTAGGTGCGTGGGACTCAAGCGTAGCCTCCTACTGGATCGATACCTTGGTTCTCAAAAACTGAGGGAAATACTTACGCTACTTTGCTGCATCACCCTTTCCTCTTCAAGGGAAAACCAACGCAGTGCTCAGGAGGTAGCAAGAAGGATTTCTGGCGCCGGTGCCGGGGAGTCTACGCAAAAGTCAACATACCAAGTACCCATCACAAACCCTTATCCCTTGCATTACATTATTTGCCATTTGCCTCTCGTTTTCCTCTCCCCCACTTCACCCTTGCTGTTTTATTCGCCCTCTCTTTTCCGTTCGCTTTGTCGTCATGGCTAGTCCTTTATCTACTCCTTTATCTCCCGAGAATGAAGTTCTTAATTTTAAGCAAAGGGAGGGAGAAAATCTAAAAGACGCTTGGTATAGAATTTGCAATGCTCAAAATAGATCTACCAGGAAGCAATCTACTTCCATTCTTCTTCGCAATTTCTATGTAGGCATCACTCCTTGGAATAGATACATTCTTGATACCATTACCAGAGGGAATTTCTTGGGTAGCCATACTTTTGATTCTTATAATGCTATGATAGATTTGTTTGGCCCCCCACCTCTTTTGGTTAATGGAACTATGTTAACTTTGGAGCATGTGATGCAAAGACTTGAAATTATTGAAAATAAAGTTGCTACCATAGAGTTAATTGAAAATTTGGATAAAAAGATCCATAACCAAATTAACCAATATGGATCTAAGGTAGGAGTCACTTTGAATTTTTTTTAAAGAAAAGGAACCCATAGTTAATGAAAGAATAAATCAGGATTCCACTAGAATCGATAAACTTGAGGGTATCATTACCAACTTGGGGACCGCCTTTTCTTCCATAAAGAACACTTCAAATCCTCCTACCAAAATTTCCAAGCTTATGTATGTTCCTAAAAATAAGGGTGAATCCTCTAGTAAGGAAACTGCAGATCTCAAATCAATAAGTGTTCATCCCAATCTTTTTGCTATCATTAAGGAACCATTTGCTACAAATGATTTTTTTGATTTTGTTCCTTGAAGTTTGATAATTAATAGAAAGAAAGAGACTCCTAAAGGTTATAGGTGCCTTATTGAAGAATTGCCTACTAAAGATGGCAATACCTAGATCTATCTTCGCTTTTATGCCTAGCTAGGGGCGTTAAACGATAGCGCTTGTTGGGAGGCAACCCAATTTTATTTTTAGTCTTTTTGCCTTTTGCTTCTGTTCAGGAATAAATCTTTGATCTAGCCTCTGGTTAGATTTGTTTTTATGTTTTAATTAGTGTTTGTGCCCAGTTAAACCTATAGGATCTTCTTGGATAATAGTTATTTGATCTTGCTGAAAATTCCAGAAACTTTCTGTTCACGAAAACAATTGTTAAAAATCACCAAAACGTGATAAAATACTGAATCCAATTACAGTAGATCAATAAACGAATTATATAGGTCGTCCTATTTTGGTAAAAAAATTGGAGTTCCAGAAGTTTGCGTTAGTTACAGATTACTACAGACTGTTCTGTTTTTGACAGATTCTGTTTTTCGTGTGTTGTTTGCTTATTTTGATGAATCTATGGCTAGTAAAATAGTTTATAAACCCTAGAGAAGTTGGAATACAGTAGGTTTAACACCAATATAAATAAAGAATGAGTTCATTACAGTACCTTGAAGTGGTGTTTTGTTTTCTTTCGCTAACGGAGCTCACGAGAATTTCTATTTAAGTTTTGTGTTGTGAAGTTTTCAAGTTTTGGGTAAATATTTGATGGAGTATGGAACAATTAGTGGCAAGAGGCTAAGCTTGGGGATGCCCATGGCACCCCAAGATAATCTAAGGACACCAAAAAGCCAACGCTTGGGGATGCCCAGGAAGGCATCCCCTCTTTCGTCCTCATCCATCGGTAACTTTACTTGGAGCTATATTTTTATTCACCACATGATATGTGTTTTGCTTGGAGCGTCTTGTATAATTTGAGTCTATGTTTGTTAGTTTGCCACAATCATCCTTGCTGTACACACCCTTTTGAGAGAGACACACATGATTCGGAAATTATTAAAATACTCTATGTGCTTCACTTATATCTTTTGAGCTATATAGTTTTTGCTCTAGTGCTTCGCTTATATCTTTTAGAGCACGGCGGTGGTCTTGTTTTATAGAAACTATTGTTCTCTCATGCTTCACTTATATTATTTTGAGAGTCCTACAAAACAGCATGGTAATTTGCTTAAATTGAGAAGGTAGTCCTGATATGATAGGCATCCAAGATTAGTAAAAACTTTCTTATAAGTGCGTTGAATACTAAGAAAAGTTGGATGCTTGATAATTGTTTTGAGATATGAAGATGGTGATATTAGAGTCATGCTAGTTGAGTGGTTATGAATTTGAGAAATACTTGTGTTAAAGCTTGTGATTCCCGTAGCATGCACGTATGGTGAACCATTATGTGATGAAGTCGGAGCATGATTTATTTATTGATTGTCTTCCTTATGGGTGGCGGTCGGGGACGAGTGATGGTCTTTTCCTACCAATCTATCCCCCTAGGAGCATGCGCATAATACTTTGTTTTGATAACTAATAGATTTTTGTAACAAGTATATGAGTTCTTTATGACTAATGTTGAGTCCATGGATTATACGCACTCTCACCCTTCCATCATTGCTAGCCTCTCTAATACCGCACACTTTTCGCCAGTATCATAAACCCACCATATACCTTCCTCAAAACAGCCACCATACCTACCTATTATGGCATTTCCATAGCCATTCCGAGATATATTGCCATGCAACTTACCACCGTTCCGTTTGCTATGACACGCTTCATCATTGTCATATTGCTTTGCATGATCATGTAGTTGACATCGTATTTGTGGCAAAGCCACCGTTCATAATTTTTATACATGTCACTCTTGATTTATTGCATATCCCGGTACTCCGCCGGAGGCATTCACATAGAGTCATATTTTTGTTCTAAGTATTGAGTTGTAATTCTTGAGTTGTAAGTAAATAAAGGTGTGATCATCATCATTATTAGAGCATTGTCCCAAGTGAGGAAAGGATGATGGAGACTATGATTCCCCCATAAGTCGGGATGAGACTCCGGACGAAAAAAAGAGGCCATAAAAAAGGCCCAAATAAAAAAAATGATGAGAGAAAAAGAGAGAAGGGACAATGCTTCTATCCTTTTTCCACACTTGTGCTTCAAAGTAGCACCATGATCTTCATGATAGAAAGTCTCCTATGTTGTCATTTTCATATACTAGTGGGAATTTTACATTATAGAACTTGGCTTGTATATTCCAATGGTGGGCTTCCTCAAAATGCCCTAGGTCTTCGTGAGCAAGCGAGTTGGATGCACACCCACTTAGTTTCTTTTGTTGAGCTTTCATACACTTATAGCTCTAGTGCATCCATTGCATGGCAATCCCTACTCACTCACATTGATATCTATTAATGGGCATCTCCATAGCCCATTGATACGCCTAGTTGATGTGAGACTATCTTCTCCTTTTTTGTCTTCTCCACAACCACCATTCTATTCCACATATAGTGCTATGTCCATGGCTCACGCTCATGTATTGCGTGAAGATTGAAAAAGTTTGAGAACATCAAAAGTATGAAACAATTGCTTGGCTTGTCATCGGGGTTGTGCATGATTAAATACTTTGTGTGATGAAGATAGAGCATAGCCAGACTATATGATTTTGTAGGGATAACTTTCTTTGGCCATGTTATTTTGAGAAGACATGATTGCTTAGTTAGTATGCTTGAAGTATTATTATGTTTTATGTCAATATTAAACTTTTATCTTGAATCTTTCGGATCTAAATATTCATACCACAAATAAGAGAATTACATTGAAAATTATGCCAAGTAGCATTCCACATCAAAAATTCTGTTTTTATCATTTACCTACTCGAGGACGAGCAGAAATTAAGCTTGGGGATGCTTGATACGTCTCCAACATATCTATAATTTTTGATTGTTCAATGCTATTATATATTCTGTTTTGGATGTTTAATGGCCTTATTTATACACTTTTATATTATTTTTGGACTAACCTATTAACCGGAGGCCCAACCCAAATTGCTGTTTTTTGCCTATTTCAATGTTTCGAAGGAAAAGGATATCAATCGGAGTCCAAACGGAATGAAACCTTCGGGAACGAGATTTTCGGAACAAACGTGATCCAGAGGACTTGGAGTCTACGTAAGGTAATCGACGAGGAGAGCACGAGGTAGGGGGACGCGCCCACCTCCCCCAGGCGCGCCCTCCACCCTCGTGGGGCCCACGTTGCTCCACCGACGTACTTTGTAACGCCCACGATGCGGCTATATCTCCCACGTGTCGAGGCACGACTTAGAGGCATAACCGCATTGTGGTTTTGTTGCAAGAAGGGTCATCTTCACACAATCCCATGTAATGAACAAGAATGGGATAAAGAGTTGGCTTACAATCGCCACTTCACACAATACATAAATAAAACATACATCAACCAGAGTACACACATAGGTCCGACTACGGAACCAAAATAAATGAAGACAACCCCAAAAGCTAGATCCCTGATCGTCCCAACTGGGCTCCACTACTGATCAACAGGAAACGAAACAACACAACGAACAAGATCTTCATCGAGCTCCCACTTGAGCTCGGTTGCATCATCTGCACTGGCATCGTCGGCACCTGCAACTGTTTTGGAAGTATCTGTGAGTCACGAGGACTCAACAATCTCACACTCGCGAGATCAAGACTATTTAAGCTTATGGGTAGGAAAGGGGTAGTGAGGTGGAGCTGCAGCAAGCACTAGCATATAAGGTGGCTAACATACGCAAATAAGAGCGAGAAGAGAAGCAACGGAACGGTCGTCAACTACTAATGATCAAGAAGTGATCCTGAACTCCTACTTACGTCAAACATAACCCAAAAGCCGTTTTCACTTCCCGGACTCCGCCGAAAAGAGACCATCACGGCTACACACGCGGTTGATGCGTTTTAATTAAGTCGAGTGTCAAGTTCTCTACAACCGGATATTAACAAATTCCCATCTGCCACATAACCGCTGGCACGGCTTCCGAAAGATAATACCCTGCAGGGGTGTCCCAACTTAGCCCATTATAAGCTCTCACGGTCAACGAAGGATATTCCTTCTCCCGGGAAGACCCGATCAGTCTCGGAATCCCGGTTACAAGACATTTCGACAATGGTAAAACAAGTCCAGCAAAGCCGCCCGATGTGTCGAAAATCCTGATAGGACTCGCACGTATCTCGTTCTCAGGACACACCGGATAAGCGAAGCGTACAGGTACCGACGTAACCCAAGTTGCCAAGGGATGGTCCCGCACGGTGCTCTAGTTTGGACCAACACTTAGACAAGCACTGGCCCGGGGGTAAAATAAAGATGACCCTCGGGATGCGCGACTCCCAAGGGAAAAAAGGCTAGGTGAGGCAAATGTAAAACCAAGGTTGGGCCTTGCTGGAAGAGTTTTATTCAAAGCGAACTGTCAAGGGGGTCCCATAAATCACCCAACCGCATTAGGAACGCAAAATCAAGGAACATAACACCGGTATGACGGAAACTAGGGCGGCAAGAGTGGAACAAAACACCAGGCATAAGGCCGAGCCTTCCACCCTTTACCAAGTATATAGATGCATTAATAATATAAGAGATATTGTGATATCCCAACATAAACATAATCCAACATGGAGCAATCTTCATCTGCAGCTAGCAACGCTATAAGAGGGGCTGAGCAAAGCGGTAACATAGCCAAAACAACGGTTTGCTAGGAAGGGTGACAAAGGTTAGAGGTTCATGGCAGTTTGGGAGGCCTAAAGAGCAAGTGGTAGGTAACGCGACATAGCAAAAGAGCGAACTACTAACAAGCAAAGATGGAAGTGATTTCGAGGGTATGGTCATCTTGCCTGAGATCCGCAAAGAAGAAGAACGAGTCCATGAAGAAGACAAACAGACGTTGTCGAACGAATCCTCACAACTCTGGAACGAAACCGAAGCTAACGAGAGAAGCAACCCGGAAAGAAACAAACAACATAGTAAACAACCATCACATAAACATGGCATGATGCACAATCAAGTATGATGCATGTCCGGTTTAAAGAGGCATGGCATGGCAAAGTGCACAAGCAAAACTACAAGTTAAATGGAGCTCAATATGCAACGAGTTGCATATTGACGAAACACCACACCAATTGTTTAGTTCTCTCGGTTATGTACTCGACCATATTAAATGTTGATTACCATGGCAAGAGGTGAAGCATAAATAAACTAACTATCTAGGAAATTTTAAATGAGGCCGGAACAACAAACAACAATTCCGATAACTCCTCATGTCAATTAGCAATTTAATACAAACACAATTTTAAACATTTAAATGTTGTTATCATGATGTGGATGACATATGCATGTTTTAAGCAATTTAATGAAAACGTGGACGTGAGCATGTTATGAAGCATTTGTTACCGTGGTGGAACGAAAAGGGTGCCACGGCAACGATAACGAAAATGGTGCCACGACAACTTTCCGATGATCCGATAACTCATTGAGATACCGGTGCAAAAGAGCAAGTGTGCGGATGTGCGAAACATGCAAAAGATGGTGGGGTGATCCCGATGACCGGGTGTCCCACATGTCGGCGGCATGGCAAACTAGGAGAAACGTGTAATGACAAATCGGACACGATGCAAACATGAGCATCTCGTACAACACATGCATTCGTTCTACGGACGTCGTCTTGGGGTTATACCTTCAAAGCGTGCATTCGGAGCGGAACGCGTTCGAAGTGGAAGTAGTTGTTCACGTGTCGTAGGGGAAGTAGTCGTTCTCGCGACGGTAGTGGAAGTAGTGGTACATGTTTCGTAGTCGTACACATTCCATAGATGTTCGGGGCCACGGCGAGGAACTTGACGTCCACGGAGTCTTCGAGGGTCGACGGTAGTCGTACGCGGCAACCGTAGTTGAACTTCTAGGGCCGTCAATGTCGTGGTACTTGGAGACATGCACGCGATGAAAGTTGTACATGTTCGTTTACATCCAGTGTCTTACGTAGAGGTACTTGGCGTCTCGTACTGGCCGATCCAAAACGAAGGAAGCCAAAGGGCCTCTGGTTTGTACAGCAGCAAGGCAACTCGTGCCCGATAGTGAAGCAACAACAACGGCCACGACATGGTGGTGGTGCAGAACACCAGGAGGCAGGGCGTGGCAGCTGCAGCAAGCAGGCACGGAGGTGAAGAAGACGGCGCGACAGCGGGGCAATGGGATGGACAGAGGAGATGGCTCGACGGCTAGAACGACGACACGGCGACAGAGGAGGGGAAGGAAGCTGACGCAGAGGACGGGGAGACTGGGCGGCACTCGAAGGAGAGGGGCGACACGCGGCCATGGCAGGGAGGCGACGGGCTTGGCGCGCCGGAGGTGGGGACGGGGCCCTGCTGGAGGGGTCCAGCTGGGGACTGACAAGGGCGGCGGAGACAGGCGAGCTTGGCGAGGCCGAGGCCGCGAGGTGGGGCGCAATGGAGGTCGACGGCGCGGAGAAATCGCAGGCGAGGTGCGCCGCTGAGGAATCTTGCGAGGGGCCATGGAGGTGGGGCGCAGCACGGCTGCAAAACGGCAGCGGCTGCAGGGTGCCGGCGGTTGGTGTCGACACCATGGGAGCGAGGAGGAGGTTGGCGGCGAGGCTTGGCGACGAGGAGAAGCAGGAGGAGAGGCGGCGATGAGGGGGAGCGCGAGGGAGAGATTGAGAGGAGGGAGAGATGGGGCTCGGTCTCCTGGCGGCTAGGGTTAGAGCTGGGCGCGGCTGGGCCTAGGTGGGCCGCGGGGATGGGCTGGATTGGAGTTGGGAGGCCTAGCTCGGCCGGCTGGGGGTCTCTCTCTTCTCTCTCCCTTATTTCTTTGGCAGAAAAGAAATTAGAGAAAAGGGAAAAGAAAGAGAGGGTTAGGGAAAGATGTTGGACCCGCGGATAATTTCTCCGGACTCACAAAAATGTGCTTGATCCAGGAAAAATAGAAGTGGCCTGATTGAAAGATGTAGATTCAAACTCATTTGAATTTAATTCAAATGGGTTTGAACTAGGACTCGATAAAAGGAAGGTCCAAAAATGTTCGGATTTTTGGTGGAGCTCTGGAAACTGAAGAAAGAATTTAGGGCACAGTTTGGAGACCAAACTTGAAGCAGAAAAGGCACGGAATTATTATGCAAGTGTGTTATGATTAATTCCAAAGTTAATGGGATATTTTAATATAGCTCCCTAATAATATTGGGAGGATATATGTTATAAAGAGAAATCACCATGTGCATTTCCCTCGATTTAAATGGATCGAAGATCCATGCAATTTTACTTGGTTGAGTTTTTTTAAAATTAAAAGACATGATGGCATGATGACATGATGCAATGCAAAAATAAAAGAGCAAGCACAAATGAAACACACAGTGATCACAAAAAAATATGGAAGTCTTCTGAAGCGTCGGTCTTGGGGCGTTACATACTTCTGCCTCCTATATATATCTCTGTACCCCCAAACCATCAAAGGCATCCAAGAAAACCTAATTCCACCGCCGCAACCTTCTGTACCCGTGCGATCCCATCTTGGGGCCTTTTCCGGCGTCCTGCCGGAGGGGGCATCGATCACGGAGGGCTTCTACACCAACACCATAGCCTCTCCGATGATGTGTGAGTAGTTTACCTCAGACCTTCGGGTCCATAGTTATTAGCTAGATGGCTTCTTCTCTCTCTTTGGATCTCAATACAAAGTTCTCCTCGATTCTCTTGGAGATCTATTCGATGTAATCTTCTTTTGCGGTGTGTTTGTTGAGACCGATGAATTGTGGGTTTATGATCAAGATTATCTATGAGCAATATTTGAATCTTCTCTGAATTCTTTTATGTATGATTGGTTATCTTTGCAAGTCTCTTTGAATTATCAGTTTGGTTTAGCCTACTAGATTGATCTTTCTTGCAATGGGAGAAGTGCTTAGCTTTGGGTTCAATCTTGCGGTGTCCTTTCCCAGTGACAGCAGGGGCAGCAAGGCACATATTGTATTGTTGCCATTGAGGATAACAAGATGGGGTTTGTATCATATTGCATGAGTTTATCCCTCTACATCATGTCATCTTACTTAAAGCATTACTCTATTCTTTTGAACTTAATACTCTAGATGCATGCTGGATAGCGGTCGATGTGTGGAGTAATAGTAGTAGATGCAGAATCGTTTCGGTCTACTTGTCGCGGACGTGATGCCTATATACATGATCATACCTAGATATTCTCATAACTATGCTCAATTCTGTCAATTGCTCGACAGTAATTTTTTCACCCACCGTAATACTTATGCTCTTGAGAGAAGCCACTAGTGAAACCTATGGCCCCCGGGTCTATTCTCCATCATATTAATCTTCCAACACTTAGCTATTTCTATTGCCTTTTATTTTACTTTGCATCTTTATTTCTCTTTATCATAAAAATACCAAAAATATTATCTTATCATATCTATCAGATCTCACTCTCGTAAGTGACCGTGAAGGGATTGACAACCCCTTTATCGCGTTGGTTGCGAGGTTCTTATTTGTTTGTGTAGGTGCGAGGGACTCGAGCGTAGCCTCCTTCTGGATTGATACCTTGGTTCTCAAAAACTGAGGGAAATACTTACGCTACTTTGCTGCATCACCCTTTCCTCTTCAAGGGAAAACCAACACAGTGCTCAAGAGGTAGCATTCACAGGGAGCAAGGGATACGCCGTGGGCCGGATGAGCAAGAGTCGTCGCGGCAAGCTCTACATCGACGACACTGGCTGGAGCCCCGAGGCCGTCTCAATTGAGTACGGGTACCGGGTCCCCTTCAGCGGAATCCACGTCTTCATCGACAAGATCAGCGAGTCGGGGCCTGAGCCGGACACCTGCACCGACATCATCGAGACGGCTCAGCGCGCACGAGCCACCAAGGTTCGAGCCGCCGTGAAGCATGCCTTCGTTGGTTTCGTCCATGGGGCGGATCTTGAGGAAGGATATGTGTCCAGGGGAGAGACGGTAATCTTCTCTGATGGTGAGTCTTCAACTAGTGAGACCGATTCAATGTATCAATTGCAAAACGGCGGGCTTGGAGCTGTTCCGATGGTGAAAGTATTCCGGACCCCTATGAGCCGCCAAACCGGGTTGCGGTCTTAATGGCTGGTACGCAACCAGTGCTCAATTCATCAACTGCTGCGGTCATGACTTCCAGTTCAACAGCTGCGGCGATGGCTGGAACGAGCGGCTCTGCGTGCCCGCCGGCTCAGGTTCCGACCGAGCTGTTGGATGCTTTGGCAACTTTAATGGGGGAAGGGATAACCCCAGAGACTCAAGAACAACACAAAAGTGGATGTCGCGAAGCTGCGAGATGAGATAGCTCAAGCCAAGGAGGAACTTGCCGCCGAGAATGCTAGGATGGCGACAGAGCGAGCCGCCTTGGACGCACAATCACAATGGATTCAGGCATAGTCGTTCTGGCTCACCTTGGATCCGAACGCTTCAAACGCTATTATGAGGAGGAGGCACCAGACTTGTCTGCCCACAGAGTTTGAGGCTAGGAACCTTTTTAACACGCCTGGGGCAGCCGGGCAGGGACCAGTGACCCACCCGTGGTAAACCGGGCCGTTGAGACACCTGTGACCGGAGCGCCGGTTCAGCCACAGGCTGTAGACCCGCCTCGTTTGAATTTGACTCCGCCTCAGCATGTTCTGACACCACCGGGTCATTATTCTAACCCTCTAGACAATATGATTGCTGCGGCTACACGATTAGCGGCTCTCCCCATTGAAGGCGAGTCTCCAGCCGCGATGGAGATACGGAGGGCTGGAGAGCTTCTTCAGACAGCAATGGCTCAATAGGCGGCTTATTCGTACAACCGTGAACGGATTCATTCAACCCCTCATCCAAGCCGGAGTTATAGTAGGCATATTGACTCGCCAACAGTTTCAAGCAGTGAGCGGCACCATAACCAGGCTCGTAGGCATGACCCGCCGCATGCTGGTAACGATGCTCAGGCTTTGGTGGCTCAGGGCAGGGCGCGGTGCGAGGCTGAACTGGCAGCTCAGTTGGCGGCTCAACAACAATCTCCGGCTTACCCAACGGTGTCTGTGGAGGCAGGAGTGACCTCTAGAACCCTTGGTGTGCCATGTTTGGTGCCGGCTCTACGTAACTAGTGCTTGCCTAAGGATTTTAAGGGCCCCCGCAAGGTGCCTAATTACACTGCGAATCAGCCCCCAGAGGCCTGGATCAAGAGCTATGAGATGGCCATGGAGATGTTGGATGTTAGTGATGCTGCGTGTGCTAAATACTTTACCATGATGTTGGATGGGCCAGCACACACTTGGCTGAAAGGATTACCCCCTAATTCCATCAGATCATGGGCTGAATTGAAGAGGCGTGTCTGATTACGGGTTCCGGCAAAACCCTCAAGGTTCGAACACTGGGGTGCGCACGAAGATCTCCCCCTACCGATCCACGCCCTAGCTTTGCTAAGATCTCAAGGACTAACTCGACGAACTCGCAACACAAAGGACACAAGATTTATAGTAGTTCGGGCCACCGTTGTGGTGTAATACCCTACTCTAGTGTGGTGGTGGTGGATTGCCTCTTGGGCTAAGGATGAACAGTACAAGGGGAAGAACAGCCTCCTAAGGCGAGGTGTTCTTGTGCTTGGTGAACTTGTGTGGGTGGGGATTACTCAAGATGAGATGAGATGCCTCCGAATGAGTTATCTCCTACGGTGGTGGCTAGTCCTATTTATATAGGCCCTGGTCCTCTCCCCAAATATCAAGTGGGAAGGGAGCCTAGAACGGCCAATTTGAAAGGGGACAACTAGTACAGCTTATCCTCACAAAAGCAGTCTCCGCCTGTAAAAGGCTCTGGTGGTGACGCCGCCTTGGGCTCCATGGTGACCTCCTTCTTGTCGTCCTGCTGGTCTTGGTCTCATTGCACCGATATGGAAACCTTTGCTTGACGCCCCGGTACTCCGCGCCTGCGCTTGCCTCCTTAGCACCAAAGAGGAAACAAGGACAATGTGCGTGCTGGCGCCCGCCTGGTCTCGATCGTCATGGCTCACGTCACGAGAACCTCGTGATGTTTGACTTGCCTTGATCTCTCCGCCCCTCACGAGCCAACCTTGTGAGGCCGCTCCCGAAGGGGTCTTGCGCCGTCCGCCTCGCGAGGCTTAGCCCCTCGTGAGGGTCTTGAGTGCTTGTTGGTGAAGATGGGCCGTACGGGCCCGCTCGCAGAGCCACGCTGTAGGCCATAGGCAGGCAAGTCTGGGGACCCCCATTCCCAGAATGCCGACTGTAGCCCCGGGCCCAAGGCGCACTCGGGCTTGGCTTCGAGGCGAAGCCAAAGGTCAAGTGCGGAGCACCGTGGGCCCCAATAGCCTGCGGCCTTGGTCGACGTGTGGCTGTTGATTGGACGTGGGCTTCTCCGCTTCCCCACGCTGCCTCGGCAACTGCCCGACTTGAAAAGTCCCTGCGACATGCAAGGAAAAACCATCATTACCTGTGATCGCGTGGGGCGCTGGTTGGGGAGGGGGGCGGAGCCCCCGTCACCCATCTCTTCCCATTCTACTTGCTTCTCCCCCTTGAGCTTCAGCTGCATCACGCTGACTGCGACACGCCGGTGACTGGAGCGGAGGTTGAGGCCGTCTCCTCGGGGAAGATCTTCATGACCCGAGGCTGGGGCGAAGTTGCCTGAGTGTGTCATGCGGGGCGCTCCCTCGCGATCCACTTCGTGTACGACGGCGCCTCCACGCTGTTCTTCAAGGTCTTCGACGCAGAAGGCCGCCGTCTGGAGTGCTGCCCCAGGTGGGGTCAGCAGGCTGGTGCCGCAGCGGGGGCAGGGTCTGCTGCCCGCGTCATCCGCGGCTCCTCTGGAAGCCGCAGCGACACTTGGGAGTCCAGCGATTCTCCCGAGCTCTACGAGACCCCGGAGACGAGCGATGACAGCTACGTGCCCCCAAGCTCTCGCCGAGCCCGGAGCAGGGCTGTAGCGTCTGGCCGCCGCCGCCGCTGATCTGGATGAGGTTGGCGCCGGCCTTCGGTGGCCCACTGTTGATGATGGCGTTGTCCACGGGGGCGCGTGTAGATAGGATTCCCTAAGTTCTTGTCTTTTGTTCCCTACGAGGAATCAAGAAGTTCCCCGTGGGGGTGTGTAAAGGTTTTGTAATGTCTCTTGTCAATATCGTCCTTATTATGAACTTGCACGAGCGCGAGTCCAGCTTCAGCTCGGTCTCCCTTTCCGACCTCGCGACAACTTGGTGGTCTATGCTGACAGGTCCTGGTCCCCAGGCAGGCTGCAGCCGTTGCTGGTATGCCAGGTCGTGTGCCGTGGTCAAGGCCAGGAGGTGAGCGGCCCGAGGTCCAGTAAGAGTTCCTGAGGCGCGATGCTCAGGAGGTCCCCTTTAGCGCTCAAGCAGCCGTCGAGAGGTAAGAAAGGGGGGTGACGTTGCTGCAGCAGGGCTGCGGTTAATATGGTCCTTAGTCCTTAGCGGTTTAGCCAACCCGGGCTCGGGACTTATCTTGACGGTCCGGAGTCGATTCCTCATGATGCGCCAGATTCGTGCGTAGGCATCCGAAGCATAGCTAGCCAGGCCCATGCGAGCCTCCCCCCTTCCCCATGCTCTCCTTTGTGCTCTACGTCCTCAGGTCCCGGCCCTCGAGGGAGCTCAGCCGCCGCTGGTATGCCACGTCGCGTGCCATGGTCAAGGCCAGGGGGTGAGGGCTGGAGAGCCAGTAAGAGCTCCTAAGTCGCGATGCTCAGGAGCCCCCCTTTTAACGCGCAAGCGGATTGCATGGGAGAGCCGGAAGCTCGCGGTTCCGCCTGCCGTCATCTTCAGGAGATTCCTGCAAGCCAGCACAAGGAGAGACACAGTTCGCCATTATGGTTGACGGTCTGCTGCTGGTTGCTCCGCGAGGAGATGAAGGCACTGAGGGCCTGGTGAGGTGACGTGCGCAGGGCGTGCCGCGAGCCAGAGCTCGACCGCTCAGGTATGTCGACGTTGCAAGGACGGACCCGAGCACAAGCGTCGTGCCAGCGTGAGTAGCCCCCGTGGCGGGTGAGAATCAAGTAGGTGATAGTCATAGGTAGATTAAGCATGGAAAGCAAACTGGCTTAAGTAAATGCAGGGAAGATACATGCCACTGGGTCAGGCCCCGAGCGGCTTGGGGATGATGCAGCCCGAGGGGCGCCCCCAGCAAGGTAAGCTAAAGACATAAAAAGGGATACATGCCACAGGGACGGACCCACGTGGCCTGGGAATGACGCAGCCCGGGGGGCGCTCCCAGCTAAATAAACTTGGAAAATGTCACCTGGTTCTGTTGATGAAGGGATGTTGGGGCAGCTGAAGGTACGCGGCGAAGGGGTCTCTTCTCACGAGCCACCGGGGCCCTGCGCCTCGGGAGGCTCTGGGGGTCCAGGCGGTTCCTTGAGGACCGTCTCCATCTCCGTCAGGACGGCGTGGTGCCTGGCCTCCTGAGTCACCAGAGCGCGCCACAGGTTGCGCTGGTAGGCGGACGCCACGCTCGGTGGGCCAAAAGGCATGCGAACGTAGTTGTGCGGTGGGCCCTCGCAGCGTCCCGCGCGCGAAGGCCAGAAGGGCTCCTGAGACGCGGATCTGTTGAGCCCTGGGATGTCAATGCAGACGCGCAGCCCGGCATCCTCGCCTGGATGGGAGGTTGTGCCAGGTGAACGGCGATTGCTGCGCATGGCCCTCGCATCTTGTAGCTCCTGGGTGGTCCTGGTAATGAACTCCTGAGCGTTGGGCGCTCCTCGTCTTGTGTCCTCCTGAGGGTGACGTGCCACAAAGCACGCCTCCAGATGGTGCCCGAGCGCCTCCCTCGTGATGTTGGCAAGGTCTGAGGCCCTCCAGAAGAGAGCCCCCGAGCCCTGCCCGAGAAGGGCGCCGGGCGCGCTTTCCTATGCGATGGAGGGAGGCGCCCGAGGTGCGGGCGCCGACCCAGTCGTGGCACCGCTTGAGGCACCGCTTGCCTGAGGCCCTACGCGGAGCAGCTGCTTCTTCTTCTTGGGGGTGGCCTCAGGAGGGCACTCGCCCTTGCTGTCGGGGTCGTCGATTGCTGCAGCTTGGAAGGCACGCTCGAGGGAGCACACCGCATCTCTTTCTTCGCACAGGACCGTGATGATTCCGCCACTTCCTGGCATCTTGAGGACATTGTAGCCGTGATGGGTCACCGCCATGAACTTGGCCAGGGCTGGATACCCGAGGATTGCATTGTACGGCAGGCGGATGTGGGCGACGTCGAAGTCAATGAGCTCGGTGCGGTAGTTGTCGCGCTGTCCAAAGGTGACGGGGAGGCGGACCTACCCGACCGGGGTAGTGGAGCCGTCTGTCACTCCTGAGAAAGGCTTGGTGGGCTGAAGCTGATCATACGACACTTGGAGGTTGTGGAACGTGTCGATGCACAGGACGTTGAGCCCTGCGCCGCCATCAATAAGGGTCTTGGTGACTTGCACGTTGCTGATGACTGGTGAACAAAGCATCGAGAGGGCGCCAGCGGTAGCCGCGCACTTGAGCTGATCTGCCGAGCTGAACGTGATGGCACACTTGGTCCACCTGAGCGGGCGCGTGGCTTCGAGCTTGGGGAGGACTTCATTCACTTCACAAGCAAACTATTTGAAGATACATTGTGAGGCTGGGGCTTGGGCTCCGCCTAAGATGCAGGCGATAGCACGCGGCTCCTGGAAGCCCCCAGCCCCTTGTCTTGATGGTGGTCGTCATTCCTTCTTGGTGGTGGGGGTAGTGGAGGAAGACCGGCATTGCCCTGAGGACGATCCTCACGAGGCTGATCCCTCCAGGCGCCCTCGCGAGGCTGATCCCTCCAGGAGCCCTCGCGAGGCTGATCCTGCCAGCGGTCCTCACGAGGCCGCTCGCGCCACTCCTGGCGCGGGCCACGGTCATCCCAGCGTCTGCCACCATGTCCTCCTCCTCGGCCGTAGCCCCGGTCGTTGCGCTCGGGGCGTCGACCAAAGCGTCCTTCTCGAATGGCTCTGAGCTCTTGACAGTCGCTGGTGTTGTGGCTATGCAGGTTATGGAAGGCGCAGAACGGTCGGCTGCTCTTGGATGACTCGGGCTGGTCTCTGCCACGCTTGGTGTCCGGCTCCGCCGCGAGCACGGCTGCTCCCTTGCGCTTCATGTCCTTGGCCTTGGCTTTCTTCTCCTCCGGGTCTGCAGCCGGGAGCTCGAGGAGGGAGAGGCGCCCCTCTCAGCTCTTGCGCACTTGGTCGCCAGGTTAAACAGCTCCAGAGACATGCACAACTCCTCATGGATGGCGAGCTCCTCCTTCATCTTGACGTCGCGGACGCCATCAGAGAACGCGGAGATGATGGCCTCGTCCGTCACCTTGGGGATCTTGAGGCGAACATTGTTGAAGCGCTGGATGTACTTTTGGAGGGTCTCTCCTGGTTGTTGCTTAACGCGGCGTAGGTCACCCGCGGCCGGTGGGCGGTCACGACTGCCCTGGAAGTTGGCGATGAAGCGGTCGCGCATCTCGTTCCAGGAGGAGATCGAGCCTGGAGGCAGGTTCAGGAGCCAAGAGCGGGCGCCATCCTTGAGATCCATGGGGAACCAATTCGCCATGACTTTCTCGTCGCCGTTGGCTGCCTCGATGCTCAGCTCGTAGAGCTGCAGGAACTCCGCAGGGTCGGGGTGCCGTCCTAGCGAGGAGGCAGATCCGACTTGAACTTGCCCGGCCAGGCGACGCTACACAGCTCAGGGGTGAAGGCGCGGCAGCCTGCCGTGGTCATCGGGACTCTGTGCTGGTGGAGAACTTGTCCTTGATGGGGTCTGTGCACCGCCACCGCAGGCGGCACGCGGTCTTGCCGTGGTGGCGTAGGGAGCGCAGGGGTGTTTTCCCGTGGCCGAGGGACTTCTTGGCATCTTGTTTCTTCTTGCGCGGGCGCCGGACGCGGCAGGTCGCGCCGTGGGGCCGCGTGCCTTGGCGCCAAGACTCCCTCTTGGGGCAGAGGTGGTGGAGGCGCTCCATGGGCTACGCCGCCCGCGGCTGGCGGAGGGCGAGGCAGCGAGAGGGACGGTGCAGGGGAGCCCCCTGCGGCGCTGACAAGCTCGGCGATGCGGTCGAGCCAGTCCTCGTAGAGGTCATCGACGGGGCGGTAGTGCAGCAGCTCGCGTGCCATGCACAGCGCGACCTGCGCGTCCACGGGAGCGTGACGAGCGTGGGATGACGAACCGGCCGGGGTCGGCGATGGAGTGGCGGTGCGGCCATCCAGCTGCACCGAGGGGTGCAGGGAGGATGCTTGCTGCTCGTTCCCCGCCGGGCCGGTGGTGGCGTTGGCGGCAGGCGACGGAGAACGACGGGGTGGCCCGCCAACGGGAGCCGTCTGAGCAACGCAGGCGGCGAGGGCAGCCCGGCGCTCAGCGCGAGCTCGGCGAGAGTCCGCCATGGAGACGATGAAGCAATGGGACACAGAGCGACGAAAGGGAAGCTTCGGCACAACCCTACCTGGCGCGCCAAATGTCGGATTACGGGTTCCGGCAAAACCCTCAAGGTTCGAACACTGGGGTGCGCACGAAGATCTCCCCCTACCGATCCACGCCCTAGCTTTGCTAAGATCTCAAGGACTAACTCGATGAACTCGGAACACAAAGGACACAAGATTTATACTGGTTCGGGCCACCGTTGTGGTGTAATACCCTACTCCAGTGTGGTGGTGGTGGATTGCCTCTTGGGCTGAGGATGAACAGTACAAGGGGAAGAACAGCCTCCTGAGGCGAGGTGTTCTTATGCTTGGTGAACTTGTGTGGGTGGGGATTCCTCAAGATGAGATGAGATGCCTCCGAATGAGTTATCTCCTACGGTGCTGGCTAGTCCTATTATATAGGCCCTGGTCCTCTCCCCAAATATCGAGCGGGAAGGGAGCCAACAACGGCCAATTTGAAAGGGGACAACTAGTACAGCTTATCCTAACAAAAGCAGTCTCCACCTGCAAAAGGCTCTGGTGGTGACGCCGCCTTGGGCTCCATGGTGACCTCCGTCTTGCCGTCCTGCCGGTCTTGGTCTCGTTGCACCGATATGGAAACCTTTGCTTGACGCCTTGGTACTCCGCGCCTGCGCTTGCCTCCTTAGCACCAAAGAGGAAACAAGGACACTATGCGCGCTGGCGCCCGTCTGGTCTCGATCGTCATGGCTCACGTCACGAGAACCTCGCGAGGTTTGCCTTGCCTTGATCTCTCCACCCCTCGCGAGCCAACCTGGTGAGGCCGCTCCCGAAGGGGTCTTGTGCCATCCGCCTCGCGAGGCTTGGCTCCTCGCGAGGGTCTTGAGTGCTTGTTGGTGAAGATGGGCCGTACATGCCCGCTCGTAGAGCCACGCCGTGGGCTGCAGGCAGGCAAGTCTGGGGACCCCCGTTCCCAGAACGCCGACAATGCGTTTTATCCAAAATTTCAAGGACACGTGCAAGCAGCCTATGTCTATTCTTGATTTAGACTCTTGCATCCAGGGTGAGATCGAGTCGACAACCAATTGGGTACGCCGGATCTTGGCCGTTATATACTCATCGGATAGTATCAACGCCGGTTCAGCCGTCCTAATGTTGGAAAAGAATTGCCGTTTCCTTCCCCTTAAGCAGAAGCTCGGGCGGCTTAAGCGCCACTGCAATAATATGGGAGAGCTCATGGCGGCTCTTGTTAAATACACTAATTCTGATAGTACTAAAGACCCCGAGTATGATGAGGAGAAGGCTGGAAAGGGGAAGAAGACTAGCAATGCAAAGGGACATCAACATAATACGGCGGGTCAAGGTGGCAACGGTAAGCGCAAAGCTGATGGCGGTTTAGACTTTGTGGCTAACACAAATATGCAGAATAATAATCAGCATCGTAAGGGGAAGTCATTAGTGCCCCGGTTTGGCGGACCAAAATTCAACCTTAAGGCAATGAAGAATCAGCCTTGCCCAAAGCACGGTACGCAAGAGAAGCCGGCCAGTCACCTATGGAAGGATTGCTTTATCATGAGGGAGTACAGAAGTTCCAGTTTTTTCCAGAATAATCTTGGCCCGAATGGAGGCTCAGGATCTGGCTCTCATGGACCTGGCTTTGGGGGTGGCGGCTCAAGCTCCGGTTTTCAGGGCCAAGGCAATGAAGGTGGTTTTAATCAGCAATCTGGTCAAGGGAATCAGCAGCAGCAGTCAGGTTATCAGACCAATCAGAAACAACTGAATAGTGGTCAGTATCATGTGTTTACCACAAGCTTGTGCAAACGGGATCAAAAGATTCATAAGCGGGCGGTGAACGCGGTTGAGCCGGCAGTCCCTCGATACTTACAGTGGTCTGAACATCCTATTATATGGAGCCATGAGGATCACCCGCCTCAGGTCGACAATCCAGGTCAGTTAGCTTTGGTGGTTGCGCCTAAGATTGGAGGGTACAAGTTCACTAAGGTGCTTATGGATGGAGGCAGTGATACGTCTCCAACGTATCTATAATTTTTGATTGTTCCATGCTATATTATATTCTGTTTTGGACATTAATGGGCTTATTATACACTTCTATATTATTTTTAGGACTAACCTATTAACCGGAGGCCCAGCCCAGAATTGTTGTTTTTTTTGCCTATTTCAGAGTTTCGCAGAAAAAGAATATCAAACGGAGTCCAAACGGAATGAAACCTTCGGGAATGTGATTTTCGAAACGAACGTGATCCAGAGGACTTGCACCCTACGTCAAGGTATCAACCAGGAGGGCACGAGGTAGGGGGGCGCGCCTACCCCCTGGGCGCGGCCACCACCCTTGTGGGCCCCACATTGCTCCACCGACGTACTTCTTCCTCCTATATATACCTACGTACCCCCAAACTACCAGTACGGAGCCAAAAACCTAATTCCACCGCTGCAACCTTCTGTACCCTGTGAGATCCCATCTTGGGGCCTTTTCCGGAGCTCCGCCGGAGGGGGCATCGATCACGGAGGGCTTCTACATCAACACCGTAGCCTCTCCGATGATGTGTGAGTAGTTTACCTCAAACCTTCAGGTCCATAGTTATTAGCTAGATGGCTTATTCTCTCTTCTTGGATCTCAATACAATGTTCTCCCCATCTCTTGTGGACATCTATTCGATGTAATCTTCTTTTGCGGTGTGTTTGTTGAGACCGATGAATTGTGGGTTTATGATCAAGTTTATCTATGAACAATATTTGAATCTTCTCTGAATTCTTTTATGTATGATTGGTTATCTTTGCAAGTCTCTTCGAATTATCAGTTTGGTTTGGCCTACTAGATTGATCTTTCTTGCAATGGGAGAAGTGCTTAGCTTTGGGTTCAATCTTGCGGTGTCCTTTCCCAGTGACAGTAGGGGCAGCAAGGCACGTATTGTATTGTTGCCATTGAGGATAACAAGATGGGGTTTATATCATATTGCATGAGTTTATCCCTCTAGATCATGTCATCTTACTTAAAGTGTTACTCTGTTCTTATGAACTTAATACTCTAGATGCATGCTGGATAGCGGTCAATGTGTGGAGTAATAGTAGTAGATGCAGGCAGGAGTCGGTCTACTTGTCTCGGACGTGATGCCTATATACATGATCATACCTAGATATTCTCATAACTATGCTCAATTCTATCAATTGCTCAACAGTAATTTGTTCAGCCACCGTAATACTTATGCTCTTGAGAGAAGCCACTAGTGAGACCTATGGCCCCCGGGTCTATTTTCCATCATATTTAATCTCCCAACAACAAGCTATTTATGGCGCCGTTTTTATTTTGCTTTCTTTACTTTGCATCTTTATCATAAAAATACCAAAAATATTATCTTATCATATCTATCAGATCTCACTCTCGTAAGTGACCGTGAAGGGATTGACAACCCCTTTATTGCGTTGGTTGCGAGGATTTATTTGTTTGTGTAGGTGCGAGGGACTTGTGCGTGGCCTCCTACTAGATTGATACCTTGGTTCTAAAAAACCGAGGGAAATACTTACGCTACTTTGCTGCATCACCCTTTCCTCTTCAAGGGAAAACCAACGCAGTGCTCAAGAGGTAGCAAGAAGAATTTCAGGCGCCGTTGCCGGGGAGTCTACGCAAAAGTCAACTTACCAAGTACCCATCACAAACCCTTATCTCCCGCATTAAATTATTTGCCATTTGCCTCTCGTTTTCCTCTCCCCCACTTCACCCTTGCCGTTTTATTCGCCCTCTCTTTTCCGTTCGCCTCTTTTTCGCTTGCTTCTTTGCTCGTGTGTTGGATTGCTTGCTTGTCACGATGGCTCAAGATAATACCAAATTGTGTGATTTCACCAATACCAACAACAATGATTTTCTTAGCACTCCGATTGCTCCTCTTACCGATACTGAATCTTGTGAAATCAATGCTGCTTTGTTGAACCTTGTCATGAAAGATCAATTCGCCGGCCTTCCTAGTGAAGATGCCGCTACCCATCTAAATAGCTTCGTTGATTTGTGTGATATGCAAAAGAAGATAGATGTGGACAATGATATTGTTAAATTGAAGCTATTTCCTTTTTCGATTAGAGATCGTTCTAAAGCTTGGTTTTCGTCTTTGCCTAAAAATAGTATTGATTCTTGGAATAAGTGCAAAGATGCTTTTATCTCTAAGTATTTTCCTCTCGCTAAGATCATCTCTCTTAGAAACGATATTATGAATTTTAAGCAACTTGATCATGAACATGTCGCACAAGCTTGGGAGAGGATGAAATTAATGATACATAATTGTCCTACACATGGTTTGAATTTATGGATGATCATACAATTTTTTTTGCCGGATTGAATTTTGCTTCTAGAAATCTTTTAGATTCGGCCGCGGGAGGCACTTTTATGGAAATCAGTTTAGGAGAAGCCACTAAACTCCTAGATAATATTATGGTTAATTATTCTCAATGGCACACTGAAAGATCTACTAGTAAAAAGGTGCATGCGACAGAAGAAATTAATGTTTTGAGTGGAAAGATGGATGAACTTATGAAATTATTTGCTACTAAGAGTGTTTCTTCTGATCCTAATGATATGCCTTTGTCTACTTTGATTGAGAATAATAATGAATCTATGGTTGTGAATTTTGTTGGTAGGAATAATTTTGGTAACAACGCATATAGAGGAAACTTTAATCCTAGGCCTTATCCTAGTAATTCCTCTAATAATTATGGTAATTCCTACAACAATTCTTATGGGAACTTTAATAAGATGCCTTCTGAATTTGAGACTAGTGTTAAAGAATTTGTGAATTCGCAAAAGAGTTTCAATGCTTTGCTTGAAGAAAAATTGCTTAAAGTCAATGAATTGGCTAGGAACGTTGATAGAATTTCTCTTGATGTTGATTCTTTGAAACTTAGATCTATTCCTCCTAAGCATGATATCAATGAGCCTCTCAAAGCCATGAGAATTTCCATTGATGAGTGCAAAGAAAGAACCGCTAGGATGCGTGCTAAGAAAGATTGCTTTGTGAAAGCGTGTTCTTCTAATTTCTATGAAAATAAAGATTAAGATATGAAAGTTATTGATGTGTCCCCTATTAAATCTTTGTTTTGCAATATGAATCTTGATAATGATGGGACTGAATATGATCCACCTTTACCTAGAAGGCGTTCCAAACATTCTGAGTTTTTAGATCTTGATGCTAAAATTGATAAAAGTGAGATTGAAGAAGTTATAACTTTAGATCTAAATGCACCCACTGTTTTGGATTTCAAGGAATTTAATTATGATAATTGCTCTTTGATAGATTGTATTTCCTTGTTGCAATCCGTGCTAAATTCTCCTAATGCTTATAGTCAACATAAGGCTTTTACTAAACATATCGTTGATTCTTTGATGCAATCTTATGAAGAAAAACTTGAGTTGGAAGTTTCTATCCCTAGAAAACTTTATGATGAGTGGGAACCTACTATTAAAATAAAAATTAGAGATCATGAATGCTATGCTTTGTGTGATTTGGGTGCTAGTGTTTCCACGATTCCAAAGACTTTGTGCGATTTGCTAGGTTTCCGTGATTTTGATGATTGCTCTTTAAACTTGCACCTTGCGGATTCCACCATTAAGAAACCTAGGGAAGAATTAATGATGTTCTTATTATTGCAAATAGGAATTATGTTCCTCTAGATTTTATTGTTCTTGACATAGATTGCAATCCTTCATGTCCTATTATTCTTGGTAGACCTTTCCTTAGAACGATTGGTGCAATTATTTATATGAAGGAAGGGAATATTAGATTCCAATTTCCGTTAAGGAAAGGCATGTAACACTTCCATAGAAAGAAAATAAAATTACCTTATGAATCTATTATGAGAGCCACTTATGGATTGCCTACCAAAGATGGCAATACCTAGATCTATCCTTGCTTTTATGCCTAGCTAGGGGCGTTAAACGACAGCGCTTGTTGGGAGGCAACCCAATTTTATTTTTATTCTTTTTTGTTTTTGCTTATGTTTAGGAATAAATATTTGATCTAGCCTCTGGTTAGATGTGTTTTTATGTTTTAATTAGTGTTTGTGCCAAGTTAAACCTATAGGATCTTCTTGGACAATAGTTATTTGATCTTGCTGAAAATTCCAGAAACTTTCTGTTCACGAAAATAATTGTTAAAAATCACCCGAACGTGATAAAATACTGATTCCAATTGCTGCTGATCAATAAACAAATTGTCTAGGTCTTCCTATTTTGGCTTAAATTTTGGAGTTCCAGAAGTTTGCGTTAGTTACAGATTACTACAGACTGTTCTGTTTTTGACAGATTCTGTTTTTCGTGTGTTGTTTGCTTATTTTGATGAATCTATGGCTAGTAAAATAGTTTATAAACCATAGAGAAGTTTGAATACAGTAGGTTTAACACCAATATAAATAAAGAATGAGTTCATTACAGTACCTTGAAGTGGTGTTTTGTTTTCTTTCGCTAACGGAGCTCACGAGATTTTCTGTTAAGTTTTGTGTTGTGAAGTTTTCAAGTTTTGGGTAAAAGATTTGATGGATTATGGAACAAGGAGTGGCAAGAGCCTAAGCTTGGGGATGCCCATGGAACCCCAAGATAATCTAAGGACACCAAAAAGCCAAAGCTTGGGGATGCCCCGGAAGGCATCCCCTCTTTCGTCTACTTCCATCGGTAACTTACTTGGAGCTATATTTTTATTCACCACATGATATGTGTTTTGCTTGGAGCGTCTTGTATAATTTGAGTCTTTGCTTTTTAGTTTACCACAATCATATTTTCTGGACACACCTTTTGTGAGATACACACATGATTCGGAAATTATTAGAATACTCTATGTGCTTCACTTATATCTTTTGAGTTATATAGTTTTTGCTCTAGTACTTCACTTATATCTTTTAGAGCACGGTGGTGGTTTTGTTTTATAGAAACTATTATTCTCTCATACTTCACTTGTATTATTTTGAGAGTCTTAAACAGCATGGTAATTTGCTTAAATAATCCTAATATGCTAGGTATTCAAGACTAGTAAAAACTTTCTTATGAGTGTGTTGAATACTTAGAGAAGTTTGATGCTTGATGATTGTTTTGAGATATGGAGGTAGTGATATTAAAGTTGTGCTAGTTGAGTAGTTGTGAATTTGAGAAATACTTGTGTTGAAGTTTGCAAGTCCCGTAGCATGCACGTATGGTAAACGTTATGTAACAAATTTGAAACATGAGGTGTTCTTTGATTGTCCTCCTTATGAGTGGCGGTCGGGGACGAGCGATGGTCTTTTCCTACCAATCTATCCCCCTAGGAGCATGCGCGTAGTGCTTGGTTTTTGATGACTTGTAGATTTTTTCAATAAGTATGTGAGTTCTTTATGACTAATGTTGAGTCCATGGATTATACGCACACTCACCTTTCCATCATTGCTAGCCTCTTCGGTACCGTGCATTGCCCTTTCTCACATTGAGAGTTGGTGCAAACTTCGCCGGTGCATCCAAACCCCGTGATATCATACGCTCTTTCACACATAAACCTCCTTATATCTTCCTCAAAACAGCCACCATACCTACCTATTATGGCATTTCCATAGCCATTCCGACATATATTGCCATGCAACTTTCCACCGTTCCGTTTATTATGACATGCTCATCATTGTCATATTTCTTTGCATGATCATGTAGTTGACATAGTATTTGTGGCAAAGCCACCGTTCATAATTTTCATACATGTCACTCTTGATTCATTGCATATCCCGGTACACTGCCGGAGGCATTCATATAGAGTAATACTTTGTTCTAGTATCGAGTTGTAATCATTGAGTTGTAAATAAATAGAAGTGTGATGATCATTATTTTCTAGAGCATTGTCCCAAGTGAGGAGAAAAAAAGAGAAAGGCCAAAAAAAGAGAAGAAGGCCCAAAAAAATGAGAGAAAAAGAGAGAAGGGACAATGTTACTATCCTTTTTACCACACTTGTGCTTCAAAGTAGCACCATAATCTTCATGATAGAGAGTCTCTTGTTTTGTCACTTTCATATACTAGTGGGAAATTTTCATTATAGAACTTGGCTTGTATATTCCAACAATGGGCTTCCTCAAATGCGCTAGGTCTTCGTAAGCAAGCAAGTTGGATGCACACCCACTTACTTTCTTTTGTTGAGCTTTCATACATTTATAGCTGTAGTGCATCCGTTGCATGGCAATCCCTACTCCTTGCATTAACATCAATCGGTGGGCATATCCATAGCTCATTGATTAGCCGCGTTGATGTGAGACTTTCTCCCTTTTTGTCTTCTCCACATAACCCCCATCATTATATTCTATTCCACCCATAGTGCTATATCCATGGCTCACGCTCATGTATTGTGTGAAGGTTGAAAAAGTTTGAGATTACTAAAGTATGAAACAATTGCTTGGCTTGTCATCGGGGTTGTGCATGATGAGAGCATTCTTGTGTGACGAAAATGGAGCATGACTAAACTATATGATTTTGTAGGGAAGAACTTTCTTTGGCCATGTTATTTTGAGAGGACATAATTGCTTAGTTAGTATGCTTGAAGTATTATTATTTTTATGTCAATATTAAACTTTTATCTCAAATCTTTCGGATCTGAATATTCATACCACAATTAAGAAGAATTACATTGAAATTATGCCAAGTAGCATTCCACATCAAAAATTCTGTTTTTATCATTTACCTACTCGAGGACGAGCAGGAATTAAGCTTGGGGATGCTTGATACGTCTCCAACGTATCTATAATTTTTTATTGTTCCATGCTATATTATATTCTGTTTTGGACATTAATGGGCTTTATTATACACTTTTATATTACTTTTGGGACTAACCTATTAACCGGAGGCCCAACCTAGAATTGATGTTTTTTTTCCTATTTCAGAGTTTCGCAGAAAAAGAATATCAAACGGAGTCCAAACGGAATGAAACCTTCGGGAACGTGATTTTCGGAACGAACGTGATTTTCGGAACGAACGTGATCCAGAGGACTTGGACCCTACGTCAAGACATCAACAAGGAGGGCACGAGGTAGGGGGCGCGCCTACCCCCCTGGGCGCGCCCTCCACCCTCGTGCGCCCCACGTTGCTCCACCGACGTACTTCTTCCTCCTATATATACCTACGTACCCCCAAACTACCAGATACGGAGCCAAAAACCTAATTCCACCGCCGCAACCTTCTGTACCCGTGAGATCCCATCTTGGGGCCTTTTCCGGAGCTCCACCGGAGGGGGCATCGATCATCGAGGGCTTCTACATCAACACCGTAGCCTCTCCGATGATGTGTGAGTAGTTTACCTCAGACCTTCGGGTCCATAGTTATTAGCTAGATGGCTTCTTCTCTCTTTTTGGATCTCAATACAATGTTCTCCCCCTCTCTTGTGGAGATCTATTCGATGTAATCTTCTTTTGCGGTGTGTTTGTTGAGACCGATGAATTGTGGGTTGATGATCAAGTTTATCTATGAACAATATTTGAATCTTCTCTGAATTCTTTTATGTATGATTTGTTATCTTTGCAAGTCTCTTCGAATTATCAGTTTGGTTTGGCCTACTAGATTGATCTTTCTTGCAATGGGAGAAGTGCTTAGCTTTGGGTTCAATCTTGCGGTGTCCTTTCCAAGTGGCAGTAGGGGCAGCAAAGCACGTATTGTATTGTTGCCATTGAGGATAACAAGATGGGGTTTATATCATATTGCATGAGTTTATCCCTCTAGATCATGTCATCTTACTTAAAGCGTTACTCTGTTCTTATGAACTTAATACTCTAGATGCATGCTGGATAGCGGTCGATGTGTGGAGTAATAGTAGTAGATGCAGAATCGTTTCGGTTCTTATTTGAACCTCTTGAGCACTGCGTTTGTTTTCCCTTGAAGAGGAAAGGGTGATGCAGTAAACTAGCGTAAGTATTTCCCTCAGTTTTTGAGAACCAAGATATCAATCCACTAGGAGACCACGCTCGAGTCTCACGCACCTACACAAACAAATAAGAACCGAAACGATTCTGCATCTACTACTATTACTCCACACATCGACCGCTATCCAGCATGCATCTAGAGTATTAAGTTCATAAGAACAGAGTAATGCTTTAAGTAAGATGACATGATGTAGATGGATAAACTCATGCAAAATGATATAAACCCCATCTTTTTATCCTCGATGGCAACAATACAATACGTGCCTTGCTGCCCCTGCTGTCACTGGGAAAGGACACCGCAAGGTTGAACCCAAAGCTAAGCACTTCTCCCATTGCAAGAAAGATCAATCTAGTAGGCCAAACCAAACTGATAATTCGAAGAGACTTGCAAAGATAACAAGTCATACATAAAAGAATTCAGAGGAGATTCAAATATTGTTCATAGATAAACTTGATCATAAACCCACAATTCATCGATCTCAACAAACACACTGCAAAAGAAGATTACGTCGAATAGATCTCCAAGAGAATCGAGGAGAACTTTGTATTGAGTTACAAAGAGAGAGAAGAAGCCATCTAGCTAATAACTATGGACTCGAAGGTCTGAGGTAAACTACTCACACATCATCAGAGAGGCTATGGTGTTGATGTAGAAGCCCTCCGTGATCAATGCCCCCTCCGGCGGAGCGCCGGAAAAGGCCCCAAGATGGGATCTCATGGGTACAGAAGGTTGCAGCGGTGGAATTATGTTTTTGTGGATGCCTCTGATGGTTTGGAGGTATGTAGGTATATATAGGAGGAAGAAGTATGTCGGTGGAGCAACGTGGGCCCCACGAGGGTGGAGGGCGCGCCTGGGGGGGAGGCGCACCCCCTGCCTCGTGCTCTCCTTGTTTCTTTCTTTACGCGGACTCCAAGTCCTCTGGATCACGTTTGTTCCGAAAATCACGTTCCCGAAGGTTTCATTCCGTTTGGACTCCGTTTGATATTCTTTTTCTGCGAAACACTAAAATAGGCACAAAAAACAGCAATTTGGGCTGGGCCTCCGGTCAATAGGTTAGTCCCAAAAATAATATAAAAGTGTATAATAGATCCCATTAAACATCCAAAACAGAATATAATATAGCATGGAACAATAAAAAATTATAGATACGTTGGAGACGTATCAATCGCCGACAGGTTGATGCTATTGCTAGTCATTTCAAGGGTTATCAAGTGGAAAATGTTGATCATAGGAAAAAATGAGGCGGCTGATGCTTTAAGCCGGCTGGGATCCCAACATAAGCCGGTACCACCTAATGTTTTCCTTGATGTTTTGCATAATCCTTCAGTTAAATTGCCTACGAAGGAAGATCTTTCTATTCCTGACCCGGAGGCGCAGTTGGTGGCGGCTCTTCACGCTATTCCTGATTGGACAATTCCATATTTGGCTTATATGACCGGGGGAGAGTTACCTGAAGGTGAAACTTTGGCCAGGCAGATAACCAGGCGGTCTAAGTCAATGAGTATTGTCAATGGAGAGTTGTACTGATGCTGTGTCACAGGGGCATTTCAATGTTGTGTTTCTCCTGAGGAGGGCCGTGAGATTCTACGAGAGATCCATGAAGATGATTGTGGTCATCATGCCGGCTCTAAGTCTCCTGGCTAAGGCTTTTCGTCATGGGGTTTTATTGGTAGATGGCTCATGCTAATGTAGATGATTTGTTCAGCAAATGTGATGGTTGTCAGAAATTTTCAAGACAAGCTCATGTGCCGGCTGAAGAATTGCGGATGATTCCAATTACTTGGCCATTTGCAGTCTGGGGGATGGATATGGTTGGACCTTTTAAAAGATCCAAGGACAAAAGACTCACCTCTTGGTGGCGGTTGACAAGTTTACAAAGTGGGTTGAGGCAGAGCCGGTCAGCAAGTGTGATGCGGCAATGGCGGTTCAATTCATTAAAAAGGTGATTTTCTGTTTTGGTTACCCTCACAACATCATCACTGATAATGGCACTAATCTATCTAAAGGTGCTATGAAAGAATTTTGTCAATGTGAACATATTCGTCTTGATGTTTCATCTGTGGCCCACCCCCACTCCAATGGTTAAGCTGAAAGAGCCAATCAAGAAATCTTAAGAGGCATAAAACCCCGGCTTATGGTCCCTTTGTAGAGGACGCTGGGTTGTTGGGTTGAGGAGTTGCCCTCAGTGCTATGGAGTATCAATACTACCGCCAACAGGTCTACGGGTCACACCTTTCTTCATGGTTTACGTTGCAGAGGCGGTTCTCCCTAGTGACATCCGTCACGACTCGCCCCGTGTGGCGGCTTATGTTGAAGCTGGTAATGAACAAGCACGTCAGGATGCTCTTGACCTTGAGGAGCGTGACCTTGCGGTGTCTCGCTCGGCGATTTACTAGCAAGATCTGCATCGCTATCATACTCGTCGGGTTAAAACCCGGACCTTTGAAGAAGGTGATTTGGTGCTCCGGCTCATCCAGGACCAAACAGACATGCACAAGTTATCCCCACCTTGGGAAGGGCCCTTTGTGGTCAGCAAAAATCTAAACAACGGGTCATACTACCTTATCGATGTTCGAGACCACAAGGACTCACGCACGTCGGAGGAGGAGACCCGCAGGCCGTGGAATATTGCTCATCTTCGGCCTTATTGCACCTGAGCCACTGGCTCTTGTGATGTACATACTTCTACCAATGTATATATTATGATTAGTATAATAAAGCTGGCATCCCTGATAATTCAGGGCCTCTGTCATTTCATTTCTGAGAATCTGAGTCTTTATTGTCAATTCATAAGGTCACTTGGGGGCTTCCTGCTTATTGAGCATAGCTATGACTACCCTCTTGATCCGGCTTGTATGCCTTGATTGCAAATTACTTGGGGGCTTCCTGCTTATTGAGCATGGCTATGACTACTCTACTGATCCGGCTTATACGCCTGGATTGAAAAAATATTTGGGGGCTTCCGGTTTAATGAACAGAGCCTTGTTTACCCTTTTAATTGGCTTGGACACCAGGTGTATTCACCAAAAATCCAGATTATCCTTCCTTTGTATGCCTGCCACTCCGACCAGGTAATCCTGGAATGACTCGCCGTACTCTTGACAGTCAATCTTATAAAGACGCTAAACTTGTCAAAGTTAAAATGGCGATCGGTCATGTGAGGCCCGACTTACAAGTTTGAATTAAGGATTAACTTAGTGGCTGTGCGGCCCTTGAATAGTACTTGATATTGAGGCTTGGCAGCCTATGAAGGCCTTGTTTTTCTGATTTGTATTTGCTTTGAACATTTTTTGAGGTTCATCTTTTGTGCCGTATTGGTATATGGTTTAAAATTGATTCGGGCCATGTCCCCTTGATCCTTATGATTCATATTTGAATCTCTCCTAAGTTTTGATAACCCGGCCTGGCTTTGGACGATAAGTCGCCAGTGTGCTTTGATTATGCACTTGGAGTTCTGTGCTCTAAGTCTTTGGGATGCTACCCTTGCTGCATATGGCGTTGTAAGCCGGCAGTATGAATATATTGCACTGGGCGCTGCGCTCTAAGTCTTTGGGCTGTTACCCTTACTACCTATGGCATGGTAAGCCGGCAGTATGAACAAATATCACAGGTATGTTATTTACTTGTTTTGAATAAACGTGGTTTTGACAAAACCCGCCCTGATTATGGACTATACAGTCACCAGTGGTTTTTATATGGGGCATTATGACCCGCCCTGGGGTAAACCGCCAGGGCACATGTTATTTGCTTGTGTGCAGGGAATATGATAAACACGGTCTGCATGATTGATGACATTATAAGCATGAGTAGCAGATCTTCAACATCAAATCGACAGTTCAAAAGTGTTATGCAAATAAACATGCATGATGGCATGGCAGATCATTGTTTTCAAACTAGCGTGTTACAAGGCATCGAGCGGCCCAAAAGAATAAGTGTTTTTAATACACACAACATCCAAGGCCGTGGATGATAAACGGCCCCATGGATCAAGTCCCCTGGTCCGGCGGGTTGAGGCTTCCGGGTCATCCTGTGCCGGTTCTTTTTCTTCCTCCGTTGTCTGGAAGTTAGGCGATGACCAATTGATCCCAGTCAAAGCTTTTAAAATAGCTTCATCGTCTATGACGGTTGATGGGTCAATGTCAGGAGCGAATGTGTGCTTACGTGTTGGCGGGATAAGGTCTATGGCCTCATGAACTGGCACCTTCACTTTGGTGTTCTCAGCATCGTAAACCGGGTGATACTTGGAGAGGTCTGTCTCTTCAGCCAGTTTGCTTGCCCAAGGACGCATCTACCTTACTATGTTGGTATAGTCATCAGCACTGAAGGGAGACCCATCTTCTTTAAAACTGGGACAGCCGATTGATATCTCTTCCGGGTCAAGTTCTGCTTGCCACGCCTTTGCCCGACTCAGGGTGGTGATGGCACCGGCTCTGGTGGCTGATCGCTTTAGCTCTTGAACCCTTTGTGGTAGCACAGACAACTTTTCCAATGTTTCCTTGATGAGGGAAGGGGGTTTCTTCTTATGGGAGGCAGCAGAGATAGCTCGTTGAGCGCCAGTGTATAATTGCTCTACAAGAGTGTAGGCGGCTTTCAGTTTCATGCGCATGTCGGAGCCAAAGTGGGAAACTCTAGAGCCTGCATTACCAAAGAAATTGATAGGCCGGATGCATGATTATTCAAGGCATTCCTGATGAAAGAAAGAAGTACGGTATTACTTACCAAATATGGCGGCTGTCATGCTATTAATTTGATGTTTTAAACCGGACAACTCATCAGTCACTGGTTTAAGGGCAGCTTCGGCATCTTCTGCTCTTTTCAATAGAGCTGCCTTCTCGGTCTCCCAGCCGGTTTATCAGCACTAAAGTCATGTTTGAGCTTTTCAATGTTTTCCAAAGCGGTCTTCAGCTCTAATTTGGCCTTTGAAGTCTCAGATTGCTGGGTTTGAATGTTGGCCCTCAAATCATTGACTTGGGATTCCTTCATATTTAATTCAGCCTGCAACATGAACAAGATAGGAGGCATTATGATCATCTTATTTGAAGTCCCAAGCACAATACAAGTATTTTACTTGGCACTTGGGGACTAATGCATATTGCTCTTTTTGAAGACAATTCTATGATGACCCGGATAAATTTCTACGATTAAAACCGGTTCATGGGGGCTACAAATTTGGATTTTATCAATAATTATGGTGATGAGTTCCGGCTTAGCCATGCTGACTAAGCTGGCCCTTGGGGGCTATAGGTGCAAAATTAAGCACTACTATTTGAAGTTCCGTCTTAACTCGTCAGTTTAAGCCGGCCCTTGGGGGTTACTTGTGTTGATTCTGCAGTTCTAACATGCTATGACATGGATATCAAGATCAACAAGGATATTAATGTCTACAACATATTCAAGTTTATCATATCCAGTAGACTTAGCGGCTGACAGATATATATTTGTATGAGACAAGTTTTTTTTTACCTCAAAACGAGATTAACCAAGCCGGCCTCAAAGTCACGGCTGGTGTGGAGGTGGTTCAAGTAACCCGTGTGAAGCTCCTGGGCATTGAATTGAGCATAACTCTCTAGATCCAGCTTCCACTTGCCTTTGTCAACAACAGAGAATTCCTCTTTGGCGCTGTGCTTGGACAAGACGGTGGGGTTACCTCGTGCTGTGTAAGTCGTCCCAGTAACTATGGCGTCCTTGGTTTCTTGAGCCGGCTGAGTGGGGCTGGGCGGCTTAGCATTTTCTGGATCAACGTTCATAGGGTCTGTGGTGACAGGGTGATCTTCTGGTGGCGGATCATCCATGGCTGCTTCTGAAGTTTGTGCAAGGATTCAGACACTATTTGCTTCTCCAGGTCAGTACCCTTTGGATCTTCGGTCGGTTTAGTAACCTTCAGTTTCTTGCTGGGCTTGTCCATAGCGCTGAAAGAAAAGCATCTGATGAGATTAATATACCAATTGAATAAAGTGTTAAAACAAGCGGGCTTAAGTGTTCTTACCTAGGAATAGTTTTGAACAGAGGGACCTGAGGTCCGAGTAGAGTCACGAGAGGAAGAATGAGAAGTTCCCTGATAATTCGAATCATAAGGGTTAAGGGGTTCTCAAAAAAGACCCGCTTGCGAGGGACCGGCGTGTTTGGTAAGCCGGAGGAGAGAACCCCACCGCCACTGTTCCGGGTCATGCGGCGAGCTTCATGCTGCTGCTTCTTCAAAATAAAGTTGGGACCCAAGTAAGCTAAAGGGTGAGAATACCTTACTTTCCGGCTTGCTTGACGAATTTTCTGTCTTGGCAGATGTTCTGAGTTAGAGGAAAGGATAGTTACCTCTTCACCATCTGCGTGGATGCCTTCCGCGTCATCCTGATAGTGATCATTGTCAATAAGATGTACAAAAATGAGCCAAGGGAGTCAAGGTCTACCTCTGACTCATCATCATACAAGTTAAACAACTCGGAGGGGGTGGTCTTCTTCTTGGCAGGTTTTTTCTAAGCCTTATTCTTCGTCAGGGTCTTCTTGGTTGGATTATCCTGTAGCTTCCTATTCCAAAAAGGAGAATCAACCTGCAGAAATCAAATAGGTATAAGAGGATAGTTTAAGTGAAGAAATGATTAAGCCAGAAATTGTTTAAAGCTTACAGCTGGCGGCTTGGTGAGAGCGCAGAAAGGATTCAGTCCAGTTTTGCTACAATCTGCCAAACTCTCATTCAGCAGAGACTTGGTCATATCATTGATGTCATCATCAGTCTGCTGTATCTGGAAGTGGTGTTGCGGATCTTTTAAGTCGCCGGTGTATTCGCACATCAAACCGGGGCGGCTGCTTAAGGGCAAAATTCTCCAGGCAACCCAGCATCGAACTAGGTCGATTCCGGTCAAACCATTAGCCATTAAGGCTCTGATCTTCGAAAAGACGAGCATATACTTGGTCCGCTCTTCTGTGCTAATACATTCTGGAGAGGGTTCCTATTGCTAAGCCGGTATTCACGATAACCCGGCAGAGGATTTTCCCCTTCTAGAGAGGTGTCTCAGTAAAACCAGGTTTGGTTCCAGTCCTTGGGGTGACTGGACAGTTTGGCGGCTGGGAAGGTGGCTTCTTTTCGCCTCTGAATTGAAATATCGCCTAATTCTAGGCTGGGCCCGTCCGTGAATTCAGTCTGGCGCTTTAAGTAGTAGAACTCTCTGAATAGTTCTACAGTGGGTTCCTCCTGAAGGTATACTTCGCAAAACAGTTGAAAATTGCAGATATTTGTGACAGAATTGGGTCCGATGTCTTGAGGATGGAGTTGGAAGAAGTGCAGCACATCACGGAATTTTTTTGAACTGGGCAGAGTGAACCCCCGGAGCATGTGATCAGTAAAGACGACAACTTCGCCCTCTTTAGGTTCAGGGATGGTTTCTGTTCCCGGGGCTCTCCAATGTATGACATTCTTTGCGGCTAAAACGCCTACTTGAACATGTACATCCAATGCTTGCTTGGTAACCCAGGAAGCGACCCAGTTGCATGAGGTGACAGTCTTGGTCATTTTTGAGGAGGAAGGTCTAAAAAGAAAATATTGCCGGTTTAAGATTATGCTGTTAATTCGGCCATTGATTCAAAAGTAAGTGCTATAAAGAGCCAACGTGTTAAGCCGGAAGATAGCACTGAGTTATGCAGATACATATATTGGCGGCTTAAAGGGGACTAATGATATATGGCGGGTTACGGTTTATCAGTTAAGCCGCCCGAATAGTTGCTACACTTCAGATCTATAAGTGAGGTTGTGCTAAAAAATGGACCAACATATTTCATAGATTGGCGCTATAATTTTGGATCTACAACAGTTCAGAAAATAAAATAAATTCTAAACCTAAGGTGGCGGCAGCAGCAGAGCTCGTGTACTCAGATGAGATCTTTTCAAGAGGGGATATCTTCTGCTAGGAAAATGAATGCTAAAACTATTACCGCACAACTTTGACACCAAGTTCAGATCTGATTATGCAATCTAAGAGAGGAAGCGGAGGAACAACGAAGAACTTCAACGAACACAAAAACCCTAACGCAGATCTAATATGAGTCAAAGAAAGTACCTGGAGGTGCTGATGAACAGCAGAGGGGCACCGCCGTGTTCTGGTCAAGGTCATGTTGATGCAGCGGCCGAGATTGATGCAGTCGACGGGGGCGGCGGAGCTCCAGAGGCGTCGGTCGTCACGGGGAAGGAGAAGAAGAGGCCGAGGCAGGGGTAAAAGTGAAGCAGGGCCCCCTGTCCCTATTTATAAGGAGATGGATAAATGGCATGCGCGGGAATCGAGGAGGCCAAAAAAATGATTATGTGGCTGCACGGGCGCCTCGATTTTTGGGAGTCCCGTTAAAGGATAAAGATATATCGGGATGTTCTAGCCTTCGTGCGAAGTTAATGCGAGATGACGTCATGGCGGGTTAACACAATTTTGTGAGCTGACATCATGGCGGGTTATAGCAAGTTCATAAAAGTTGACAATGGATGATTCTGCTGAAGTCAAGTGTTGAAGATTGATGTGAACAAGTTCAAATCAACCCGGGGCCTAATGTTGGGGATATGACTACTGGGTATGACCCACCCAGGAGGGTCCGGGTCACGCCACTGGCGGCTTAAGATGAGGAGGACCAAGAAGATGTGAAGATGGCGGTCCATAGAGCAAGCTTATTGAAGGCCCAAGACCCGGGGACAACTTGAGGCCCACAGGTGTGAACCGCCGTATGTTTAACTTGTATTGTAAGGCAAGGTTAATTAGATACCGAGCCGGACATGTCTTGTATGAGCCGGCCAGGACTCTGTAAGCCGCCGGGCGTCAGCCTGTGTATATAAAGGGGGTGACCTGGCGGCAGGTTAGGACAAGTAATAATCAATCGAGAACTAGGTCAAGCGTATTCGCTACCTGCTAATCGAAACCCAAGCAATACAACCTAAAGCAGGAGTAGGCTTTTACCTCGTTGAGAGGGGCCGAACCTGGGTAAACTCTCTGTGTCCTTTGTCCAATTTAACCCCTTCAAGATAACCTAGTTGCGATGGCTCCACACCTAAGTCCTTGTGCTAGGGCATCTGCCGTGTTAAGTCAACGACATAATATAAAAAAAATATTGGGCGAAGAAAGTACCAGAGGGGGTCCACCAACCAGCCAAAAGGGTGGAGGGCGCGCCCTACCCCCTTGGGCGTGCCCCTCGTCCTTGTGGGCCCCCTGGCAGGCCTCCGATTCCCATCTTCTGCTATATGGTGTGTTTTGACCTGGAAAAAAAATAAGAAGGAAGCTTTCGGGACGAAGCGCCGCCGTCTCGAGGCGAAATCTGGGCAGAACCAATCTAGGGCTCCGGCGGAGCTGTTCTGCCGGGGAAACATCCCTCCGGGAGGGGGAAATCGTCACCATCATCACCACCATCGATCCTCTCATCGAGAGGGGGTCAATCTCCATCAACATCTTCAGCAGCACCATGTCCTCTCAAACCCTAGTTCATCTCTTGTATTCGATCTTGGTCCCAAAACGTCAGATTGGTACCTGTGGGTTGCTAGTAGTGTTGATTACTCCTTGTAGTTGATGCTAGTTCGTTTATCAAGTCGAAGATTATATTTCAGATCCTTAATGATAATTAATACTCCTCTGATCTTTATTATGATTATGCTTTGTGAGTAGTTACTTTTGTTCCTGAGGACATGGGAGAAGTCTTGTTATAAGTAATCATGTGAATTTCGTATTCGTTCGATATTTTGATGAGATATATGTTGTCTCTCCTCTAGTGGTGTTATGTGAATGTCGACTACATGACACTTCACCATTATTGGGGCCTAGGGGAAGGCATTGGGAAGTAATAAGTAGATGATGGGTTGCTAGAGTGACAGAAGCTTAAACCCTAGTTTATGCGTTGCTTCGTAAGGGGCTGATTTGGATCCATATGTTTCAGGCTATGGTTAGGTTTACCTTAATACTTCTTTCGTAGTTGCAGATGCTTGCGAGAGGGGTTAATCATAAGTGGGAGGCTTGTCCAAGGAAGGGCAGCACCCAAGCACCGGTCCACCCACATATCAAATAATCAAAGTAACGAACACGAATCATATGAGCATCATGTAAACTAACTTGACAACAATTCCCATGTGTCCTCAGGAGCGCTTTGCAATATATAAGAGTTCGTCCAGGCTTGTCCTTTTCTACAAAAAGGATTGGGCCACCTTGCTGCACTTTAGTTACTTTATTTACTTGTTACCCGTTACGATTTATCCTATCACAAAACTATCTGTTACCGATAATTTTAGTGCTTGCAGAGAATACCATGCTGAAAACCACTTGTCATTTCCTTCTGCTCCTCGTTGGGTTCGACACTCTTACTTATCGAAAGGACTACGATAGATCCCCTATACTTATGGGTCATCAAGACTCTTTTCTGGCGCCGTTGCCCGGGAGGGAAGCGCCTTTGGTATGTGGAATTTGGTAAGGAAACATTTATATAGTGTGCTGAAATTTACTGTCACTTGTTACTATGGAAAATAATCCTTTGAGGGGCTTGTTCGGGGTATCTTCACCTTGACCGGAAGACCAAAGAGTTTCACCTCATCCTACTGCACCTACTAAAAATATTTATTATGAAATTCCTTCGGGTATGATAGAGAAACTGCTAGCTAATCCTTATGCAGGAGATGGAACATTACATCCTGATATGCACCTAATCTATGTGGATGAAGCATGTCGATTATTTTAGCTTGCAGGTATGCCCGAGGATGTTGTCAAGAATAAGGTTTTCCCTTTATCTTTGAAGGGAAATGTATTGACATGGTATAGGCTATTGGGTGATATTGGATCATGGAACTACAATCGATTGAAATTGGAATTTCATGAGAAGTTTTATCCTATGCATCTGGTTCATCGTGATCGGAATTATATATATAATTTTTGTCCTCGTGAAGGAGAAAGTATCGCTCAAGCTTGGGGGAGCTTAAGTCAATGTTATATTGATGCCCCAATCATGAGCTCTCAAGAGAAATTATTATTCAAAAATTGTATGCTCGGCTTTCTAATAATGATCGATCCATGCTCGATACTTCTTGTACTAGTTCCTATATGAAGAAGGATTTTGAATTCAGATGGGCTTTATTGGAGAGAATTAAATGCAACTCTGAAGATTGAGAACTCGACGAAGGTAAAGAGTCAGGTATAAACCTTAAGTTTGATTGTGTTAAATCTTTTATGGATACCGATGCTTTTCGTGATTTTAGCACTAAATATGGACTTGACTCTGAGATATTAGCTTCTTTTTGTGAATCTTTTGCTACTCATGTTGATCTCCCTAAAGATGAGTGGTTTAAATTTCATCCTCCCATTGAAGTTAAAGTAGTAGAACCTATTAAAGTTGAAGAAGAAACTATTACTTATAATGTTGATCCTATTATTCCTATTGCTTATATTGAGAAACCACCTTTTCCTGTTAGAATAAGGATCATGCTAAAGCTTCAGCTGTGGTTCGTAAGAGTTATACTAGAACACCTACACCCTCTGAGCAAATTAAAGTTGAACCTAGTATTGCTACGGTTAAAGATCTCTTGCTTGATAATATTGATGGGCATGTTATTTATTTCTGTGATGAAGCTGCCAGAATTGCCAAACCTGATACTAAAGATAAACATAGACCTGTTGTTGGCATGCCTGTTGTTTCTGTTAAAATTAGATATCATTGTTATTATGGCTTATGTGATGTGGGTGCTATTGTGAGTGCAATTCCTTATACCTTATATAAAGAAATTATGAATGATATTGCACCTGCTGTGATAGAAGATATTGATGTTACTATTAAGCTTGCTAACAGAGATACTATATCACCAATTCGGATTGTTAGAGATGTTGACGTCTTGTGTGGGAAAATTAAATAAATCTACTAGAAAAGATCATTACCCTCTACCTTTTATTGATCAAATGCTAGAAAGGTTATCCAAGCATACTCATTTTTGCTTTCTAGATGGTTATTCTGGTTTCTCTCAAATACCCGTGTCAAAAGATGATCAAGAGAACCACTTTTACTTGCCCTTTTGGTACCTTTGCTTATAGACGTATGCCTTTTGGTTTATGCAATGCACCTGCTACCTTTCAAAGATGTTTGACTGCTATATTCTCTGATTTTTGTGAAAAGATTGTTGAGGTTTTCATGGATGATTTCTCTATTTACGGAACTTCTTTTGATGATTGCTTAAGCAACCTTGACCGAGTTTTGCAGAGATGTGAAGAAACTAATCTAGTCTTGAATTGGGAGAAGTGCCACTTTATGGTTAATGAAGGTGTTGTCTTGGGGCATAAAATTTCTAAAAGAGGTATTGAACTTGATAAGGCTAAAGTAGATGCTATTGAAAAGATGCCGTGTCCTAAAGATATCAAAGGTATAAGAAGTTTCCTTGGCTATGTTGGTTTCTATAGGAGGTTTATTAAAGACTTCTCTAAAATTTCTAGACCTCTCACTAATCTCTTACAAAAAGTTGTTCCTTTTGTTTTTGATGATGATTGTGTAGAAGCATTTGAAATACTTAAGAAAACCTTGATTTCTGCACCTTTTGTTCAGCCACCTGATTGGAATTTACCCTTTTAAATTATGTGTGATGCTAGTGATTATGCTGTTGGTGTTGTTCTAGGACAAAGAGTAGATAAGAAATTAAATGTTATTCAGTATGTTAGTAAGACTCTAGACAGTGCCCAGAGAAATTATGCTACTACTAAAAAGAATTTTTAGCAGTTGTATTTTGCATGTGATAAGTTCAGACCTTATATTGTCACTACAAAAAAATACACTTCCGTGACGATACGTGTTTGTCACAGTAGGTCATGTTTTTTGTCATGCATGTACATCCGTGACAAATTTATGACAGAATCAAGATAGTCGTACCTGTGCTATCGTAGAAGTGTTCCATGACATTACCAAAATTATCATCACGGAAGTGTCCACTTCCATGACGATAAATCGCGCGTCACAGAAGTGCTTTCGTCAAGGGTGACTGACACATGGCGTCCACCGTAACGGAACGTCATTAAGCTATCGGATCCGGTTTTGGATCCGATAACCCGTTAACAGCCCCGACCAATGGGGATTTTCACGTGTAAAATCATCATTGGTTGGAGGAAACACGTGTCGGCTCACCGTTGGGACAGATGTCATCCACTCATTGGAGACAAAGCGCCTATGATACGTCGACACGTGGCCCAACAGAGGCCCATTCCTGTGAAAAGGCCGGCCCGTTTGACTTGGTCAAAAGGTGGCGGGCTGGCCCATGACAAGCCTGTTAACGGCCTGTCCGCATATAGCCATTTACAGCCCGCTAACCCAGGGCCCGTTTACGGCCTATCTGAATTAGGCCTAGTAGCATCATCTGGTTCATCCAATATAATTCCAGCCTATTTTAACTTCCGGCCCTTGTATGGCCCATGACGTCTTTTAGCCCATATGAGGCCCTTTGTAATTCTCGGCCCATTAACGGCCCGTGGTAAAACTGGCCTGTAATGAACAGTGTATCACTTTATACCCATCAACGGCACGTGGTGAAACTAGCCCGTAATGAACAGTGTATCACTTCATACCCACTAACGGCCCATTATTCCATTGGGCCGTTTCCAGCCCATGTTATCTTTCGGCCTTCTCAGGGCCCATTTATTCTTGGGCTCATTTCCAGCATTCGGTTACTTACGGCCCGTTACTGTCATTTTCTGCTTGTCGGCCAAATTCAGCCCGTGGTTACAGTCGGCCTGTTTGTGGCCCGTTAATATGTTGGGCCGTTTTCATGTAAAAAAAACCCATTGGGCTCATTTCATAGAGTTATCAAATACGGCCTATTAACGGCCCGTTATTGTCCATGAATAGTACGACCCATGATTGGCGAAATGATGATACGCCCCGTAGAAGGCCCATGGATCCTACGACCCATAAAAGGCCCATGGATCGTACGGCCTGTAGAAGGCCCATGGATCCTACGGCTCGTAAAAGGCCCATGGATCGTACGGCACGTAGAAGGCCCATGGATCCTACGGCCCGTATAGAAGGCCAATGGATCTTACGGCCCGTAGAAGGCCCATGGATCATATGGCCCGCAGGAGGCCCATGGTTACAACAGTCCGTGTGTTGCCATGATTATGTTGGCCTAGTTTCCAAAAATAGGTTATTGTGGCCACTAGAAAAACACAGAAAAAGAACTGCAGTGACTACAAGCAAACAACTAAACAAGACAATAAGGAAATAAATAAGCAAGCAATTAACGCTAGCCTATTACTGCTATTACACATATTACATCCACTGGGCATCAAAGTTCGCCACCAGTGCAAATATAGGGAACAAAGCAGCATATTACATACACTGGCCGTCAAAATTGGCCACCAGTGCAAATAAACGCGGCAGCAAAACAAGAGCATAACTGAAACAACTTCAGAAGAGCTCAAGAAACGTAATCCTGGGTATCCACCATGCTGGCAATAAGCTTAGCAAGCTTATTAGCTTTGTCTTGTTTGGCGCTAAAATCCTCCAACGCTTGCTGTTGCACCAGAAAGTATGCATCTGAATGCTCCAGGGACTTCCGCGGTCCTTCCGCTTCTTGTCGCAGCACAGCTGATCGATGTCTTTCAACTTGTAGTTGAGACTCAAGAAACCTAACTGATTCAGATAGTGAGTTTGAATAGCTTGTGCAAGCGGTAGTGGCCAGTAACTCAAACACTAAACCAAGACAGGACTTTGGGGTTGTCTCACTGTCTTCGAGATAGTCTTCCTTAGTTGTTTTATCATCTTTGTTGGAGACCAACAAGGATGTGTCACTATCCAGAACCTTATCTGCATTACTTACTTTACCATTGCTTAATAAGGCACTCTTCCCCAATATTCTGTCAGCATTCTAAAAGAAGAAACAAGCAGACACATAACAGGTTTAGCATGTACTAGTATATGAAACTCATTTCGGTGAACCAGTTCATTAGTAAGGTGGACAGGATTAGACTACCAAGTCTTCTATTCCCAAGTACTAGTACATAATAAAAGCATCAAACAAACATATATCTCTGTCCTATGGTCACTGCATTGTCTTGCCAAATCAAAATAGAGACACGGTTCAAATCATATCAGTTCAAGACAAAGCAGCAATGAAAGAATACAAAGCGTGGGAAACTACACGGCACAACAAGATTTCAGATGGGTACCACGGGTCTACATGTACAACAACACTATTGGCTCTGTTGTGATGCTAGTAATGTGCATGATATGAGAAGTCAACTGTAGACACAACTGAAATTGAAATCAACAGGGCTATTGCTAAGAGCAAGCCTGTTAAAGAAACATGCGTGAACATACCTGCTATGCCATTGGAGTTTTGATTGGATCCTTCAATTTAAAAATAAGTTTGTATGAGTAAATACAGTGATACAAGAGCAAAGAAGTATGCACGATAGAAATCATAGTTAAAAAAGGCGCGCCAGCGAGCGCTTAAGCACGCCTAGGCTCTAGGCGTTGGCGAAATGCATTGCGCATAACTACGCTTAATCTGTGCATAACTGCGCATAAGCATGTGCTTTGGTCAGTAAAGCGCAAGGCGGTGGCAAAACGCACAATTAATGCCTAGCGCTTTTTTGAACTATGATAGCAATGGAATCTTAAATTAGAACAGTTGTTCTTCAGGTTTAGGCACTTGTTCTACATGAATAGAGTACAGTAAGACGCAAGAATATAGTACTTAAAATAGAAAATGAGCTCATAGACCTTACCACATTCTTGGTTCGGGACCAGTACAAAACAAGACGTTCCCAGTCATCGTCCAGTAAATGTGTCTCAGGAGAACGTAAGGGAATTTGATGAGTTTCTTTGCCGGTGAAGTATGCTTTCTTCAGGTAATTCCGATACTACCACCAAGCATTCTTGAAGATAGCAGAGGTATTAGCACAGGTTACCTCATCCTGAGTTTCCATATCGGTCCTTCTCTATAGAGAAAAATTGGAAAATTTGTTGTATTATAACCATCATGGAGGTAGGATGTATGGGACAAAGCAAAGTAATTGCCATGAATAATCTTACTTACACATAACTCCTGGACAAACACCTGCAACTGGCATTTTCCTTCATCTTCAGTATAATATTTCCAAGATGGGAAGATACGCACATACGATTTAACAACATCAAATGCGATAGATGCTAAACTACGACTAGCTGGTTGTGCTTCCCCCACAGGAATAGGCGTACTAACTGGTGGAGTTGGGGTTCGCCGTGGTAGTACTGGCCCTTTGGGCACTGGAGCTGCCTTACTAACTGCTCTTGTTTGGGAGCTCTATGGTGGAGATGGTGTTGTGTCAACAGGAACTGGGTTACTATCTGCTGGGGTTCGGGTTAGATTGGGTGAACCCGGTTCTCTGTCCATCGCAGTAGGGGTACAATCTGCGAGAGTTTGGGTTATGTGTGGTAGGGCTGGTTCTCGTGCATGTACAACCGGGGTGCTATCTCCACCAAGAGGTAGCACTGTTTTATTTGAAGACCGTGTTTGTAGTCCGCTAGATGCTGGCATCACCCGCTCCAATTCAAATGGCTGATAAACAGGAAACATAGTTGAATGTACAGACATTGTATGAGAGACAGATGCAATAGATAGTGTGGAAAAAAGAGGACATGAAATAATTGAAATGTATATTGTTTAACTAAAATGGATAGCATGACATAATTTCACATATATGATGTCTATCTAAACTGGATAGCATAGCATAACATAATTCAAAGATATGATGAATAACTAAACAGGATCGCATGACATAATTCACCTACATGTTATCTAAGTAATCAGGATCGCATCATTTAATTCACATATGTGATTTATATGCTAAACAGAGGGCATTAGATATGATGTCTGAACTAAGAACATGGTGTTGAATATGGTGTATATGATGTCTAAACTATGCAATGCAAGACACCATATGCATGATATGAGCAGTATAACCGTGCCAAGTTAGAGCATACACCTCGGTGGGGGAATAGGACTGGTCATCTGTCTCTGAATCCATCTCTGAGGAGCTATCGGGACCCAACAAGAGATCTGCTTCGACAGGTAGCACTGTCTGCTCTGAAGGCCTTGTTTTCACTCCAGATTTTTCAATCTCCCACCCAAATGGCTGATTCACAGGAAGAGTAGTTTAATGTACAAACATTGTCGACAAATGGAAATGTAATGAAGAAAAGGATGGGCAAGATATCATTCAAATATATGATGCCTGGTTAAACAGGATGGCATTGCACATTTCACATATATTATGGCTGGCTAAAAGACATGAGACTGCATAATTCCCATATATGATATGGAAACTAAACAGGTGGCATTACAGAACATGTCTAAACTAAGAAGATGACATATATGATGTCAGAAGTAGGCACTGCAAGGCAACATATGCATGATATGACTAACATCATCATGCCAAGGTAGAGCAAACACCTTGGGGGGTAAATAGGAGTGGTCAGCGGCATCTGAATCCGCCTCAGAACAAATATCTTCCTCTGGATTACAATCTGGAGAGGGGTGGGGAGGGTTTGCCATTGAGCCCACCATGGAGCGATGTCTGCATGACATTATATTGCCACGCAAAACTCTTCTCTTTTTCTCTACATGTTCAGCATGACTGTGTACAATATCTGACATGCATACGAAAAAAATATGATGAGATTATGTAAGGAGAGCATGCAGAAATTTAGAGTGATGGTAACAACCAGTGGATGGATCCAAAAATAATGATAGCAGGCTGATGATTGCTTTAATTTAATAAAAAAGACAGATGATGATTGCTTTACTATTTGTTTCCCACCCAAGATGAACAACATAGGCATACCCTAGGTGAACCAGATATTAGACAGAGATACTATTCATTGCTTCCTCGATATGTGCCCCACAACTAATTTAGAACTCAAGTTTGAACATTAATTTGGACCTGACTTGGATTCCAAGAGGTGAACAGGACGATAAAGTAGCAGGTAATTTTAAGCAATACATAACATAAGCAGAAACAAAAGAGTGCGACCTCTCTTGTGGACCCGTGTACTCCTCAGGTTCATCTGCTGAGTCGATGATGGTGATGCCGTTGCGATGGGTGCCGGCGGCAGGGAAGGAGATCTGATGCGGCGAAATACGGTCAGGAGTCGTGATGTATGGTTTGGTGGATGTTTCTGTCGATGGAGCAGCTCAGGTGAGGTGGAGGACGTCGCGGCAGGAGCAGGACAAACCACACAAAGTTCCCTTCGACACCTACCTATAACTGAAGTAATTCTATAAGGGCTCATTTGGCTTGCATGATTCCAAAAACGCAGGGATAGGAAAAACACCGGAATAGGATAGGAATGCACATGGTAAACAGAGCATTTGTAAACACAGGATTTCTGTCAACTTGGGTGTTTGGTTTACAGGAATTGGAAGAGCAGAGGAATGCAAAGAAACATGGCCAAAATAAAGTGAAACCATATGAAAGCGTGTACAGTTAGAATGTTATTCTGCCACTAATGCACTTGGTCTTGTTTTCCTGCATAGGATTTTGAAAAGTAGGTCTAGGTGGATGTTCTGCTTCATTCCTTTCAACAAAATGCATGAATAATTGAATAGTAGAGTGCCATTGGAAAATTACCTATTGCTATGTTTTTCAGTTGAACCAAAATAGCCCTAATGGATCGACATGAATGTATAGTAATAAGTGATGCAACAAGTGTACAACCTCTTTGCCATAGTCGTGTCAACCTCAGCATCATTGGGTTGGTCGCTGAAGCAGTTGGGGCAGAGGTGGCTGTCAGAGGTGTGGAGGAAGATCTGAGGAATATGTAGACGGCGTCCAGGGCACTGCTCTGTTGTGATGGATTGTTCTGTCGTTGGAGCAGCTCCGGTGAGCCATAAGACGTCAAGGCTGAAGCAACACAAGGCAGACATCGTCAATATCAAGTGGGATTCTAATAGCATCTCCAATAGATGATGTAAAATATATGTAAAATTTACATCACCAAAAACCACCTGACTACAACAGATGAGATAAAAACTGTTGACTCTGAACTTAACTGTCGAAACTGAAATTTGCTGTGGAATCTGAATGTTACTGTCGAAACTGAACGCAATGGTAGCAGAGAGGCACTTGACATGTAGTTTAGGGAGGGCCTGCAGTTCATCTTCAACCTGCACCCCCCTAAGCCGCCAGCCGCCATCGGCCGAACCGCCGGCCCCAGCGCCGCCTCGCCGCCCCGAAACAACTCCCCACCGCCGGTCCGCCGCCTCCCAGGCCAGCCCTCTAGGCCCCCCGCCCCCACCATAAACCCTAAGATAGATAGTGGGGTACCTCTCCGACGAGCCCCCGTCCCCGCTGCGGGTTGTTCTTCCTTCACTCCGGCGAGCCCCCCACCCCCTGAAAATCGACTGACCCAAAAGTCGATTCAGTCGACTGAAGTGTAGCTAAATCGGAGCAGAGCAGCAGCACGAGCGAGGGGGAGAGCAGCAACAGCAGCGCGAGCGAGCGAGCAAGAGCTGGAGCAGTAGCAGCTGGGCAAGCGAACGATCGAACAAGAGCCGGAGCAGCAGCAGCAGCGCGAGCGAGCACCGAAGCAGCAGCAGCATAAACGGCTGGTATGGACGCCGCCGCCGAAGGGGCCTCGCACTGGGGGAGAGCCGCCGTGGAGATGTCGCCCGCGGCGCCGGCTTCAAGGTAGCTACTCCATGGGGGTGCGGGATGGAGCACCGTCGGCACCGGGAGGTCGAGTTAAGGAGAAGGTGCGATGCGATGGGTGTACAACCTCTTTGGTGGCGCCGAGTAGGCCTCGACTTCGTCCGAGGAGTCGGTGAGGATGCTGCGGTTCCGATGGAGTAGGTTAAGGCGGCGCTGTGGGGATGGAGCAGCTGCGATAGACGAGGCCATCGTCGGACCAGCTCGTTGGAGGTGGAGGACGGGGCGGCTGAACCGGCGGGACGACGAGATGGACAACGGATCCTCATCCGGGGAGGTGGACGAGGGACGTCCAGCTGTTGCGGTGGACGATGTCATCGGGGAAGAGGCTCTGGCTGGGTAGCGGTGAGGTGGCGGACGGAGGAGGGTGGGGTTTCGTAGCTGGAGCGGAGAGGTTATGGCGGCCTGGGATTTCGAATGGCAAAAATGAGGCGATGGGAGGGGGTGAACCATGACTTAGGGACGCGCTTGTCCAAAATGTAGGGTGTGTTACAAAAGTACCCCCCACCAATTTGAACTAGCGGCCCTTTTGGCTCAGGGTTAGAAGGGGGATTTCGCGTGTTGGAATTTGGCAGCTGGAGGGAGTTTTCGCGCGCGTTGTAATTTCGGGATAGCAAGGCGCGGGTTGTGAAGGCGCCAGTTTTGGGAGCACGATATCTGAATTTTCGGTATATAACAAGGCGCGGGTTGAATTTTAGGGACAAGCCTAACATGTAATATTGTACTTGTACGTATCAAATCAATTCGCACTTCCCTAAACCAAAAAGAAAACGAAAAAATAAAACTATTCACACCACACAAAGAGAGACTCTTGCCCCGTTTTACTATAAAAATGCTATTCAAAGCTAGTCCCTCCTTCCATCTATATAGGGCCAAATGCGTTTTTTGATGCTAACTTTGACCAAATATTAGAGCAATAATATATGACATGGCAGACTAAGGCATAGTCTAGTGGTGGGAAGGGGCTGATGCCTTCCCACCCACCCAGGTTCAAGTCATGGTACTTGTAATTTGGGTTTGTTCCACCAATTATAATGTAGGGGGTTCCCTTACAGTCTTTCTGTCAAAAAAATAATATATGACATGGAACTTACACAAAGCACACCGTTAAATTCGTTTGTGAAAGGTTCTTTCAATGATATAATTTTCACATTGTGCATGTCATGTACTATTAATCTTGTCAATAGTCAAAGGCGGTCTTAAAAAACGCATTACGCCCTATATAGATGGAAGGAGGGAGTATGAATCCATGTTATGTCCAATTAAAAAATTTCGCTTGCTGTATAATGCATGTAACCTACTCATACCAACATTTTAGTGCATTCCAAATGTCTATACTACCACTGCAATTCGAACTGAATTTGAATTCGTTTCCCTATTTCAATAAGAATCTACAATCATGATTGTTGCCAACTTCAACCATCATTCGTGTATTACCTTAATAACACACCACATGATTACTATAGAGATAGATATGAACTATGTGTACTACATGAAATCAAATTCTATTTTTTGAATACACTTGATGTTGATTCCAAATAATAGAACATTTGATGTACTAACTATATATTCATAATCTAAACCATGTTCCATACGTACACCGTGTTTATCACACATAGTATAGTGCCCCGCCCCCTACATTATGACAAGTATTTAGACATGAGCTGCAAAAGCAACACATTAGCCCAAATTATGATCAATGTTCTATATATTATACGTAGTACTAGCAAGATGCCCATGCGTTCCACGGAACATCAACATGATCAAGGGGAGGCCTAATTTGAAAATATGGAGAGGGGTATGGGTATCTTTTTTCAAAATTGCCATAGTTTGCTTCCTATCCGTCAGATATAAATCAGACGGCATATATTGCAGGATGGCAGGCACACCATCATCAACAACTCCGTTTTTTATAAGAGTAGAGATAAAATATATTATATGTAGTATAACATGTTCATAACCACACCATGGGTATCACCGTTATATATATTCACACATGCGTCGGTTTAAAACACTATGATAAATTCTTCAAATATCCGAATTCGCTTTTTATAATGAAGTATGATCTCTATTCGTCTTTTACACCCACACAATCCTCTTATCTTTGTAGCTAGCGCTAACTTTCTCTCGTGCATGCACACGCCCACATCCTCTCACCCTCCCTCAGCATTCTCTAGCTCCATCGCGCAAATTCGTCTTTTCACTTTAGGTCGTTCACCCATGGTGTGTGTAGGCCCCCCAGCTCCTTCTTTACGGCACACATCGATCGATATGCCTCTCTAGCCAGGTGTGCCTAGCACAAACACAAGCTTCCCCTCTTCTCTTATCACCGTCCATGCCTCACTCCCACCACTCTTTTCATCGATCTCGTACTCGCACACTCCTTCCCCCTCGATATAGTATGACTCTCACACCACCTCCTAGATGCACCCCTCTCTCTGTAGCGACCAGACCTCAAACAGTCTAGCCTTTCTGCATCAGTGTCATCCCTGGATCGGTAATGCTGACACGCACAATACTTGATGGATTTATAACAGAGTAGCAATCACACACTTATTACATCGAATAGTCTCAAGAGAGAACTTATTACAATAAATATGGCTTAAGGCCATCTAAATACGATAACAACGGAAGGCTTGGAATATAAAGTGAGTCCATCAACTCCAACGGCATCACTGAGTATAAGAACACGACCTATGGCACCTTACTCGTCGTCTGAAAAGACTGCAACATGAACGTTGCAGCCCGAAAACGGGTCAACACATGGAATATGCTGGCAAAGTAACACATAGAGAGTAATGAACAGAATAATGCTATCACTACATGCACATATGGCTGGTGGAAAGCTCTATGGTTACAGTTTGCGAAAAGCCAATTTTTCCCTACAATAAAGGAATAAATTTTATTTAACTATCATGGTGGTTGTTGAACATTGAGAAGGTACCTCCAACTCAATCCCAATTAAGAACGTGATTAACCCAATCAAATTAAATTAAGTAACATGATGATGAGATTCACATGATAATCCAAGAACTAAATACTCAAGATGTCCATAACCGGGGACACGGCTAACCATGATTAGTTTGTACACTCTGCAGAGGTTTGCGCACTTTTCCCCACAAGACTCGATCTCCTCCGTCTGATTTCTCGCACTACATGGTGTTTGAGAAACGGATGACCGAGACACAGTCTTTCAGGAACAATAACTCTTTACTCCGGGTGGACAGTTACACCTACTTTCCCCTACATCTGCTAGCCCACCTCTTCAAGAGGTCATGTAACCTACTCAACTATGCTAGAGCCCATAATAGTTTGTGGCTGCACACGGAAGTTTCTAGCATGAATAATCTCATGATCCCTTTGAGCCTGGGTGGCGGTCCATAGGATAATCTCACGGGTACTCCAGGATATCCAAAAATACAGGCAACACTGGGTTCCCCAGGTGCCTCAATCCACCCAGATGTGAATTAAAATAACCACCTTAAGTTGAACCATTAATTAAAATCCTCACATCTGTCATGGAAATTCACTCAAACCCAATCCACGTCTACGAGCATAGCATAGCAATATAAGCATAACATAGAAGTAACTCCCAGGGTTTGAAAATAAACAGGGCAATAGGTACTACCTCATCTACTTCCCAAACCCACAATTTAAATCAGAACCTAACCATGCAATTGTTTGAGGATTGATCTAATGCAATAAAACTGGGTAGTAAGAGGTATGATCAAAGTGTTACTTGCCTTGCTGATGATCCGTGAAACCTAGAGACTCGTAGTAGCACGCTTCGCACTTCGGGTACTCTATCGCAAACAAACAATACATACATAAGCAATCAAGCAAGGGTGCACGGGTAAAACTCAAAATAAGAGATCTATCCAGAAAGTTCAACTTAAGAACTCCGGTTTGCAAAAAGAATCAAATCGAACGAAGCAACGAAACTCAAACGGCGAAAGAAACAAGCTTCGTTTACTAATCTGGACTTAAGTCAAATTTTACAGTAGCAAAAACTTGTTTAAGTTGGTTAAACGGAAAGAGGGTTTCGAGACGAAACTCTAGGCACTTGAATCGCCTGATTCCGATAAATGAGCGAAAAGTTATACTAAAACGAAAAACGGATCGGAAATCGCGATCGAAAATAATCGCAAAAATTCCGAGAAAAAGAAAAACTGACGAACATGCTAACGAACGAACGTTTGCTGTCTGCGGTTAAACGTACGGATGAACGTCCGCAAAATAACTAAACCAAAAATAACATAAAACCGATCTAGTAAATAAAACGGATCTAGGTTTTTTTAACTGAACGGTTTTATAAAAATACCGGTGGCGGCAACCTCGAGTCCGGCGAGGCGGCGAGGTGGCGGCAGGGTTGGCTAGGGGCGGCGGGGCGGCGGCTCGGCTCCGGTGGCGGCGGAACGGGCGGTGGCGGCGGCTGGCGGCGGCGGCGGGGTCGGGCTAGGGTTAGGGTTTAGGTGGCGGCGGGCTTCGTAGGACTAGGGGGCTCGGGGCGGCGCTATTTAAGAGGGTCGGCTGGGCGGAGTCCTGGCCGGTTACGGCCCGAGTCGGTTTGACTTTTTTTTCAAAAAAAATCGGACGTGCAGAAAAAGTAAGAAAAGAAATACTAAACGGACTCTAAAGATCCCGAAATAAATTTTCCCCGTCTTCTAAAAATAAGCCGGACAAGGTGAACATTTATTTGGGCGTAAAATGCAATTTTGAAAAAAAACATATTTTTCCTAATTCAAATAAAATAGCGATAAAACTCTGAATACAAATATTATTTGATTTTAATATTAAATATCTGATATTTCTTTATTTTGAGGAAGTCATTTTATCCTCTCTCTTTTATTTTTTTATAAAAGAAATATTTCAGAGAAAAATAATTAAAATCAAAGATCCTCTTTTCAAAATTCGAGAAAAACTCGAATATGAAAATAACGAAATCCCCAAATCTCTCCGTGGGTCCTTGAGTTGCGTAGAATTTCTAGGATCAAAACAAAATGCAATAAAATATGGTATGCAATGATGATCTAACACACAGACGGGCTCACACGGAGGCCAAGATATATTCGAGCATGGTTGATCGATATCATCATTACATGTTGGGCTGCCATTTTCCGCCCTTCTCCGGAATAAATGTGTACTTTATCAGAGATTTAAAAAAAAGATTATAGAGGCTCCACCATGCGGTTCTAGTAGTAGTACTACTCGTACTACTAAACCTTGCGCTTGGCTCTTCGCCTCTTCGTGAAGTCAAACAATGATGGTACTCTGCATGTTCGGTACTACAGTGTATGCCTCTGGCAATCTGACACCGAATGAACTGATGCATGTCCACCGCCTGGGCGAGGGTACGTTGCATTAGTCAAAAGGCGTAAGCGAGCTTCACCTTGTCCTGCAAGCTTCTCCTCGTTCTGCGAGTTGACAGGACACACCAAAAAGTAGTGCTAGTGCATACTCCCTCCATTCCAGTTAATATGGAATAATCTTTTTTGCGGGTAAATGAGAGAGTTTTATTCATATATAAGCATTCTTAGGACGATCAGCCCAGACACTGGTCACTAGGAAGCGAGGTACCAAAAAAAGAAGTAGGAAGCGAGGTGTTTCATCAAGCCAGCTCTCGGCCACATTCAAAGTGCAGCAAGCACGGTTCGCACAAAGATGCGCCGCAAGGTTTGCTGACCTGTTTACATGCTGAATAACAAAAAAAAAGAAATATTACCGAGTGCTCCTATTTGTAACAGGATATGAGCCAGAATTAAGCGAGAATTGTGGCGAGTGTTCCATGCGACCAACTTCCATTATCACATGCGAGAACCCTCGAAGAGAACCAAATGTGTTGAAGATTGCTTTATCACATTTTAAAAATATAATAAGAGTGCAGACGCTCCTCCATCCGGTTCCTAGTACTAGTATAGTACATACCTCTATAGACTATAGTAGTAGTACTAGTACTAGTAAACTTTGCGCTTGGCTGTTCGCCTCTTCGGGAAGTCGAACAATAATAGTACTAGTATAGTGTATGCTTCTGGCAATCTGACACTGAATTAACTGTTGCACGTCCACCGCCTGAGCGAGGGAGAGCTTGCATTAGTCAAAAGTTTCTCCTTGTCCTGCGAGCCACCGCGCGCAAGCTTCTCCCGTCCTGCAAGCTTCTCCTCGTTTGGCAAGTTGACGGGACACAGCAAAGTAATGCTAGTCCATACTGCCTCCTCTCCGGTTAATATGGCTTAATTTCAAACGAGATAAATACACTGTCTGTCACTGTATATTTGTAAAAATATGGTCAGTGGACTTCATAATACACTCATTGCGCTCAATATATACATTTTTTGGTGTTTATACGGTCACTAGCTCACCTTGGCTGAGTATATGTGTGCATGCACGTGTAGGTTGAGCACTTGAGCGTGACCGTGTGTGTTCCGTCGTGTGCTCGGACATGCATGCATTAGGGCGTCGCACGCGTTTTTGTGTCCATGTGTACGTGTGACTGTTGCATACACGTAGGGGGAGTACGTGTAGGGGCCACTAAAGGAGCAGTCAAATCACACAGTAAGTTAGTCGGAAGAAGCAACCATCATTTCACTCTTCAATGACTCGAACGCAATATAAAATGGTTGATATGGAGAGAAAAAGAAAACCACTATATATACACTAGCAGGAACCTAAGCTACAAGCCTGCTTGCTTGGGTTGCTCACTTCACAAGCATAGGACGACGGTGGCCACACCGCTGGTCACATATCCGGCCTGATCCCGCAGCTCGGGGAAGGGAACAATGTTCTGCATAGACGCGGTCGATATCGGTGAGGGAGAAAATCCACAATCGGTGCGTCCCAATCGGGGGTCGCCGCGGTATGGGCCGATGCCGCGTCCCAACTGCCCTTCTAGCTACAGCCCAACGTCCCAGGTAGTCCATCTTCCTTTTGGAGCCGGCTTGCTCCATTGCCGCAGCTCCCCACGTAGCTCCATCTCCATGTCGATCTTTCTCTACTTATACCGGCTTCTACTTGTGATGAGTTTATGTCAATCACACTTCTTCAATATCTTTGCCATCAGGGATGCTCAGCTCGATTTTAGTGGAACTGCACAAAAGCATTGTATGATCCGAGGGTGCCAGCCATCTTTCCTTCGACAGGTTCTACCTGGCCAGGAAATTAAATCCTGTTTAGGGTTTAGGGTTTAAGTCGTAGTGACCCCATCAGTAGTTTTTCTTTCGTACATGCTCTCACAACTTTTGTCTTTAGTTGTGAAGTAAATATTGGCTATGATCTGTGAATCATTGAGATGCATCAGCATGCGTGTTAGTTTTCCTTTGTATTTGATGGAATGTTGTAACGGGGCAACCTTGGAGTATGAATGAAAATGGAGTGGAAAGTTTACGTTTTTTCGGAGAAAAAATGGAAACGGAGAGAAACCAACGTTTCGTTTCGTTGGATCGCGCCATCGAGCAAAACCAACGTTTATATCATGTTTGTCGTGTTCGTGTCTCATCCTCCTCCACGGCTCGACCCCACACGGTCTCTCGGCATGCCACTCACCGCAAACCGAGTATACAATAACTTTCCCGCCTGCTTGTCGATGGATCGCGCCATGGAGTACTAGTACTGCTGGAAGAGATTGACGAGTTGGGGGAGGAGAGCTAGCTGTAGCACGGACTCCCAAGAACTTTTTACATGCATGTTGTGGCCGGCTATTGCGACCTTTGAACGCGGAGCAGTCGCGTGCACCAGGATGCGGCGTGGGCGACGCTCTCTCGGCCGGCCCACCACTTCAATGTCGGCGCCAGTGAGAGGTCGCGTCCGCTCTGGCCGGGCATGAATGCGCCACTGACCGTTTCAGGCGGGAAGCACGCGCGGGTGATGAAGAGGGTTCAGGTTGGTCAGGAGCGGCCGTGGCGGCGGTCCGGACACCCGCAAACAAGAGATGTTGTACGTTAATATTGCCGCGTATATAATTAACAACGTAAATAATGTGCCAGTTGGACAAATATGATTGGAGATGGAGATGGAAATGGAATTTTATGTAAACACGGATATGCATGTCTATGTCTATGTGTGTGTGCGTGACGACTCTCGCGACCTGGAAGCGGGGGCGTGTTTTTGATCGAGTTTTCTTTCTTGGTACGTTAAAAAATTGTCCGCCAGTTTTCGTTTCTTTTTTCTGGGAACGCGCGTATTCTATTTAAAACCACTGCTATGGAGAGATTGTTTTACTCCATTATAGCCTCTTGTTTGATAGAGTTTCTCGCGTCTCGCTCTCTCACCCTCTCCATATCAAAACAAGATGACAGTGTCCACACTATCTCTCTCCTCACTGATCAGGCCGAATCCTGTCCGCTGCGGGAGGTGAGGAGGTGCAGCGTTGACGTTGTCGCCGTCGGCGATGGAGGAAGCCGATGCGCATCGTCCTCTCGGAGCCGACGCTGGCACGGACGAAGGTCCTCCGCGCCCTTGTTCGCTGCCGTCGTGTGGGCAGATCCCGCCTGCCCGCCTAAGCGACATCTCGCCCACCTGAGGTATAACTTCTTGTACTGGTCCAGCTCCCCAGGTCGCTGCATGCGGGTTTTCTTCTATGCGACTACTCCCCAGCTCCCCATGTATAGTAGCTAGAGTTCGTCGGCTGGTCCAACATCACCTACTATTATAGAGGAAATGCCACTCGAAAAGTTGTCCTGATTTATGCCTCGGTGGAGGTATACATGTTGTTTCTACAAAAAGTACATGGTGGTTGTGCGGTCATTGTCCATATGCTCCTATTGCTGCTGCTAATCTAATACTATCACTGGTTAAATGAAGAAATGCTTTTTTTTCTCGGGTATCCTGGTTTAGTTCCCATCAAGATAATCATGATGCTTCTGTTTGTTGGTGTACTTTTCATAATTCTCATTGACAATTGAGATGTCGTTGTTAATCTTGTAAAACAAAGTAACAACACTATATCCCTTTTTTATATTTTTGGAAACAGCGATGCGTATCTCCATACCCGGGCATGTCTTCCTCAATTTTAGTGGAACTGCACAAAATTGGATGGCCATTGTTGTTCCGCCTCACTGTCCTCTGCCACGTTGTTCTTCCTTCCTCGAGCTTGACTACTGAGAAGAAACAGACCACAGTGAGGATTTGTCGAACTTCATAGGTGCCTCACCCAAAGTTGATGCCAAATGGATGATGCATCACCACGATGACATATCGATGCTCATGGTGTGCCTCATGGTTGCGTTGGCTGGTGAAGCTGATCGATTTTCAATGAAAAACAAGTTGTCTTCCATCAGTGCTCTTTGCTTGTTACCCACAAACATGATATCCTTCGTCAGTTCACCTTGGTTGCATTGGAGACGCAGTCGTCTTTCACGTCGTGCAATTTTATCACACAATTGGCTATGAACCAAATGTTTCCTCGAAGAAGGATCGACGTTGGTACTAAGAGCATAAGTTTTGTATTGATTTCTAAGCCTTCTCACAACTTTGTCTCGAGCTCCCCTGTAATTTTATTTGTCCAGCTATTAACTTTGATTAAAAAAATGGCGTGGACTAAAAACCCGGATGGACGTAGTAGCCCTCCATTTTTATTTACTCCGCATATTATATTTGACTGAAGTGAAACTTTGTAAAGTTTGACCAAGTTTAGGCCGAACACAACAAACCTTAATTATTAGAGAGAGCAAACTGTACATACTCTCAAACCTTTCCGATAATTGAAATTAAAATTCTTTATTTGTACACACTTCACACGTTTCTGATAATTCGGCGCATGTGTGGTTGTTCACTTAAGGCAGGGTAGTGTGCCGCACGTGAAGGACAGGATGTGCGACCAGGACGCGTGGATCGTTAGTTCATCAGAAGTACTCCCTCCGTTCCTAAATATTTGTCTTTCAAGTGGTTTACAATGGACTACCACATACGGATGTATATAGACATTTTTTACAGTGTAGATTCACTCATTTTGCTCCGTATGTAGTCATTTGTTGAAATCTCTAGAAAGACAAATATTTAGGAACAGAGGGAGTAGTAGTTTTCTTCACTGGTACGTTAAATAAAGAGTTTCGTTTCGTACTTACACAATTTAAAACGACTGTTATGGAGAGAATAAGAAAACTACTCCACTATACATTAGTCGTATACACGGGTACTATATGGACGTAGCTTCATTGACTTTAGTGCACCTGCCTTTGGGTTTATGACAGGTGGGCCCAAAATGTGGCTGGCCCACCTGTCATACAGCCAAAAGCAGGTGCAGTTAAGGCACCGGAGCTCAGTCCGTACTACAGTATATATATAAGCTGGAGCCTCAGCGCTTGTTCACTAGGGTTTGCACTCTCCACACTCTCGCCGCACTACATATATATATATATAATATATATATATATAGACACGCTGGAGGCTCAGCGTTCCTTTGCTAGGGTTTGCTATATTCACAGTCTCTCACCCTCTTCACCAGATCTAAACAAGACTTGGTTGTGGCCTCTGTCTCTCCCACCCCCCTCACAGCTGGCGAAGGAGGCGTCCGGATCCCGTCGCACCGGGAAGGGGAGGAGGTGCAGCGTTCACTCTATCGCCTTCGACGAGGGAGGCAATCCACTGCAGGCTGCGCTTTTCTCTTTCACCCAGCGCCTGTGCGGGAGGGCCACAGACCCCTTCTTCCTCGCTGCCGTACGCAGTGTGGGCAGATCCGACCTCCCGCTGCACGCCTTGCCACATCCCGACGACCCTAAGGTATAAGTTTCTTTGAAACCGTCATTGGTCTAGCTGCATGCGGATCTTTTTCGATTCTGTAGTCGAATCTAGGTCTTGGTTCAAAGAGGAAAGAAGGGTGCGGTGGGATGGAGCATGAATCTAGGACATGGTTCAATAAGGAATGGAGGGAGGGAAAGTAGTATAGACTAGCTATCCAGCCGCTTTGTTGGTCGAAAAGGGAAAAAGGGGGTAACCCAGTACACACATCTGTAAGGAACCGAACTCTTTGTTGAAAAGGGAAAGAAACTGGGGGGTCGGGTAGTTTGTGCAGGACTAGATTTGCTGCCCTCACATAGGAAAAAGTTTCAAAGAGAACAAATATGGGACCAACGTAGATATGTTGCTTGGCTACATACTCTGCATCACCCATTTATACGTGTGGACGCACATGGTGCTGGCATGTCCCATGTCCCATCCACATGATCGTGCAGTGTGTTTTGAGATGTTGTGCTACTTGTATTGGTACTGTTTTAAATAAATGTTGAATTGAAGCTATTGTATTGCTCTCTTTTCCCATTAAGTAGTGAACAAAAATGGTACCAACCCAGACATGATGCTTGTTGCTTTGTTACAACAAACTCTGCATCACCCCCTTTATAAGTAGATGGAAGCACATGGTGTTGTTGCACCCACTCACCCCTGGAACTGTTTATGCTTTTTCTTAATCTAATGCTGATGGTAAAATTAAGCAATGCCACTCTTAGAATTAACTACTGAACTATTTTAAGAGAATTTTTCTGTTAATATGAATCAATGCAACTGTTTTAGAAATGCTACTGTCATATACTTTGTTTTCCATCAAGATAAGGTAGATGCTTCTTTTGGTGGCCGCATGTTTCATCCTCCTTTATTGGCAGTAATTGTTTCCTTTTTTGCCTCTATTAAATCAGGGATATCTATTCAACTTGTTGCTATAGCAAACTTAAATGTCACACCAGCGACTTTACTTTATTTCAGTGCAACTGCACAAAACGAGATTGGATTTCCTATGATCTTGTGTGCGTCATGACAGGTTGGTACTTGCCTTCATCCCCATGATCGTGCAGTGTGTTTTGAGATGCTGTGCTACTTGTATTGGTACTATTTTAAATAAATGTTGAATTGAAGCTATTGTATTGCTGTCTTTTCCCATTAAGTAGTGAACAAAAATGGGACCAACCCAGACATTATGCTTGTTGCTTTGTTACAACAAACTCTGCATCACCCCCTTTATAAGTAGATGGAAGCACATGTTTTTGTTGCGCCCACTCTCCCCTGGAACTGTTTATGCTTTTTGTTAATCTAATGCCGCTGGTAAAATTAAGCAATGCCACTCTCAGAATTAACTACTAAATCTTATTTCAAAACTGCAACACTTGTTAGGGATTGGCGGGATTACCATTTTTGTGGCCGCATGTTTCATCCTCCTTTATTTGCCAGTAATTGATTCCTTTTTTGCCTCTGTTAAAACAGGGATATCTATTCAACTTGTTGCTACTGCGACATTTTGCTTCGCTTAATTTTGGTGGAACTGCACAAAATGAGACCGGATTTCCATATATGTTTTGAGATCTCTTTTAGATCTTCCTCAAGAGTTGTTTCAAATCTTGGTCTTGAAAGGTCAGTACCTACTTTCCTCAAAATTAACTACTGAATCTTAGTTCAAAACTGCAACACTTGTTAGGGATCGGCGGGAGTACCATTTCTGTTAGGGATCGGCCGGAGTACATGTTTAAGAAATGTATTGTTCAGATAATGTCTCTGTTATTATATATCAGTTACAGTGTTTTACAAATGGTACTATCCTGCTTTGTAGTTCTTTCTACATGTTTAACCAAAGTATTGTTAAGATAATGTCTCTGTTAAAATGAATCAGTCGCATTGTTTTAGGAATGATACTTTTCTGCTTTGTCGTTCTTTATACATGTTGAAACAAGGCATTGTTAAGATAATGTCTCAGTTAATATGAATGAATGACACTGATTGAGAATTGCTACTCTCCTGCTTTGTTTCCCATTAAGATAAGGTAGATCAGTAGATGTTTTTCTTCTGGGAGTACAAGTCATGAACCGTTATTTCTTAGTAATTGTTTCCCTTATACCTATTGTTGCTTACAGGGATATAAAATTAAAGCTCGGTTTTATTCCGACTTTGATTTTAGTTGAACTGCACAAAAGGAGCCAATGTGTCTAAGGCAAACTGCTGCATTAGTGGGTCCAGTTGGTCTTGCCACTTTGCAGAAAGAAGCAGTCACTGTTTGCGCTACATTACACAAGGAATGATCGAGAAGCTTTACAGAGAACATAGGAAACTCTACAACACGTGGAGTGCACTGGGCAAAAAGTGCCCAAACAAGTACAGGAAGCCAGGACAGGACTCCAAATCCGTCAATGTCATTCTAAGCAACAATGATGGGGCATCTGGGTATGGTAATCTGTTTACCGTACTTTCAGTTTGTTAGTCCACCGATTGGTGGGTTGACACTGGGGCCAATATTCATGTGTGTGCTGCTGTGTCTTTGTTTTCTTGCAGCATATAAATACGATATCCACAGGGATGCTCAGCTTGATTTTAGTGGAACTGCACAAAATGTCCAGATGGTTTGTGTCCTCCATAATACTTCATCATGCACAATACATCGAATGGTTCTCTAATCATTCGTCGTCACCTTGAGCCACCGGACTATATGTTTGAATGGTGCTGCTAGCGTCGGCCATTAAGAAGGGTAAGAAGAAAGACAAAAGGAGAGATGGCTGCTTTACTTGTGGTTTGGAGGAACACTGGGCAAACAAGTGCCCAATCAAGTACCAAGAAGCTAGGACAGGACTCCAAGTCTGTCAATGTCACTCTAAGCAACAATGATGGGGCATCTGGGTATGGTAATCTGTTTACCGTACTTTTAGTTTGTTAGTCCACCGATTGGTGGGTTGACACTGGGGCCAATATTCATGTGTGTGCTGATGTGTCTTTGTTTTCTGGCAGCATATAAATACGAAATCCACAGGGATGCTCAGCTTGATTTTAGTGGAACTGCACAAAATGTTCAGATGGTTCGTGTCCTCCATAATACTTCATCATGCACAATACATCGAATGGTTCTCTAATCATTCATCGTCACCTTGAGCCACCGGACTATCAGATGACAAACTGATGACAAACCCTGCCCGTTCCACAATCATAGGCATTACATACTTTGAATGGGAAAAGCTTGTCAAAGTTGACATTAGTTTGTATATTGGAATTGGAAAACCTTGTCAATTTTTGCTCATTGATGTTAGCCAGAAGACATGCATTTGATATTTTTGAGTGGGACGCCCTTTGCTGTGAGTAACGTCGATCGTTTTTTCCTATTCCCGTCTTCAGTTCAGAAGTAAATATTTACTCTGCTGAGATGCATAGTCACATGAATGTTGACTTATGTAAGATATTTTAAGAGTTTGTTCTGAATATTGTCTATGTAATGCCAGGCCTTGTGTTTGATTGCAAAGTTGAGCCTGGAATGTTGTGGCATGCGGCATCACGAGCTGTTCACTGTGCCTCCTGAGAATAATGTTTCATATTGTTTTGCATGTCGATCTAATGCCAGTGATTTGCTTGTTAGGAAGATCATCCTCTTCTGTTGTTTCCGTGCTTAAGAAGTTCATCGTCTTATGTTTCATTCATAGCCTATACGACAAGTCAGGTAGGTTAGACGTGAAACCATATGATCTTCTGACCAACTCATCATCTTAGGCCGTGATTGGATCGTCGTATTCCAACCAAAACCGCTTGTAAAACTGACGCTTGTAAATAAAAGCAGATGGCCTCGGGCGAAGCGCTTGGTTGGTCGATTTCGACTAGTAAAATATACACTGGTCTCTCAAATTACACGCGTAACCCGCCGGTTTTACTTACAGACCTCAGGCCCTCAGTTTCATTACGCCTGTATTTTACATGTTGTTTCTGATGATGAGTAAATTACACTTGTATCTTAATACAGGTGTGAAATAAACCAGAGCTCCCAAGCGCGGCCTTACCGTTTCATGCCGTCTCAGTCTCTCAAAGGTGCTCATAGGTGTCCGATGATCCTGGCTTCCTGAATGAGCAGCAGGCGCTGTATTAGACTATCCATAGGGCCCGCGAGGCCCTCTCCATCGTCCTTCGAGTTGTTGCGCTCGCCGTGGCACCGAGCATTGTTAACATGGTCAATAAACATGAGGATTCAGGAGATGACTTTATTTTGACTGGATGACAGTAGGGACCCACTAGGGCCATAGCCGTATGTACGCAAGTGCCTCCTTATTATGTACAACTATATTTTTTTTTGCTTCCTCCTGGTTTCCTGACATCACGGTCTCACACCATTGTCAACCTATGTAGTCAATATAAACGAGAGAATTGCACAAGGTGCGGCCGACAGCTGGGACCAAGCAGCTCAAGCAGTATTTGTGTTTTTGAGGCGTGAGCACTGCAGAGTTTTTCTTGGCGATGTTTTCGTTGTTGTTCAGAGGAGAGCAGGGTATTAACTAGGCGGGTTGTGGCCCGTCTAGCCCAGGACAGATATCCAGCCCAGATATTAATTTTTTTCAAGATGAAAATGGCTAGCCCAGCAATGCGTTTTTTGAGGAATACCCAGGCAAGGTCAACTTGTTATTCTCCGCCCCGCTGGGTTGCAAATCTTTCCTAGGAGGGATGCATTAGGCTTAACAGGAAAATGGGCTTTAAAAATAATAAATGGGATGTAATTATAAAAACTGGGCAGTAACTATAAAAAAATGCACCAAACACGAAATTAGTTTATAAAATATTATTTATGGATTTTGAAAATCTTAATTTTTAATTGTTGCGCGTGCAATGTTTCCTTAGATTTTTACGTAATACAAATTTATATTTAATCTGACTAGAAATTTTGGGATAAAAATATTTCGGATCCCATCTAAATGTGGGAAATTTTATTGAATTCTGTCTTGAACAGTTGGTTGTAATTTTTAATCGTTGTCCTAGCTAGAAAATGGGCTGTACTTTTAACAAACTATAAATGATGTAGTAAATTCCATTAGAATTCAAAAATGGGCTGTACATTCTTACAAATCGCAAATGGGCTATAAGTTCTTTGCCACACACTTGTGGGCCTACTAAGTTGACGCGTCCCCTAAAAAAAGAAGTTGACGCGTATGCAAGGCTTTGTCAACTTATTATAGTCAACACATGGTTCTAGCAGCAGTGGCCGTTGGATGTCCATCCAACGGATGTCGTGCTTCTTCTTCAATCTCGGATATTCTAGCTTCACCCGCCCAAAAAATGATTCCTCCCCCTGACATCTGGGGCGCACTGTTTCGGAAGCTGACCTGTGGGCCTACTAAGTTGACGCGTACCAAGGGCTTTGTCAACTTAGTCAATATGAACGATTCTAGCTTCAGTGCCCGTACGATGTCCATCCAACGGCCGTAGTGCTTCTTCAACCTCTGGTCTTCTTGCTCCAGCCGCCCAAAGCAGCGCCGGTCGTGCCGCCTACTCCTGCCTATCGTGGCCGGCTATGCTGCCGCGGAGGCCTCACCGCCCCCTACTAGTCCCACCGCTGGCCAGACCATCCCTCCACTCACCCACACCCCCTGTTATTCTGCGGCGACGGCAGCCTCACACCGCAGCCGAACCAGTGAACCCTCGTACTCCTCTCCACGCGGGCTTCCACTGCCACGTCGTCCCTGGCTCCGCGTCGTCCCCTTCCTAGGCCTCGCCGTCGTCTACCGCCCTGGTGCTCTCAGCGCGGCGTGGTCAACGTGGTCAAGGAACGGCTTCCATCGGACGTGGACTGTACGTGGAGAGGCTGACAGCTGGGTCCACGGCCGCAGCAAGGAAGTGCCTTGTAACACCCACGGTGCGGCTATATCTCCCACGTGTCGAGGGACGACTTGGAGGCATAACCGCATGGTGGTTTTGTCGCAAGAACGGTCATCTTCACACAATCCCATGTAATGAACAAGAATGGGATAAAGAGTTGGCTTACAATCGCCACCTCACAAAATACATAAATTAAACATGCATCATTCAGAGTACACACATAGACCGACTACGGTCAAATACAAATGAAAAGAAGATAACCCCAAATGCTAGATCCCCGATCGTCCCGACTGGGCTCCACTACTGATCATCAGGAAACAAAACATAGTAACGACCAAGTTCCTCGTCGAACTCCCACTTGAGCTCAGTGGCATCGCCTGCACTGGTATCGTCGGCACCTGCAACTGTCTTGGTAGAATCTGCGAGTCACGAGGACTTAGCAATCTCACTCCCGCGAGATCAAGACTATTTAAGCTTATGGGCAGGAAAGGGGTAATGAGGTGGAGCTGCAGCAAGCACTAAGCAAATATGGTGGCTAACATACGCAAATAAGAGCGAGAAGAGAAGCAACGCAATGGTCGAGAAGCTAGAAGTGATCAAGAAGTGATCCTGAAGCTACTTACATTCATACATAACCCAAACCGTGTTCACTTCCCGGACTCTGCTGAAAAGAGACCATCACGGCTACACACGCGGTTGATGTATTTTAATTAAGTCTAGTGTCAAGTTCTCTGCAACCGGACACTAACAAATTCCCATCTGCCACATAACCGCGGGCACGGCTCTCGAAAGTTTATACCCTGCAGGGGTGTCCCAACTTAGCCCATCACAAGCTCTCACGGTCAACGAAGGATATTCCTTCTCCCGGGAAGACCCGATCAGGCTCGGAATCCCGGTTACAAGATGTTTTGACAATGGTAAAACAAGACCAGCAAGACCACCCGACTGTGCCGACAAATCCCGATAGGAGCTGCACATATCTCGTTCTCAGGGCACACCGGATGAGCGAAGCATACAGGTACCAACGTAACCCAAGTTGCCAAGGGACGGTCCTGCACGGTGCTCTAGTTTGGACCAACACTCACAGGAGCACTGGCCTGGGGGGGTTAAAATAAAGATGACCCTCGGGAGCGCGACTCCCAAGGGAAAGAGGCTTAGGTGGCAAATGTTAAAACCAAGGTTGGGCCTTGCTGCAGGAGTTTTATTCAAAGCGAACTGTCAAGGGGTTCCCATAACACCCAACCGCGTAAGGAACGCAAAATCAAGGAACATAACACCGGTATGACAGAAACTAGGGCGGCAAGAGTGGAACAAAACACCAGGCATAAGGCCGAGCCTTCCACCCTTTACCAAGTATATAGGTGCATTAATTAAAATAAGAGATATTGTGATACCCCAACATATCCATGTTCCAACATGGAACAAACTTCAGCTTCACCTGCAACTAGCAACGCTATAAGAAGGGCTGAGCAAAAGCGGTAACTTGGCCAAACAACGGTTTGCTAGGAAAGGATGGTTAGAGGCTTGACATGGCAATATGGGAGGCATGGTATAGCAAGTGGTAGGTAGCACGGCATAACAATAGAGCGAACAACTAGCAAGCAAAGATAGAAGTGATTTCAAGCGTATGGTCATCTTGCCTGAAATTCCACTAGGAAGAAGATCAAGTCCATGAAGAAGACAAACGGACGTAGTCGAACGAACCCTCACAACTCCGGAACGAAACCGAAGCTAACGAGAGAAGCAAACCGGAAAGAAGCAAACAACATGGTAAACACACAATCATAAACATGGCATGGTGCACAATCAAGTATGATGCATGTCCGGTTTAAATGAGGCATGGCATGGAAAAATGCAACAAACAATACTACAAATTAAGTGGAGCTCAATATGCAACGAGTTGCATATTGACAAAACACCACATCAATTATTTAGTTCTCTCCCGTTTATGTACCCAACAAAATTAACTGTGGTTAAGCATGGCAAGAGGTGAAGCATAATAAAACTATCTATTTAGGCAAGTTTAAATGAGGCCGGAAATAACAAATAACAATTCCGGAAAATCCCCATATGTCATTTAGTAATTTAAAGCAAACAACATTTTTGAACGTTTTAAATGTTATTATCATGATGCGGATGACATGATGCAATGCAGAAATAAAAGAGCAAGCACAAAAGAAACACACGGTGATCATGAAAATATGGAAGTCTTCTGAAGCGTCGGTCTTGGGGCGTCACAACACTCCTCCACTTACAAGAGATCTCGTCCCGAGATCTAAGGATGGCGCCGGAGAGAAACGAAAGAGGAAGAGGTAAAACAAAGTTGCTTCTTTGACAAACGAGTGAAACCTACAAACCTTGAGAGGTTGAACAAATCGAAAGAAAGAATACAATGGAGGTGAACGAGATTGCAAACACTTCATTAGCAGAGAGGAACAATGAACATTACAAGAACCTTGTAGGTTGAAAGACATGAAACAAGAGCTCAAGCGACAAGGAAGGACAAGTAACCACTCTGGTTGAAACGGAGTACGTAAGGAATGAGAACGAAAGGATGCAGGAAGCACTCCGGTAGAAAAGAGGAGCAAAACTTGACAAAATGGGAAGAACTTGAGAAGAGGACGCACCACTCCGGTTAAAACAAGATAGACAAAGAGTATGAGCGAAAGAATTCGGACAACACTTCGGTTGAACATGGAAGGAATAGAACATGAACTAGTCAAAATGTGATGATACTTCAAAGAGAGCAACAACACAATTCCTCCGGAATAAAAGAATGGAAGCTAGATCGTTGGAAAGAAAAGAACGGAGAAGAAAAATGACAACTCTCCCAACTAAAATTGAAAGAGCATCTTTAGGAGAAAGGCTTGAACAGAGTTGTTGGAAAATCAACAACAAAGATATGATTCCCGTGGGCTTATGTAACCATCTCAATAAATTGAGGCTAATGCTGCCGCCAATGAAAACAAAGATTGATTGAGATCAACGAAGAGATGAAAACTTCTTCACCGAGATGAGAAGGAGAAATTTGGATCATTGATGAGCACCACAATAGCAACATTCCTTAGGGAAGGCTTTAGGTGAAATATAACCCAAGATAACTCCAATGAAGAAACGATGGGTTTAAATATCTCATTCTTGATAACTTGAATCATGAAACATGAAAGGAAATTGTCAAGAATGACATATCACCATCTCAAAAGATAAGGTAGAAAGAATTGCACTTCGGAATGCAAGATGAAGAATGCTTGAACTCCTCAAAACAAAACATGTGTTGAGCACCCTGTTTAAATTTTGAGTATATCTTGGCAGATCAAAACTTCGAGAGAAATCTTGAAGAACAATTGAAGAATGAAAGGAATCCTTGATGAACCACCATGTAGAGCCTCCATGAAGAACTCTGGTAAGAAAAGGATGATAAAAAGAAAGAGAAGTTGAGAACACAAGGTGAAACCTTGCGATGATTTAGATGGAGCTTCGCGACGAGATAATGCGGAAAACTTTGAACTCCGGAAAGGAAAGATGAAGCATCTCGAACCGAGAATGTGACATGATGAACCACTCCGGAAAGAAGAAATTAGACCACTTGGATGAAACAATAATAAGAATTACGTTATGCGTATCCTTCACCAATTTAAATTGATGACAACCAACGGATTTGGCATACTACTTATTCTCGTGGAAAGGATTAAAAGAGATATAGCGCAAACTTGAGAAGGTCTTGATGGAACCACCGGTAGGATTGGAAAGAACGAACGAATCTATATGATAACGAAGGAAGAGAACTCTTGAACGAACCACCGTAAGAATTGAAAATGAACGAAGAAAAGATAAAGAAACACCGGGAAGAATTAGAAAATGAACGAAGATACTTGAGAGAATTTAGATACAAGTGAACGTAGAGATCCCGAGCTGATTAGGTAATACTTGAATGATGCACCGGTATGATTTGGAGAACGAGAGCTGAAAGCTTGAATGAATAATTCTGAGATGATGCGCTCTGGAGTATCAAACTGAAAAGACTCCTGAAATGCTCCGGATGGGTGAAAAGAATTCTCACAATCGAAAACAATTATGAGAGGATGGCATCAAGCTAGAACCATGAATCTTGAAGAGAATGGAGCAAGAATTAAGAGAAACTCTTCTTCGGTCTTCAAATGTTGAGAATGACAATGAGAAACACCACCATGAATTGTTGAGGCACTCCGGAATGAAAATAGGAAAGGTTGAACCAACGATGAAAAGAATTTGAAAGATCTTGGAGAAAGACATATGACTGATGATAACCCATTCTTACGTCAAACTTTGAAATGAATTTGGGAATCGCTTTGGATAAATTAGAAGAGTCAGGTAAGATCCTGGAAAAGACCTGTGGGTTAGGGCCCACTAAAAAGAATACACCGTTGAACGATTGCTTGAAAGATATTGCACCGGTTGAATTAAATCGCTTGAATGAGATAACAACCTCGAAAGAACTTGAGTGAATTGAGAATGGAAACTTGAATCTTCTGAGATATCTTCATCACTCTGGAACAATTGAATAGCGAGAAGTGGATGATTAAGAGGTGCACCGGTACGAGAAAAACATTTGAAAAGAGGAAAAGATATGATCGACAAAGCTTGAATTTAATCCACTTGAGAAGAAAGAGAACGAATAATGATGAAGTTAAGGCTCCGTTAGTATCTTCCTGAGAATCACCGGTTAAGAACATTGACGGAAAAGAATGGAGAGACTTTCCCATCTATAAGATGGATACTTGATTAAGAAATCTAAGTCCTTAAAGAAAAAGGGTCGGAGGGCGGGGAAAACAAAGACAACTTGGGACGGATGAAGCAAACACCATTGCAAAGAACTGAGAATTGATCTCGCAAATGTTGAAATGATCGGATCCACTTGAAAAAGAGCACGTCGGTTGGAAAAGAATTGGCATGACAATCTCGATGATCAGGAAGGATTGGTATTCGCATAGAAGTATGAGAACACCGCTTAGGAAAGGTATGGAATCAACACTTGACTTCGAAGCAACTCGAATACCACAAACCAAAACAAAACAAAGGATAGGCTTAGGAAATAAGCCGGGAACAAACATATGATAGATACCATATCGTATCATGTGTCTGTTGGAAAGATAATCTAGGAGCTACTTGAATTCCCACTTATAAACTCCCGAAACTTTCTGGTTATGCAATCAGGTGTTGGGGATACAGGGGACGCAATATATCTCACCCAAACTAACAATCCCTAGATCCAGTTGTATCCATCCGTCAACACATAACCAAGAAAACTCCGGAAATCGTGTACCTCAACCTTCGAAAAGCATCCGTTATACGAGTTATGGCAATACTCCCGAACTCCCGCCCCAGTACTGGGTGGCGTCGAGATGATCTCACCAACAACTGCATAAAAGAGATTTTCGATGTCGGCGAAACTCAGGTATTCCAGAACTGCAACGATAAAATTGTGACGACAACACCTCGGAGCTCAACTCCCCGAGACACTGCCACAACCCCTAAATGTCAGGAGGCACCAAGAACAATGTTCTCGTCACAAAACCATTGAAACGATTCCAAGATACCCGCGTGATCCTAATTTTTTTTAGTGAAACTTGAGGAGAGGAAAGTCAAAACATCTACGTCAGGAGGCCTCACCAGAGCGACGAAGGGACTGAGGAGTAAAAAGAATCCTAATCTCCGATATATATAATCCTAAGACTCAAAACATTTTTTCCTAGAGTCAACAACGTCAGCCATTCGATCAAGCAGGGGGCTCCTAAGTCGGGGATGGCTCTGATACCAACTTGTAACACCCACGATGCGGCTATATCTCCCACATGTCGTGGCATGACTTGGAGGCATAACCACATGGTGGTTTTGTCGCAAGAAGGGTCATCTTCACACAATCCCATGTAATGAACAAGAATGGGATAAAGAGTTGGCTTACAATCGCCACTTCACACAATACATAAATTAAACATGCATCATTCAGAGTACACACATAGACCGACTACGGTCAAATACAAATGAAAAGAAGATAAACCCAAATGCTAGATCCCCGATCGTCCCAACTGGGCTCCACTACTGATCATCAGGAAACGAAACATAGTAACGACCAAGTTCCTCGTCAAACTCCCACTTGAGCTCAGTGGCGTCGCCTGCACTGGTATCGTCAGCACCTGCAACTGTTTTGGTAGAATATGTGAGTCACGACGACTCAGCAATCTCACTCCCGCGAGATCAAGACTATTTAAGCTTATGGGCAGGAAAGGGGTCATGAGGTGGAGCTGCAGCAAGCACTAAGCAAATATGGTGGCTAACATACGCAAATAAGAGTGAGAAGAGAAGCAACGCAACGGTCGAGAAGCTAGAAGTGATCAAGAAGTGATCCTGAAGCTACTTACGTTCATACATAACCCAAACCGTGCTCACTTCCCGGACTCCGCCGAAAAGAGACCATCACGGCTACACACGCGGTTGATGTATTTTAATTAAGTCAAGTGTCAAGTTCACTACAACCGGACATTAACAAATTCCCAATTGCCACATAACCGCGGGCACGACTCTCGAAAGTTTATACCCTGCAGGGGTGTCCCAACTTAGCCCATCACAAGCTCTCACGGTCAACGAAGGATATTCCTTCTCCCGGGAAGACCCGATCAGGCTCGGAATCCCGGTTACAAGACGTTTCGACAATGGTAAAACAAGACCAGCAAGACCACCCGACAGTGCCGACAACTCCCGATAGGAGCTGCACATATCTCGTTCTCAGGGCACACCGGATGAGCGAAGCGTACAGGTACCAACGTAACCCACCTTGCCACGGGACGGTCCTGCACGGTGCTCTAGTTTGGACCAACACTCAAAGGAGCACTGGCCCAGGGGGGTTAAAATAAAGATGACCCTCGGGAGCGCGACTCCCAAGGGAAAAAGGCTTAGGTGGCAAATGTTAAAACCAAGGTTGGGCCTTGCTGCAGGAGTTTTATTCAAAGCGAACTGTCAAGGGGTTCCCATAACACCCAACCGCGTAAGGAACGCAAAATCAAGGAACATAACACCGGTATGACAGAAACTAGGGCGGCAAGAGTGGAACAAAACACCAGGCATAAGGCCGAGCCTTCCACCCTTTACCAAGTATATAGGTGCATTAATTAAAATAAGAGATATTGTGATACCCCAACATATCCATGTTCCAACATGGAACAAACTTCAGCTTCACCTGCAACTAGCAACGCTATAAGAAGGGCTGAGCAAAAGCGGTAACTTGGCCAAACAACGGTTTGCTAGGAAAGGATGGTTAGAGGCTTGACATGGCAATATGGGAGGCATGGTATAGCAAGTGGTAGGTAGCACGGCATAACAATAGAGCGAACAACTAGCAAGCAAAGATAGAAGTGATTTCAAGCGTATGGTCATCTTGCCTGAAATTCCACTAGGAAGAAGATCAAGTCCATGAAGAAGACAAACGGACGTAGTCGAACGAACCCTCACAACTCCGGAACGAAACCGAAGCTAACAAGAGAAGCAAACCGGAAAGAAGCAAACAACATGGTAAACACACAATCATAAACATGGCATGGTGCACAATCAAGTATGATGCATGTCCGGTTTAAATGAGGCATGGCATGGCAAAATGCAACAAACAATACTACAATTAAGTGGAGCTCAATATGCAACGAGTTGCATATTGACAAAACACCACATCAATTATTTAGTTCTCTCCCGTTTATGTACCCAACAAAATTAACTGTGGTTCAGCATGGCAAGAGGTGAAGCATAATAAAACTATCTATTTAGGCAAGTTTAAATGAGGCCGGAAATAACAAATAACAATTCCGGAAAATCCCCATATGTCATTTAGCAATTTAAAGCAAACAACAATTTTAAACATTTTAAATGTTATTATCATGATGCGGATGACATGATGCAATGCAAAAAATAAAAGAGCAAGCACAAAAGAAACACACGGTGATCACGAAAATATGGAAGTCTTCTGAAGCGTCGGTCTCGGGGCGTCACATGCCTCCTAATTACGCGGAAAATAATTATTCCTCCACCCGACAGCATGGACCCACCGGACGGGCCACCGTATTTGGCAAAAAAACATTCCCCCTGACTGTTGGGACCCACCGGACGAGCCACCGTATTTCGCGAAAAAACGTTCCCCCCGCTGTCAGCTCGGACCCACCGGAAGTTCCTCCTTATTACGCACAAAAAATGAATACTCCCCCTGCTAGTTGGGACCCACCTTGGTGGGAGGCTGACTTGTGGGCCTACTAAGTTGACGGGGATGGGGTGCTTTGTCAACTTAGTCAATATGAACGATTCTAGCTCAAGTGACCGTACGATGTCCATCCAACGGCCGTAGTGCTTCTTCAACCTCTGGTCTTCTTGCTCCAGCCACCCAAAGCAGAGCCGGTCGTGCTGCATGCTCCTGCCTCCCGTGGCCGGCTGTGCTGCCGCGGAGGCCTCACCGCCCCCTACTATTCCCACCGCTGGCGAAGCCCTGCGGCGACGGCAGCCTCACACCGCAGCCAAACCAGTGAACCCTCGTACTCCTCTCCGCGCGGCCTTCCACAGCCGCGTCTTCCCCGGCTCCGCGTCGTCCCCTTCCTAGGCCTCGCCGTCGTCCACCGCCCTGGTGCTCTCGGCGCGACGTGGTCAAGGAACGACTTCCATCGGAAGAGTACTGTACGTGGAGAGGCTGACAGCTGGGTCCACGACGGCCGCAAGGAAGTGCCTCCTTATTACGCGCAAAATAATTATTCCTCCACCTGACAGCAGGGACCCACTGCACGGGCCACCATATTTTGCGAAAAAACGTTTCCCCCCTAACTGCTGGGACCCACCAGCTACATCTTCGCACGCAAGGAAGTGCATCCGGGCAAAAAAATGATTCACCCCCCTGACTGCTGGGACCCACTAGCTACATCTTCGCACGGAAGGAAGTGCCTGACAGTCGGGACCCACCTGGTCAAAGCGTACGTAGCGTTGTCATTCTGGTCGCGAACGTGTACGTACATACTGGTTGATGTAGAGGCGCGCACGTGTCGTAGTAGAGGCGCGCACGTAGCATGTACACGTACGTACAGCGGGCAGGGTGCAAGAAAGAAAATATGGCCACGTACGTACATACGGGCGGGGTCTCGAACGCCTACTCGCGCATACGTACGACCAGGGCTCATGTACATGGCTTGTTCGGAACGGAGAAACTGCGTCGTCGTCGTGTTCATGGGGAGGCAACGGAATGCGTCGTGTTCATCGGGAGGCAATGAAACGCGTGGGAGCCAGCCGGCTTGGACGGAACAGCCGATGGAAACGAGGCCTGGCGTACCGCAGAACGTAGGAAACGGCCTTGTGTTCGACCGGCCACGTTTGAAACGGGATCATGTTCATCGGGAGGGGTCTGGCGTACCGCAAAATGGAGGAAACAGACCTCCTATGGTCGAAACTGGGGTCATGTTGATCGGGAGGGGTGTGGCGTACCGCAAAACGGAGGAAACATACTTGTGTTGGAGCGCTACGGTCGAAACGGGGGTCCTGTTCATCAGGAGGGGTGTGGCGTACCGCAAAACGGGACTCCACGGGATACTGTTCATCTCCACCGTTGACCCCCTCCAGCCTCCACGGGCTACAGTTCATCCACCGTTGACCTCCTCCAGCCTCCACCTGCGAGTGTTCATCCATGGGCTCCTGTTCATCCAGACTCCACCGCGCGCTACTCCACCGGCTACTGTTCAACCAGCCCTCTCCACGGGCTCCTGTTCAACCACCCCTCCACGGGCTACTGTTCATCCAGCCCTCCATCGTCTACTGTTCATCCAGCCCTCCATGGGGTGGTCCTGTTCATCCAGCCCTCCACGGGGTCCTGTTCGTCCAGCCCCAATCGGCTCGATCGATCGGGGTCCTGTTCATCCAAAGGCAACATCACGGGGTCCTGTTCATCCACCCCCACCGGGAACTGTTCATCCAAACCCTCCCCAGCAACACTCACTGTTCATCGAGAGGCAGCATCGATCGGCTTCAGTTAGCAGCAGTAGCGAAGGAATCGCTCGATCGGGTTCAGTTAACAGCCACTGATCAATCGCTCGGGTTCAGTAACGCGTAGCCTGTAGTGCAATCGCTCGGGTTCAGTTAGAGCCCAACGCCTCGGACCCACGCGTGTGTGTGTATGAGAGAAACACGCATCGCTCGGCCCCGACCACCCACCGTAATCGGGAACACCCCGATATTTTCCTCGCCCTCGCTTCTACCATGGTTTTTTCCGTCATGGACGGCCCAAAGAATGTCATGCAGCTGTGTCTCCGGCCCGCCCAGGACGAAAAGCCCATTTTCTGTCATGATTTTTTGTCATAGAAGTAGGAGCCCACCACATCTATGATGATACCGGGTTTTGTCACAATTATCGTTATAGAAGTGTCATAAGTATGACAGATTTTTTTTTCGTTCGGCCCAAAATGTCACGAATGTGTCTTTTTTTTGTAGTGTGTTGATTCCAAAGTAACTGTTCACACTGATCATGCTGCTATTAAATATCTTACGGAAAAGAAAGATGCTAAACCTAGACTTATTAGATGGGTTCTGTTGCTACAAGAATTTGATTTGCATATTATTGATAGAAAGGGAGCTGAGAACCCCGTTGTAGACAACTTGTCTAGGTTAGAAAATGTTCTTGATGACCCACTACCTATTGATGATAGCTTTCCTGATGAACAATTAAATGTCATAAATGCTTCTCGTAATACTCCATGGTATGTTGATTATGCGAATTATATTGTTGCTAAATTTATACCACCTAGTTTCACATACCAGCAAAAGAAAAAGTTTTTCTTTGATTTAAGACATTACTTCTGGGATGACCCACACCTTTATAAAGAAGGAGTATATGGTGTTATTAAACGTTGTGTACCTGAGCATGAACAAGGACAGATCCTACGCAAGTGCCACTCTGAGTCTTATGGAGGACACCACTCTGGAGACAGAACTGCACATAAGGTTCTGCAATCTGGTTTTTATTGGCCTACCCTCTTCAAGGATGCTCGTAAGTTTGTCTTGTCCTGTGATGAATGTTAGAGAATTGGTAATATTAGTAGACATCAGGAAATGCCTATGAACTATTCGCTTGTTATTGAACCATTAGATGTTTGGGGCTTTGATTATATGGGACCTTTTCCTTCCTCTAATGCGTATACACACATTTTAGTTGATGTTGATTATGTTACTAAGTGGGTAGAAGCTATTCCAACTAGTAGTGCTGATCATAACACTTCTATTAAGATGCTTAAAGAAGTTATTTTTCTGAGGTTTAGAGTCCCTAGATATTTAATGACTGATTGTGGTTCACATTTTATTCATGGTGCTTTCCGTAAAATGCTTGCTAAGTATGATGTCAACCATAGAATTGCATCTCCATATCATCCTCAGTCTAGTGGTCAAGTAGAATTGAGCAATAGAGAGATTAAATTAATTTTGCAAAAGGCTGTTAATAGATCTAGAAAGAATTGGTCGAAGAGACTTGATGATGCATTATGGGCTTATAGAACTGCTTATAAGAATCCTATGGGTATGTCTCCGTATAAAATGGTTTATGGAAAAGCATGGCACTTACCTCTTGAACTAGAACATAAAGCATATTTGGTTGTTAAAGAGCTCAATCATGATTTCAAACTTGTCGGTGAGAAAAGGTTATTTGACATTAGCTTGCTTGATGAATGGAGAACCCAAGCCTATGAGAATGCCAAGTTGTTTAAAGAAAAAGTTAAAAGATGGCATGACAAAAGAATACAAAAGCGTGAGTTTACTGTAGGTGCTCATGTTTTGCTATACAACTCTCGTTTAAGATCTTTTGCAAGAAACCTTCTCTCTAAATGGGAAGACCCTTACATTATCGAGGAGGTCTATCGTTCCGGTGCCATAAAATTGAACAACGCCGAAGGCACAAATCCGAAGGTGGTAAACGGTCAAAGAACCAAACATTACATCTCAGGTACTCCCATAAATGTTGAGACCAACATAATTAATACCGTAACACCGGAGGAGTACATAAGGGACACTTTCTAGAATGTTTCAGACTCCGGAAAGGAATAGGTATGTGGTACGGTAAGTAAGCTGACTTCAAAACGTTTCCAACGATAATTTTTCTCCGTTTTGGAATATTTAAAAAATTAGGAAAATTAAAAGTAGTCCGAAAGAGACACAAGGCCACCACAAGGGTGGAGGGCGCGCCCTACCCCCCTGGGCGCACCACCGTCCTTGTGGCCACCTCGTGTGCCCTCCGGACTCCGTTTTCTTGCATGATACTTCTTTTGGTCGGTAAAAATTCATTACATAATCTCCCGAAGGTTTTGACCACCGTACCACGGCAATATCTTATGTCCTTGTTTCAAGCAGTTTTTCTGACAGATCTAGAACACCATGACGTCTCCAAGCGCCCCCCAAGGACAAGTTTTTCAAGAAGGTTATCAACCCCTACCTCGTGGAGGTGCTGCGACACCCTCAAACCATTGAGATTCGTGAGGGGGTGCTGCACATCCGCGATGTTGAGGGGCCCAAGAAGACCGGAAGCATGGAGACAAGACTCGAAGCAATGGAGCAACAAGTTTTCAAGTGCCATGGGATGGTGGAACATGGACTCAACTCTAATCACATGATGATTGCGGAGTTAACCAACAATCACAAGCTGGATGCCAAGAACATTGGGGAGGCCATCTTCAAGCTTCATGAGAAAATCGAGCATCTACGACCTGCAAAACCAAAACTGTGAGTATGAATACATATTTAAGAGGATGAGTTTGGCTGCAGATTTGAGGATCCCGAAGACTCATTCATCCTTCTATGATGGTGAACCTATGCCTTGGAAGATGGATGACAAGCCTATTTCATCAACAACTCCCTCATACCACCTCCGAAGAAATAGACATAAATACATGGGTATGGGCACTCCCCTTGGCAACTGCCAAGCTTGGGGGAGGTGCCCCAGTATCGTATAACCATCACACCTCTATCTTTATCATATTTCTTAGTTTGATCCTTTTGGTAATATCTTGATCTAGTAGAATAAAGTTTTTGGTATGATCTAGCTTTGAGTTTTACTTTATGCTCCCTCTATGTAATCGAGTCCATGAGTTATGTAATAAAGAGTAGTTTTGAGTTAAGGGCTTTGCTTTCTTGCTATGATCTTGAGGGAAATAAAGTAAATAAAGAATAAAAATAAATAAAAAAGATCATATATTGATCTTATGGAGAGTAATGACTTCACATATTAAGAGTGTGATGAATAAAAGTTGTTGGGAGTTGACAAACATAGTTTTGGTCATTGTTGCAATTAATAGGAAGTAATAAAGAAAGAGAGGCTTTACACATAAATATACTATCTTGGGCATCTTGTGTGATTGTGAGCACTCATTAAAATATGAGATGCTAAAAAGTTGATGTGGACAAGGAAGACAACATAACAGGTTATGTTTTCTTATATCTGAATAGAAGTTATATTGTCATGGACCATCCAACATGTTGAGCTTGCCTTTCCGTCTCATGCTAGCAAAAATTCTTTGCACCAAGTAGAGATACTACTTGTGCTTCCAAACATCCCTAAACCCAGTTTTGCCATGAGAGTCCACCATACCTACCTATGGATTGAGTAAGATCTTTCAAGTAAGTTGTCATCGGTGCAAGGAATAAAAATTGCTCTCTAAATATGTATGATCTATTAGTGTGAGGAAAATAAGATTTATACGAACTTGTGATATGGAAGAAATAAAAGCGACAGACTAGATAATAAAGGTCCTTATCACAAGCGGCAATATAAAGTGACATTCTTTTGCATTAAGATTTTGTGCATCCAACCATAAAAGCGCATGACAATCTCTGCTTCCCTCTGCGAATGGCCTATGTTTTACTTTTATATCCTACCCTTATACAAGAGTAACGGTGATCATCACCTTTCCTTTTTATACTTTTTCCTTCAGCAAGCACTATATGTTGGAGAGATCCGAATATATATATCCACTCGGATGTAGGTTATCATAAAGTATTATTTTTAACCCTACCCTTGAGGTAAAAAGTTGGGAGGCGAAACTATAAGCCCAACCCATAAAGTATTGCGTGAGTGTTTGCAATTGTGAAACACTAAATGATAGTTGTGTATGTGGACTTGCTAAAAAGCTCTTTAATTGACTCTTTTCAACATTATGATAATTGCAATTGCTTCAATGACTGAGATCATAGTTTGTTAGTTTCAAATGAAGTTTCTGAGTCATACTCTATCTTGTGAATGAATTATTACTTTATCATAAAAAATTATATGGCATTATATGTTGCTGTTCTAAAGATGATCATGATGCCCTCATGTTGGTATTTTATTTTATCGACACCTCTATCTCTAAACATGTGCACATATTTTTTGATTTCGGTTTTCGCTTGAGGACAAGCGAGGTCTAAGCTTGGGGGAGTTGATATGTCCATTTTGCCTCATACTTTTATATTGATATTTATTGCATTATGGGCTGTTATTACACATTATATCACAATACTTATGCCTTTTCTCTCTTATTTTATAAGGTTTACATGAGGAGGGAGAATGTCGGCAGCTGGAATTCTGGACTGGAAAAGGAGCAAATATTAGAGACCTATGCTGCACAACTCCAAAAGTCCTGAAACTTCACGGAGCTTGTTTTTGGAATATATAAAAAATATTGGGCGAAGAAAGTACTAGAGGGGGGCCACCAGCCAGCCACAAGGGTGAAGGGCGCGCCCCCCGTCCTTGTGCGCCCCTGGCAGGCCTCCAATGCCCATCTTCTGCTATATGGTGTGTTTTGACCTGGAAAAAATAAGAAGGAAGCTTTCGGGACGAAGCGCCACCGTCTCAAGGCGGAACCAGGGCAGAACCAATCTAGGGCTCGGCGGAGCTGTTCTACCGGGGAAACATCCCTCCGGGAGGGGGAAATCATCGCCATCGTCATCACCATCGATCCTTTCATCGAGAGGGGGTCAATATCCATCAACATCTTATCTCCTCTCAAACCCTAGTTCATCTTTTGTATTCGATCTTGGTCCCAAAATCTCAGATTGGTACCTGTGGGTTGCTAGCAGTGTTGATTACTCCTTGTAGTTGATGCTAGTTGGTTTATCCGGTGGAAGATTATATTTTCAGATCCTTAATGATAATTAATACTCCTCTGATCTTGATTATGATTATGCTTTGTGAGTAGTTATGTTTGTTCCTAAGAACATGGGAGAAGTCTTGTTATAAGTAATCATGTGAATTTGGTATTCATTCGATATTTTGATGAGATGTATGTTGTCTCTCCTCTAGTGGTGTTATGTGAACGTCGACTACATGACACTTCACCATTATTTGGGCCTAGGGGAAGGCATTGGGAAGTAATAACTAGATGATGGGTTGCTAGAGTGACAGAAGCTTAAACCCTAGTTTATGCGTTGCTTTGTAAGGGGCTGATCCATATGTTTCATGCTATGGTTAGGTTTACCTTAATTCTTCTTTCATAGTTGCGGATTCTTGTGAGAGGGGTTAATCATAAGTGGGAGGCTTGTCCAAGTAAGGGCAGCACCCAAGCACCGGTCCATCCACATATCAAATTATCAAAGTAACGAACGTGAATCATCTGAGCATGATGAAAACTAACTTGACAACAATTCTCATGTGTCCTCGCGAGCGCTTTGCAATATATAAGAGTTCGTCCAGGCTTGTCCTTTGCTACAAAAAGGATTGGTCCACCTTGCTGCACCTTAGTTACTTTATTTACTTGTTACCCGTTACGATTTATCTTATCACAAAACTATCTGTTACCGATAATTTGAGTGCCTGTAGATAATACCTTGCTGAAAACCACTTGTCATTTCCTTCTGCTCCTTGTTGGGTTTGACACTCTTACTTATCGAAAGGACTACGATAGATCCCCTATACTTGTGGGTCATCAATGATTCAACAATAAAAGTAAATAACATGAAAGTAAATAGATTGGCCCCTCACAGAGGGAAGCAGAGATTACAGAGGTGCCATGGATCGAAGCTTAAATCAAAGATGAATACAGTTTTGAATGGTGTGCTTTTCCTGTCAACTTCACGACAAAGGATTTTGGTATCTTCCATGCTAAACACATTATTGGCGGTTCCCAAGCAGAAAGGTAAAGTTTACCCCCCTCAACCATACAAACACAAGCCATGGCTAGCCGAATCCTCGGGCGCCCTTCAAACAATTAGCTTTTCGGGGGAGTTTGTTTTATTATATTTTTCTTTAGTTTGATTACAGGGCTGGCCATCCCAATTACCAGCCTCTCTTGTGCAATGACCAGTGAAAAGACACCTGTCATGAGAATAACCTGCATAGCATGGAAGATATTGACCGCCCGTTACTCCATGAGCGGTACAGGCACACAAAACTTCAATTATTTGAATGGTTAGAGATGGCACATGCAAATTTACTTGAAATGGCAGGTAATACCCTATATACGTAGATATGATGGACTCATCTGGAACAACTTTGGTTTAAGGATTTTGGATGCACAATTAGTATTTCTGCTTAGTACATGCAAAGGCTAGCAAATAGATTGAGGAGCGACCAACTAGAGAGCGACAACGGTCATAATCATGCATTGCACATAATTAACATTGAATACTAGCATGAGTAGGATATAAACACCCTGAACATAAATATCATGTATGCTGCATTGGTTTTGAATCAACTACATGTGTGAACATGTGCTAACTCAAGCCACTTGAATCATTCAGAGGAGGATACCATGCTAACATACTACATAATAACCATTTTAATGCATGTTGACACTCAAGATAAATCATTATCCACCCCTAGCTAGTTAAGCATGACATGAGCAATTGTAATCTCTAATTATCATCACAAACATGTTTACTCATAATATGTTGAATCATGGATACTGAGTTAAACATATTTACAAAAACAAGGAGAGTTCATACCAACTTTTCCTTGCCACGGTCACTTCTCAAATCATCATCATTATTGGGTTTCACTTGCACAACCGAATGATGTGAAAATATTAATAGTGCATGAGTGTCGTGGACTAAGATGAAATCCGCGAACATTTTATTCACAGGAGAAGACAAGTTAATATTGGCTCTTCGCTAGATAAACAGTAAAGCACATGAGAGCCTCTCAACAATTCTAGCATAATCTTCTCTATACAACGACTCAGTGAAGAAAAGAAATTCAGAGAAATACACCGAAATATTTTTAGAGTTTTTAGTTTTTTCTAAAGAAAGCGAACTAAAGAAGAAAAATGAAAAGCGAGAAAACTATTTACACAGGAGAACTGCCAACAAACAAAAGAAGAAACGAGAAATGTTTTTGGGCTTTCTTTTAGTACTACAAACTAACAAAATGAGAAAGAAAAACCAAAAAAGAAGCAAGAAATATTTTCGGATTTTTAAAGTTTTTCGAACACACAAGAAGAAAGCAACATAAATCTAAGCATGGATATACAATGAAAACGATGAACACCGACAACTAGATTGAATGATAGATGCATGGATGTAATGTCGGTGAGAAAACATACTCCCCCAAGCTTAGGCTTTTGGCCTAACCTAGTAATCACCACCGATGATTAGGATAGTAATCAAAATGATAACTCGAGTGGCGTTCTGTGTTGCCTCCTCCGCAAGGCGGGCATCCTCTACTGCCTTGTTGCACTCGCCCACCTCACTCTCATAGACAAAATGTCTTTGCTTGCTCTAAAAGTCAAAGAGAATAGGCGCATGCAAAATAACAAATACAACATAGTATTTATCAAATATCAAGTTATAGTCGTATTTGTGAGTCTCATACTTAATAAACTCGTGGCGTCGCATCGCCTCAAAATCTAAGTACTTAACAGATAGTATGGGATCATTGGGTCTAGGAGAGACCCCAAGTTTCGTCGCTAAGCGAGAGGCATAAATTCCTCCGTATAAATCACAGTTGGCCGCATTTCGGTGCAACCGACATGCAACAATTAACCCAAGAGTATAATGCCTACCGCCGGTTAGGGCAGCATGAATAATGCTCAAATCAGGAGCAGAAGGTGCACTACAATCATGCTTTTTATTCTAGCTTGTGTCACACCCCTATCCTCACCATTGCAAAGACCACTAAGGAATGTATCATAATCAGATTTTCGCAGTTCGGTGAGCGAACCCCAATATGGAATTTTGCATGCATTACATAATTCTTCTAGAGGCATACCATAGGATTAATCCTCGAGGTAAAACAAAACCCTAGAATTATGGGAATGATACTCAAACCTTTGAGTAAACGAATGGGTAAGCTTATAATTTTGTGTGCACTTATCTGCAACAAAGGTGATAAGTTGAGAATTCTTAATATATTGATCAAATTCTTCCTTAATGCCCGCACCCATCATGAACTCGTCACACGGCCATTGGCATGATTTCGCTTCGGCACCTCACACCAAACTTGCCCTTGGTTCATTGTATGCTTGACGCGCTGAGCCTTGGATCGACGATCCTTCCGAGGACCTCCTCCTTGAAGAAATCTTCGTAAAGATGTTCATTTTCCTAATAGAAAATTTCTGAAATTTTTGGACCACAAAAAGATGTTAACAAAACTTCGCAAGATTGATAGCAATTGCTCATACAAGTGTCTAGAGGCTATATCAAGCATTAAAACTACTTAGAACCCAAAGAATTCAACATGAAAGCTCATTTTCAGTGGCACCAATAGTAGCAAAATATAATCCACAAAAACAAAAACTAATTAGAGTAATGGTGGAGTCACATACCAAGTAGAAATCCCCCAAAATAGTTTCGGAAACGAAGCTCCGAGCAAAGAGATCAAAAATCTCAGGTTTTGGAGCAAGAACACGACAGAGAGGACTACCATGATTTTTTCTGGATGTAGGAGATGTAGTGGGCTCAAGCACTAAGTGAGTGGGGTCCTGTGGGCTCCACAAGGCAACATGGCATGCCAAGGGGGGTAGGCACGCCCTGTTTCCTTCTCAGCAACAGGGGCACCCCCCTGGGATGTATTTAGTGCCAAAAATTCATATGTATTCCAGAAAAAATTATGTTAAAATTTTACGACATTCTGAGCACTTTTATTTTTGGGCCTTTTTTATTATATGGATAATTCAAAAAACAGGATAATCATGGCATTTTTCTTTACTAAATTACAAGTAATAGAGAGCAAAGTATAGGTACAGCAGGTTGTGATTATTAAATTCATCGACCACATGCCCCTAAAAAAGAATCCACTAATAAGGTTGATCGAGCCTTATTAACAAACTATTTCCGAGTAACATGAAACTAAAGAATTTTTGTATAACACTAGATTACCTCAACGGTGATATGCATTTCCCCAACAATAGTTTGATATTTCTTTTTGATAGTCCGAAGAGGAAATTTGAAACCCCCAATAGTAATTGTCACAATTTTTTCCATAGAGTTGATACTATTCACCGAACTTTGTTTCCTCGGGAAATATACCCTATTCTCATTACCATTTGACAAGAAAAGTGACCTTGCTTTTGTTGCAATCAATAAAAACCCCTGCAGTATTCAAAAAAGGTATAGCAAGGATAATCGACATGTTGTCATCCTTGGGCATATCAAGAATAACAAAATCCGTTAAGATAGTAACATTTGCAAATACAACGAGAACATCCTCACAAATTTTGATAGCTATAGTGGTTGATTTATCCGTCATTTGCAAAGATATCTAAGTAGGTATCAATTTATTCAAATCAAGTCTTCTATATAAAGATAAAGGCATAACACTTACACCAGCTCCTAAATCACATAAGGCAGTTTTGACATAACTTATTTTAATGGAGCATGGTATAGTGGGTATTCCTGGATCTCCTAATTTCTTACGTACTCCTCCTGTAAATGAATAATTTGCAAGCATGGTGGAAATTTCAGCTTCAGGTATCTTTCTTTTACCAGTGACAATATCTTTCATGTATTTAGCATATGGAGGCATTTTCAAAATGTTCGTCAAATGTGTTCATAAAAAGACATGTCTAAGGATTTCAATAAAGCGCTCAAAATCCCCCTCATCCTTATTTTTCGGAGGCTTAGTAGGAAAAGGCATGGATTTTTTTAACCCATGGTTCTCTTTCTTTACCATGTTTTCTAGAAATAAAATCCCTTTTATCATACCTATTATTCTTAGGGGGTGGGTTATCAAGATCAAAAGCAGGTTATATTTCTACATCATTATTAGATTCTATATCATTGTATGCTCGAGCATCAACATGAGCAACATCATTATCATTATCACTAGGTGTATGTTCATTACCACACTGTGTCTCAGCATCAGAAATAGAAACATAATTTCTATTCTCAGAGTGTTTTCTACACCAGGTTCACTAGAAGCATGCAAGGTTCTATCATTTTTCCTTTTCTTTTTCTTCTTAGTTGAACTAGGTGCATCAGAATTAATTCTTTGAGAATATTGCTCAATTCTTGTAGGATGACCTTCAGGATAGAGGATCCCGAGTAATTTTACCACCTCTAGTAACTAATATAACAACACGATCATCGATTCTATTATTCATTTCATTAAGCAAATCATTTTGTGACTTACAGACTTGTTCTAACTAAGTATGAACCATGGATGAATGTTTACTTAAACCTCTAACATCATTAACAACTCTAAACATTTCATATGATCAATCATGACAGCATTACGTTTCAATTGACTACTAACATAGATGTTGAAGTTCTCTTGCTTAACAATATAATTATCAAATTCATACACGAATTGACTAGGAGATTTATTATAGGGAATGTCACCCTCATCAAATCTATAAAGAAAATTTACCTTTACTACCTCCGTCGGGATATCAAGTCTGTGTATTTCCTCAACAGGTGGTAAATTGTTAACATATTCAACTTTAATACACTTTTCCTTCATATATTCATTTGCCTCTCGCATATCTTCTGGCCTGAGGAATAGAATACCTCCCTTCTTCGGACATGGTTGTAACATCCCAAATTTTCAATTTGAAATTTTATACATAGATCGTCAATGCATACCATATTTTTATTGCATTTTGACAAATCCTCGATAAATCCTAAGCAACTCAAGGACCCTCGGAGAGAGTTGGGGATTTTCTCGATTTTCATATTTGATTTACATCAAATAATAAAACGAGGATTTTGGTTTTAATTATTTTCTCTCGGAAAAATATTTTATTTAAAAATAAATGAGAGGAGAAAATATGACTTCTCCAACACAATGGAAATATCGAAGGAAAAATATTAAAATCATGGATTTTATTCGGATTTTATTTGCAATTTTAATTGCATTAAAAATATTGCACATTTTCAAAACTGCATTTTGTATCAAAAAAAATGTTCACCCTGTTCTAATTATTTTAACTAGACGGGGAAAATTTGTTTTATCTTGTTTGGATTTTTATTTATTTTTCTATGAATTTTTCGGTGGAATGTTTAAAAAAAAACGCGCCGCGCCCGACCGGGCCGAGGCCCGGCCGAGCAGCCGGCCCAGCCGCGCGTCTCCTCCGCGAGCACGCCAGCGCCGCCGCGCCCGTGTCCGGCTCGGACTCCGCCGGAGCCCCGCCGCCTTGCCCCCTCATCCAAGCAGGCCCCCCTCCTTATATACCCCGCCGCCGCCCCATCCCTCGCCACCCCGAGCCCCGCCTCGACCCGCACCCGCCGCCGCCGCCGGAGCTCGAGGAGCCGCCACCCCGCTCGCCGAACCCCGCCGCCGTTCGCCGCCCCTCGCCGCCCCAAGCCCCGCCGCACCCCGCCGCCCTCGCCGCCCCTTGCCGGAGCCCAGCCGAGCCCCGCCGGAGCCCCGTCCGACGAGGTACCACCTCGCCGTCGTTTGCCGGTTTATTTAAAAAAACCGTTCGTTTTAAAAAAACCCTAGATCGGTTTATTTCTTCGGTTTTATTATTTAGTGAACGTTCACCGACCCGTTCGATTTAACGAACGTGTTCGTCGGATTTTCTCTGTTAACGAACGTCCGTTCTTTAACCGTTCGTCAGTTTTTCTTTTTCGTCGGATTTTTCCCGGTTATTTCAGATCTCGATTTCTGATCGGATCTTCGTTTCTGTTTAACTTTTCGCTCGTTTATCGGAATCAGGCGATTCAAGCGCCTAGAGTTTCGTCTCGAAATTCTCTTTCCGTTTAGCCTACTCAAACAAGTTTTTGCTACTGTAAAATTTGACCTAGATCCAGATTAGTAAACGAAGCTTGTTTCTTTCGCCGTTTGACTTTCGTTGCTTCGTTCGAGTTGATTCTTTTTGCAAACCGGAGTTCTTAAGTTGAACTTTCTGGTTGGATCTTTCATTCGAGTTTTACCTGTGCATTAGATGAGTACTTATTGTTTGGTTGTTTGTTTGCGATAGAGTACCCGGAGTGTGCCGCTTGTTACTTCGAATCGCTAGGTTTCGCGGATCATCAGCAAGGCAAGTAACACTTTGATCATACCTTTCCATACCCAGTTTTTATTGCATTAGATCAATCCTCAAACATTGCATGGTTAGGATCTAATTAAATTGTGGGTATTGGGAAGTAGTTGAGGTAGTACCTATTACCTATTTTTTTATCAAACCCCTGGGAGTTACTTCTACGTTGCTATTATATTGCCATGCTATGCTCGTAGACGTGGATTGGGTTTGAGTGAAATTCATGACAGATGTGAGATTGTTAATAATGGTTTACTTAAGGTGGCAACTAAAACTCACATCTGGATGGATTGAGGCACCTGGAGAACCCAGTGTTGTCTGTTTGTATAAGGACCGCCACCCAGGCTCAAAGGGATCATAAGATTATTCATGCTAGAAACTTCCGTGTGCAGCCACAAGCTATTATGGGCTCTAGCATAGTTGAGTAGGTTACATGATCTCTTGAAGAGGTGGGCTAGCAGATGTAGGGGAAAGTAGGTGTAACTGTCCATCCGGAGAAAAGAGTGATTGTTTCTGAAAGACTGTGTCTCGGTCATCCGTTTCTCAAACATCATGTAGTGCGAGAATCAAGCGGAGGCGATCGAGTCTTGTGGGGAAAAGTGCGCAAACCTCTGCAGAGTGTACAAACTAATCATGGTTAGTCGTGTCCCCGGTTATGGACAACTTGAGTATCTAGTACCTGGATTATCGTGTGAATCTCAACACTATGTTACTTTTAATTAATTTTGTTGGGTTAATGATGACATTTAATTGGGATTGAGATGCTGTCAACCATCTCAATGTTTCACAACCACCATGATAGTTAAATAAAATTTATTCCTTTGCAGTAGGGAAAAATTGGCTTTTCGCAAAACTTTAACCATAGAGCTTCCCACCAGCCATATATGCATGTAGTATAGCATTATTATGTTCATTACTCTCTATGTGTTATTTTGCCAGCATATTCTATGTGCTGACCCGTTTTCGGGCTGCAACGTTTCATGTTGCAGAATTTTCAGACGACGAGTAAGGTGCTTTAGGTCGTGGTCTTATACTCAGTGATGCCGTTGGAGTTGACGGACTCACTTATCTTCCAAGTCTTCCGTTGTTATCGTTTTTAGATGGCCTTAAGCCATATTTATCATACTTATTCTCTTTGGAGATATTCGATGTAATAAGTGTGTGATTGCTACTCTGTTATAAATCCTCCATTTGTACTGTGCGTGTCAGCATTACTGATCCAGGGATGACACTGGTGCACAGCAGCAAGACTATTTGAGGTCTGATCGCTACAAAGGTGGTATCAGAGCACACGCTGACTGTAGGACACGACCACTAAGCTTAAGCCCTAGAAAGCTTCTCTCTTCTCATTTCTGACCCCTCTCCACTTTCTACTCTTTTAGGAATGGGGGATGCAAGGAGCAAGTTCATGCAACCAGATGAAGACTCGCCTTTTGGACGACACTTGAAGGAAGTCACTAAGTACTTGAACATAGGAATACCAAGCATCACCGGAACCTACAACGCCACATTACCCGAAGAGGAGAGCTGGAAGATTCAAGTTCACATTCCAGGAAGGACGTTTGTGCCAGTTACTGAACCCATAAGATTGGTTTTCGAAGCACCAACCTGGAGTTTAGGGAAGAGCATGGCTGCCCACATCGCTATGGGACGCATTGGAGAAGTCTACCACAGGGAGCTTAAGGATACAATTTATCAGATTTGTGGACGCCGAGACGAGCAATGGGAGATGATCAGAACCAAGAAGGATGGATCAATTGCAGCTTTCATCCAGGAGCAAAACCAACATATTCGTCGCCAGGAGAACCAGATGTGCTCAGACAAGGAAGAACTGAAGAAGGCATTGATGAAGATCAAGGAGCTGGAGGAAGAACTCAAGGCTACACGCGAGGATTATATGGAGGAAATCGTCGCATTAGTAGGGAAGAATGACGACCTGGAGAAGAAGATTGGAGTATTCATGGGAAATCCAGTGCCAAAAGCAGAAGTTGACGAATGCACTTGCCCGGATAACTACATCATCATCGACAACACCGACTCGGAACCAAGTGAAGATGACTTCGTTGATGAAGCTGGAGCAGACATCATGGAGTCTTCAACTGATCAGAATTTCTAGTAGACCACCATATCAGTAGTAGTTTTCCCACATTTAATAGTATAGTTCAAGCACTTTGTAACGCTAGTTAGATCGATGTTATGCCTTGTTTGAATTGATTGAGTGATATTGAATGTATTTGTCTCATGAGCATATGGGTAGTGTTTTCCCTCTAGACCTTATTCTATTCTTAACTCTCATCTTTTCTAACCCATCAGATGCCTCCGAGACGCGACACCGGATTTGTTTTCCCACCGGAGATCACCCAGTTGATTCAGCAACAGAATGCCCTGATGCAAGTGTTAGTGCAGAACCAAGGCAACAACAACAACAACCCACCACCCCCACCACCTGTTGATCACTTAGCCCGATTCTTGAGGCTAAACCCGCCAGTGTTTTCCAGTAGCACCGAGCCGATTGTTGCAGATGATTGGCTCCACAAAGTTGGAAGGGAGTTGAGCACTGCAGGATGCACAGATGCGGAAAGAGTGCGTTTTGCCGCACATCAGCTTGATGGACCCGCAGCATCATGGTGGGAGAATTACACAGCCACGCACCCTATTGACACGGTCACATGGGACCAGTTTCAGCAAGCTTTCCGTAGAGCTCATGTTTCAGCAGGAGCTATGGCTATGAAGAAGCGTGATTTTCGCAACCTACGCCAAGGAGGACGCACCGTAGGCCAGTATGTGGAGGATTTCAGTAAGTTAGCACGTTATGCACCAGATGACGTTGCTACAGATGCAGCCAAGCAGGAGAATTTTTTGGAAGGACTGAATGATGAACTGAGTATGCAGTTGATGGTAGCAACCTTCAACAACTACCAGGAGTTGGTAGATAGAGCTCTCATGATTGAAGGGAAGCAACAACATATTGAAAACCGTAAGAGGAAGTATGGACAAGGGAAGTATAACTCTGGAGCTCAGCAGAAGCCACGATTTGCCCCGAAACCGGGAGGACAGTTTCAGCATACCAATGGAGGAGGTAGTTCGCACAACCATAATGGCTCCAAGAATAGTAATGAGAATGGAGGAACCAACGGACAGAACCGTAATAACCCATCTACCCCAGCCAAGAGGGATCTGAGTCACGTTACCTATTTCAAGTGCCAGAAGACTGGACACTATGCAACTGATTGTCCTGAAGCCCAGAATGGTAATGGCAATGGAAGCTCTGGGAAGAAGCCGAACCCTTTCAATAAAGGACATGTGAACCACGTGAGCGTGGAGGAGGTTGAAGCACAGCCTGATGCAGTAATAGGTAAGTTTTTGGTTAAGTCATTTACTGCAATCGTTCTTTTCGATACTGGTGCATCGCATTCATACATATCAAGGGGATTTGTGGATAAGTTTAAGTTGCCCACCAAAGTTCTCAGAACACCTATGCTAGTAACCTCGCCAGGAGCAGAGTATATGGCAAGCCAAGGATGTTTTCAGATGCCATTGGCCATTGGTAGGCATGTTTTCCCCTCAGACCTAATAATTTTGGAGTCGCAAGGTTCGGATGTGCTTTTGGGAATGGATTGGCTATCGATGTATGGAGGAAACATCGATTGCGCCAGTAAGTCGATTTTGCTTACCACCCCAGAAGGAAAAAGGATCAAGTATGTATCCCGGCATATGTCGAAGAGGACTCAAGTGAATTCCTTATCAGGAGTTGTACAGGAGGAAGTACCAGTGGTGAAGGATTACCCGGATGTATTTCCAGAAGAGTTGCCAGGCATGCCACCAGATAGAGACATTGAGTTTTTGATTGAACTTTTGCCAGGCACAGGACCAATATCTAAGAGACCGTACAGAATGCCCGCAAAGGATTTGGAGGAAATTAAGAAGTAGATTAAGGAGTTATTGGATAAAGGCTATATCCGCCCAAGTTCGTCACCTTGGGGATCACCAGTACTTCTAGGGGAGAAGAAAGATGGATCGTTGAGGATGGTTGTTGATTACCGTGGATTGAATGAAGTGACCATCAAAAACAAGTACCCACTGCCAATGATCAATGATCTGTTTGACTGATTACAAGGAGCTAAAGTATTTTCCAAGATCGATCTACGATTAGGGTACCATCAGTTAAAGATTCGAGAGCAGGATATACCTAAGACGGCTTTTACCACCAGATATGGACGGTATGAGTATACCGTTATGTCATTTGGTCTGACTAACGCACCTGCCTATTTCATGAACCTGATGAACAAAGTGTTTATGGAGTTTTTGGATAAGTTCGTCGTGGTGTTCATTGACGATATTTTAGTCTTTTCTAAGAATGAGGAAGAGCATGAGGAGCATTTGCGATTGGTACTTGAGAAGCTCAGAGAACATCAGTTATATGCCAAGTTCAGCAAATGTGAATTTTGGCTGAAGGAAGTTGGATTCCTCGGACATGTTATTTCTGGAGAAGGAATAGCAGTAGACCCTGCCAAAGTTGACACAGTGACAAGTTGGGAATCACCCACGTCAGTTGGAGAGATCCGGAGTTTTCTTGGACTTGCAGGATACTACCGGAGGTTCATTGAGAATTTCTCGAAGATTGCTAAACCCATGACTGAGCTATTGAAGAAGGACACCAAATTCAATTGGACTGAGGATTGTGAAGCTAGTTTCCAAGAGTTGAAGAAACGATTGGTTACATCACCAGTGTTGATTCTGCCAGATCAACGCAAGGATTATGAAGTTTATTGCGACGCTTCTCGTCGAGGACTTGGAGCAGTGCTTATGCAGGAAGGAAGAGTTGTGTCTATGCTTCACGACAACTTAAACCCCATGAGAAGAATTATGCTACGCATGATTTGGAGTTAGCAGCCGTGGTGCATGCGTTGAAGACATGGAGACATTTTCTCATCGAAAACCATTGTGAGGTGTACATGGATCACAAGAGTTTGAAGTATATTTTCACGCAGAAGGAGTTAAATCTCAGACAGAGGAGATGGTTGGAGCTTATTAAGGATTATGATATGAGATTGCATTATCACCCAGGAAAGGCTAACGTAGTAGCAGACGCGTTGAGCCGCAAGAGTCATGTTAACACCCTCATGACAGGAGAGTTACCTCAGGAGTTAGCCGAGGACCTTCGCGAGCTATGTTTGGAGATAGTCCCAAGAGGCTATTTAGCGACACTGGAGATTCAGTCTACCTTGATGGAAAGGATCAGAGAAGCTCAGAAGACAGACAAGGAGATTGACGAGATAAAGGAGAAGATGAGCAAAGGAAAAGCCAAGGGATTTCGTGAGGATGAGCACGATACCTTATGGTTTGAGGACCGCGTTTATGTGCCAAATGATCCGGAGATCAGGAAGTTGATTTTGCAAGAAGCCCATGATTCACCGTACTCGATTCACCCAGGGAATACCAAGATGTATTTGGATCTGAAGAATACTTTCTGGTGGACCGGAATGAAGAAGGATATTGCGGAGTATGTAGCAGTTTGTGATGTATGTCAGAGAGTGAAGGCAGAGCATCAGAAGCCAGCAGGATTGCAACAACCATTGTCGATACCCGAATGGAAGTGGGATAAAATAGGCATGGATTTTATCATGGGATTACCCAGGACTCGTTCAGGCTATGACTCAATATGGGTTGTAGTCGACCGTTTAACGAAAGTAGCTCATTTCATTCCAGTGAAGACCACTTACACCAGTGCTAAGTTGGCAAAGATATACATGACCACGATCGTATGTTTGCATGGAGTTTCGAGGACCATTGTATCAGACAGAGGAACCCAGTTTACCTCGAAGTTTTGGAAGCAGTTACATGAAACATTGGGAACCAGGCTAGAATTTAGTACAGCCTTTCACCCACAGACAGATGGACAGACCGAGAGAGTCAATCAAATTTTGGAGGACATGTTGAGAGCTTGTGCACTAGATTATGGATCTAGTTGGGACGACAATTTACCATATGCAGAGTTTTCTTACAACAACAGTTATCAAACCAGTTTGAAGATGGCCCCTTTCGAAGCTTTGTACGAAAGAAGGTGTAGAACACCGTTGTTATGGGACGAAGTTGGAGACCGTCATTTGTTTGGACCAGATTTGATTAAGGAGTCTGAACAGAAAGTGAGGTTGATTCGCGATAGGCTCAAGGTAGCCCAGTCCAGGCAGAAGAGTTATGCGGATTCTAAACGAAAGGAGACAGTCCACGAAGTCGGAGACAAAGTGTATCTTCGAGTATCACCACTCCGAGGAGTGAAGCGCTTTGGAGTTAAGGGAAAGCTAGCGCCCCGTTTTATCGGACCATACAGAGTTTTGGAACGTATGGGAGAAGTTGCCTACAAGCTGGAATTGCCCGAAGGATTGTCTGGAGTTCATGATGTATTTCATGTTTCCCAATTGAAGAAGTGCCACGCAGAGATGGCTGAGATACCACTGCGAGATACAGTGCCATTGGAAGCGATTCAGCTGGAAAGTGATTTGACCTATGAGGAGAAACCAGTTAAGATTCTTGAGTATGCCAGCCGAGTTACCCGTAGTAAGGTTATCAAGTTTTGCAAAGTCCAGTGGAGTCACCACACGGAAGATGAAGCCACCTGGGAGCGAGAGGAAGATCTACGGAAGGACCACTCCCACCTGTTTTCTAGCCAACCCGAATCTCGAGGGCGAGATTCATCTTAAGGGGGGTAGGTTTGTAACATCCCAAATTTTCAATTTGGAATGTTATACATAGATCATCAATGCATACCATATTTTTATTGCATTTTGACAAATCCTCGATAAATCCTAAGCAACTCAAGGACCCTCAGAGAGAGTTGGGGATTTTCTCGATTTTCATATTTGATTTACATCAAATAATAAAACGAGGATTTTGGTTTTAATTATTTTCTCTCCGGAAAAATATTTCATTTAAAAATAAATGAGAGGAGAAAATATGACTTCTCCAAAACAATGGAAATATTAGAGGAAAAATATTAAAATCTTATATTGGATTTTATTCGGATTTTATTTGCAATTTTAATTGCATTAAAAATATTGCACATTTCCAAAACTGCATTTTGTATCAAAAAAATGTTCACCCTGTTCTAATTATTTTAACTAGACGGGGAAAATTTGTTTTATCTTTTTTGGATTTTTATTTATTTTTCTATGAATTTTTCGGCGGAATGTTTAAAAAAAATGCGCCGCGCCCGACCGGGCCGAGGCCCCGCCGAGCAGCCGGCCCAGCCGCGCGTCTCCTCCGCGAGCACGCCAGCGCCGCCGCGCCCGTGTCCGGCTCGGACTCCGCCGGAGCCCCGCCGCCTTGCCCCCTCCTCCAAGCAGGCCCACCCTCCTTATATACCCCGCCGCCGCCCCCTCCCTCGCCACCCCGAGCCCCGCCTCGACCCGCACCCGCCGCCGCCGCCGCCCCGCTCACCGAACCCCGCCGCCCCTCGCCGCCCCAAGCCCCGCCGCACCCCGCCGCCCTCGCCGCCCCTCGCCACCCCTCGCCGGAGCCCAGCCGAGCCCCGCCGGAGCCCCGTCCCGATGAGGTACCACCTCGCCGTCGTTTGCTGGTTTATTTAAAAAAACCGTTCGTTTAAAAAAAAAACCCTAGATCGGTTTATTTCTTCGGTTTTATTATTTAGTGAACGTTCACCGACCCGTTCGTTTTAACGAACGTGTTCGTCGGATTTTCTCTGTTAACGAACGTCCGTTCTTTAACCGTTCGTCAGTTTTTCTTTTTCGTCGGATTTTTCCCGGTTATTTCAGATCTCGATTTCTGATCGGATCTTCGTTTCTGTTTAACTTTTCGCTCGTTTATCGGAATCAGGCGATTCAAGCGCCTAGAGTTTCGTCTTGAAATTCTCTTTCCGTTTAGCCTACTCAAACAAGTTTTTGCTACTGTAAAATTTGACCTAGATCCAGATTAGTAAACGAAGCTTGTTTCTTTCGCCGTTTGACTTTCGTTGCTTCGTTCGAGTTGATTCTTTTTGCAAACCGGAGTTCTTAAGTTGAACTTTCTGGTTGGATCTTTCATTCGAGTTTTACCTGTGCATTAGATGAGTACTTATTGTTTGGTTGTTTGTTTGCGATAGAGTACCCGGAGTGTGCCGCTTGTTACTTCGAATCGCTAGGTTTCGCGGATCATCAGCAAAGCAAGTAACACTTTGATCATACCTTTCCATACCCAGTTTTTATTGCATTAGATCAATCCTCAAACATTGCATGGTTAGGATCTAATTAAATTGTGGGTATTGGGAAGTAGTTGAGGTAGTACCTATTACCTATTTTTTTATCAAACCCCTGGGAGTTACTTCTACGTTGCTATTATATTGCCATGCTATGCTCGTAGACGTAGATTGGGTTTGAGTGAAATTCATGACAGATGTGAGATTGTTAATAATGGTTTACTTAAGGTGGCAACTAAAACTCACATCTGGGTTGATTGAGGCACCTGGAGAACCCAGTGTTGTCTGTTTGTATAAGGACCGCCACCCAGGCTCAAAGGGATCATAAGATTATTCATGCTAGAAACTTCCGTGTGCAGCCACAAGCTATTATGGGCTCTAGCATAGTTGAGTAGGTTACATGATCTCTTGAAGAGGTGGGCTAGCTGATGTAGGGGAAAGTAGGTGTAACTGTCCATCCGGAGTAAAGAGTGATTGCTTCTAAAAGACTGTGTCTCGGTCATCAGTTTCTCAAACATCATGTAGTGCGAGAATCAAGCGGAGGCGATCGAGTCTTGTGGGGAAAAGTGCGCAAACCTCTGCAGAGTGTACAAACTAATCATGGTTAGCCGTGTCCCCGGTTATGGACAACTTGAGTATCTAGTACCTGGATTATCGTGTGAATCTCAACACTATGTTACTTTTAATTAATTTTGTTGGGTTAATGATGACATTTAATTGGGATTGAGCTGCTGTCAACCATCTCAATGTTTCACAACCACCATGATAGTTAAATAAAATTTATTCCTTTGCAGTAGGGAAAAATTGGCTTTTCGCAAAACTTTAACCATAGAGCTTCCCACCAGCCATATATGCATGTAGTATAGCATTATTATGTTCATTACTCTCTATGTGTTATTTTGCCAGCATATTCTATGTGCTGACCCGTTTTCGGGCTGCAATGTTTCATGTTGCAGACTTTTCAGACGACGAGTAAGGTGCTTTAGGTCGTGGTCTTATACTCAGTGATGCCGTTGGAGTTGATGGACTCACTTATCTTCCAAGTCTTCCGCTGTTATCGTTTTCAGATGGCCTTAAGCCATATTTATCATACTTATTTTCTTTGGAGATATTCGATGTAATAAGTGTGTGATTGCTACTCTGTTATAAATCCTCCATTTGTACTGTGCGTGTCAGCATTACTGATCCAGGGATGACACTGGTGCACAGCAGCACAGACTATTTGAGGTCTGGTCGCTACAATGGTTTAGGTGGCGGTTCGGGAAGTGTCCAATCATCGGCATTTATCAATATATTATTCAATAGTTCTTTGGCCTATTCAACAGTTTGTTCCCTGAAAACACAACCAGCACAACTATCTAGGTAGTCCCTAGAAGCATCAGTTAGCCCATTATAAAAGATATCAAGTATTTCATTTTTCTCAAGGGGATGATTAGGCAAAACATGAAGTAATTGGAGAAGCCTCCCCAAGCTTGAGGGAGATTATCTTCTTGAGATCGCACAAAGTTAAATATTTCCCGTAAGGCGGCTTCTTTCTTATGAGCAGGAAAGTATTTTTCAGAGAAGTAATATATCATATCTTGGGGACTACACACACAACTAGGAGCAAGAGTATTAAACCATTTCTTAGCATCACCTACTCATGAGAAAGGAAATAGCTTAAGAATATAGTAGTAGTGAATTTTTTCCTCATGAGCAAATAGGGTTGTTATATCATTCAGTTTAGTAAGGTGTGCCACAATAGTTTCAGTTTCTTAACCATGAAAAGGATCAGATTCTACCTAAGTGATTAACTCATGATCAACAAAGAATTCATAATCCTTACCAGTGATAAAGATAGGATAAGTAGCAAACTTACGATCATATTTCACTCTCTCGATCATAGCTAATTTCTTGACATCATCTCTATCATTACAAGCCACAAATTCTCTAGCTATCTCCCCATCCATAACATAACCCCAGGTATCTTAGGCATTCAAATCGAGTAGGAGAGCTAGGCATAATAGGTGAATCATAATTTTCATCAGTTTCAACACTCACAAGTTCTTGAGCTTTAGCAATTTGTTCATCAAGAAATTCACCTAGTGGCACAGTATCAGCAAGCAGAGTACTAGCATCATCACAAGTTTCATTTATAGCAGAAGTAGTATCATCAATTACTTGCGACATATTGGATTGAATAATAGATGGTGGTGTCTCAAACCTACTTAAAACAGAATGTGAATCAAGTGTAGAGTGTGATGTCCGTTCCTTACCTCCCCTTGTCTTAGAGGGTACGATCTTAGTCTTAGCATCTTTTAGATTCTTCATAGTGATCAATAGATATAATTCCCAAGTGAGTCAATAAATAGAGCAATGCTCCGTGGAAACGGCGCCAGAAAAGAGTCTTGATAACCCACAAGTATAGGGGATCACGACAGTCTTTGAGGGTAGTATTTCACCCAAATTTATTTATTCGACACAAGGGGAGGCAAAGAATATTTATGAGTATTAGCAGTTGAGTTGTCAATTCAAGCACACCTGGAGAACTAAATATCTGCAACAAAGTGTTTAGTAGCATAATAATATGATAGTTTGATAGAAGTGAAGGAAATATGCCCTAGAGGCAATAATAAAGTTGTTATTTATATTTCCTTATATCATGATAAATGTTTATTATTCATGCTAAAACTGTATTAACCGGAAACTTAGTACATGTGTGAATACATAGACAAAACAGAATGTCCCTAAATGCCTCTACTTGACTAGCTCATTAATCTAAGATGGTTAAGTTTCCTGACCATAGACATGTGTTGTCATTTGATGAGCGGCATCACATCATTAGGAGAATGATGTGATCGACAAGACCCATCCGTTAGCTTAGCATTATGATCGTTGAGTTTTATTGCTATTGCTTTCTTCATGACTTATACATGTTCCTCTGACTATGAGATTATGCAACTCCCGAATACCAGAGGAACACCTTGTGTGCTATCAAAAGTTACAACGTAACTGGGTGATTATAAAGATGCTCTACAGATGTCTCCGATGATGTTTGTTGGGTTGGCACAGATCGAGATTAGGATTTATCACTCCGTGTATCGGAGAGGTATCTCTGGGCCCTCTCGGTAATGCACATAACTATAAGCCTTGCAAGCAATGTGACTAATGAGTTAGTCACATGATGGTGCATTACGGAACGAGTAAAGAGACTTGCCCATAATGAGATTGAACTAGGTATGATGATACCGACGATCGAATCTCGGGCAAGTAACATATCAATGACAAAGGGAACAACGTATGTTGTTATGCGGTTTGACCGATAAAGATCTTCATAGAATATGTAGGAGCCAATACAAGCATCCAGGTTCCGCTATTGGTTATTGACTAGAGATGTGTCTCGGTCATGTCTACATAGTTCTCGAACCAGTAGGGTCCGCACGCTTAACATTCGATGACGATTTGTATTATGAGTTATGTGATTTGAGGACCGAAGTTTGTTCGGAGCCCCGGATGAGATCACGGACATGACGAGGAGTCTCGAAATGGTTGAGAGGTAAAGATTTATATATTGGAAGGTAGTATTCGGACACCGGAAGGGTTCTGGAGTGTATCGGGTACATACTGGAGTACCGGAGGGGTTACCGGAACCCCTCGGGGAAAGATATGGGCCTTATGGGCCAGAGGAGGGAGGCTAACCAGCCCACAAGGGGCTGGTGCGCCCACCACAAGGGAGGAGGCCGAATTGGACTTGGTAAAGGGGGCGCCACCCCCTTTCCTTCTCCTACTCCCTCTCCTTCCCCTTTTCCCCCTCCGGCAGAAGGGAAAAAGGGTGGGGCCGAATCCTACTAGGACTGGAGTCCTAGTAGGACTCCCCTCTCCCTGGCGCGCCCCTTGTTGGCCGGCCTCCTCCTCCCCTCCTTTATATAAGGGGGCAGGGGCACCCCAAAGGCACAACAAACAATCTCTTAGCCGTGTGCGGTGCCCCCCTCCACAGTTCAACAACTCGGTCATATCGTCGTAGTGCTTAGGAGAAGCCCTGCGTCGGTAACTTCATCATCACCATCGCCACGCCGTCATGCTGACGGAACTCTCCATAGTCCACAACTGGATCAAGAGCTCGAGGGACGTCGTTGAGCTTAATGTGTGCTGATCACGGAGGTGCCGTACGTTCGGTACTTGGATCGGTTGGATCGTGAAGACATTCGACTACATCAACCGCGTTACTAAACGCTTATGCTTTCGGTCTATGAGGGTACGTAGACACACTCTCCCGTCTCGTTGCTATGCATCTCCTAGATAGATCTTGCGTGATCATAGGATTTTTTTTTTAAATACTGCGTTCCCTAACAGTGGCATCCAAGCCAGGTCTATGCGTAGATGTTATATGCACGAGTAGAACACAAAGAGTTGTGGGCGATAATAGTCATACTGCTTACCAGCAACGTCTTACTTTGATTCGGCGGTATTGTTGGACGAAGCGGCCCGGACCGACATTACATGACCACGTTCATGAGACTGGTTCTACCGACGTGCTTTGCACACAGGTGGCTGGCGGGTGTCTATTTCTCCAACTTTAGTTGAATCGAGTTTGACTACGCCCGGTCCTTGTTGAAGGTTAAAATAGCACACTTGATGAAAAATCATTGTGGTTTTGATGCGTAGGTAAGAACAGTTCTTGCTAGAAGCTCGTAGCAGCCACATAAAACTTGCAACAACAAAGTAGAGGACGTCTAACTTGTTTTTGCAGGGCATGTTGTGATGGGATATGGTCAAGACATGATGAGATATAAATTGTTGTATGAGATGATCATGTTTTGTTAAAGTTATCGGCAACTGGCAGGAGCCTTATGGTTGTCTCTTAATTGCATAAGATGCAAGCGCCATATAATTGCTTTACTTTATCACTATGCGATAGCAATAGTTGCAAAAGCAATAGTTGGCGAGACGACCATGTGACGACACGTTGATAAAGATCAAGATGATGGAGATCATGGTGTCATGCCGGTGGCGATGGAGATCATGACGGTACTTTGGAGATGGAGATCAAAGGCACAAGATGATGATGGCCATATCATGTCACATATTTTGATTGCATGTGATGTTTATCTTTTATGCATCTTATTTTGCTTAGTACGACGGTAGCATTATGAGATGACCCCTTACTAAAATTTCAAGGTATAAGTGTTCTCCCTGAGTATGCACCGTTGCGACAGTTCTTCGTGCTGAGACACCACGTGATGATCGGGTGTGATAAGCTCTACGTTCACATACAACGGGTGCAAGCCAATTTTGCACATGCAGAATACTCGGGTTAAACTTGACGAGCCTAGCATATGCAGATATTGCCTCGGAATACTGAAACCGAAAGGTTGAACGTGAATCATATAGTAGATATGATCAACATAGTGATGTTCACCGTTGAAAGCTACTCCATCTCACGTGATGATCGGACATGGTTTAGTTGATATGGATCACGTGATCATTTAGATGACTAGAGGGATGTCTATCTAAGTGGGAGTTCTTAAGTAATATGATTAATTGAACTTAAATTTATCATGAACGTAGTCCCGATAGTATTTGCGTATCTATGTTGTAGATCAATTGCTCGCGTATAGCTTCCCTGTTTTATTTATGATATGTTCCTAGAGAAAACTAAGTTGAAAGTTGATAGTAGCAAAGATGCGGACTAGTTCCGTGATCTGAGGATTGTCCTCATTGCTGCGCAGAAGAATTATGTCCTTGATGCACCGCTAGGTGACAGAACTATTTCAGGAGCTAATGCAGACTTTATTAACGTTTCACAAGCTCGGTATGATGACTACTTGATAATTTAGTGCACCATGCTTCACGGCTTAGAACAGGGACTTCAATTTTTTTTTGAAACGCCATGGAGCATATGAGATGTTCCAAGAGTCGAAATTGGTATTTCAGACCTCTGACAAGTATTTTTGCATACAAGATGGAGGAGAATAGCTTAACCAGTGAGCATGTGCTCAAAATGTCTGAGTAATACAATCACTTGAATCAAGTGGGAGTTAATCTTCCAGATAAGATAGTGATTGACAGTGTTCTCTAGTCACTATCACCAAGTTACTGGAACTTCGTGATGAACTATAATATGCAAGGGATGACAAAAATGATTGCCCGAGCTCTTCGCGATGCTGAAATCGGTGAAGGTAGAAATCAAGAAAAGCATCAAGTGCTGATGGTTGACAAGACCACTAGTTTCAAGTAAAAGGGCAAGAGAAAGAAAGGGAACTTCAAGAAGAATGACAAGCAAGTTGCCACTCCCATGAAGAAGCGCAAAGCTAAACCCAAGCCTGAAAGTGAGTGCTTCTACTGCAAAGGTAATGGTCACTGGAAGCGGAACTGCCCCAAATACTTGGCAGATAAGAAGGATGGCAAAGTGAACAAAAGTATATAAGATATACATGTTATTGACGTGTACTTTACTAGTATTCATAGTAGCCCCTGGGAATTTGATATTGGTTCAGTTGCTATGATTAGTAACTTGAAACAGGAGTTATAAAATGAACAGAGACTAGTTGAGGGCAAGGTGATGATGTGTGTTGGAAGTGATTCCACGGTTAATAAGATCACCATCGCACACTTCCTTTACCTTCGGGATTAGTGTTGAACCTAAAATAAATGTTATTTGGTGTTTGCGTTGAGCATAATATGATTGGATCATGTTTATTGCAATACGGTTATTCATTTAAGTCAAAGAATAATTGTTATTATGTTTACATGAATAAAACCTTCTGTGGTCATACACCCAAGGTGAATGGTTTATTGAATCTCGATTGTAGTGATACACATATTCATAATATTGAAGCCAAAAGATGCAAGGTTAATAATGATAGTGCAACTTATTTGTGGCACTGCCGTTTAGGTCATATTGGTGTAAAGCGCATGAAGAAACTCCATGCTGGTGGGATTTTGGAATCACTTGATGCTTCCGAACCATGCCTCATGGGCAAGATGACTAAGACTCCGTTCTCCGGAACAATGGAGCGAGCCACTGACTTATTGGAAATAATACGTACCGATGTATGCGGTTCGATGAGTGTTGAGGCTCGCGGCGGGTATCGTTATTTTCTTACCTTCACAGATGATTTGACCAGATATGGGTATATCTACTTAATGAAGCACAAGTCTGAAACATTTGAAAAGTTCAAAGAATTTCAGAGTGAAGTTGAAAATCATCTTAACAAGAAAATAAAGTTTCTACGATCTGATCGTGGAGGCGAATATTTGAGTTATGAGTTTGGCCTTCATTTGAAACAATGTGGAATAGTTTCGCAACTCACGCCACCTAGAACACCATAGGGTAATGGTGTGTCCGAACGTCATAACCGTACTTTATTAGATATGGTGCGATATATGATGTCTCTTACCGATTTACCACTATCGTTTTGGGGTTATGCATTAGAGATAACTGCATTCACGTTAAATAGGGCACCGTCTAAAAATCCGTTGAGACGACACCGTATGAACTGTGGTTTAGCAAGAAACATAAGCTGTCGTTTCTTAAAGTTTGGGGCTGTGATGCTTATGTGAGAAAGCTTCAACCTGATAAGCTCGAACCCAAATCGGAGAAATGTGTCTTCATAGGATACCCAAAGGAAACTGTTGGGTACACCTTCTATCACAGATCCGAAGGCAAGATATTTGTTGCTAAGAATGAATCCTTTCTAGAGAAGGTGTTTTTCTCGAAAGAAGTGAGTGGGAGGAAAGTAGAACTTGATGAGGTAATTGTAGCTTCTCCCGAATTGGGAAGTAGTCCATCACAAAAATTAGTTCCAGTGATTCCTACACCAATTAGTGAGGAAGCTAATGATGATGATCATGAAACTTCGGATCAAGTTACTACTGAACATCGTAGATCAACCAGAGTAAGATCCGCACCAGAGTGGTACGGTAATCCTGTTCTAGAAGTCATGTTACTTGACCATGACGAACCCACGAACTATGAGGAAGCAATGATGAGCCCAGATTCTGCGAAATGGCTTGAGGCCATGAAATCTGAGATGGGATCCACGTATGAGAACAAAGTGTGGACTTTGGTGGACTTGCCCGATGATCAGCAAGCCATTGAGAGTTAATGGATCTTCAAGAGGAAGACGGATGCTGATAGTAGTGTTACTATCTACAAAGCTCGACTTGTCGAAAAGGGTTTTTGACAAATTCAAGATTTTGACTACGATGAGATTTTCTCACTCGTATCGATGCTTAAAGTCTGTCCGAATCATGTTAGCAATTGCCACATTTTATGAAATCTGACAAATGGATATCAAAACTGCATTCCTTAATGGAATTATTAAAGAAGAGTTGTATATGATACAACCAGAAGGTTTTGTCAATCCTAAAGGTGCTAACAAAATGTGTAAGCTCCAGCGATCCATCTATGGACTCGTGCAAGCATCTCGGAGTTGGAATATACTCTTTGATAAGTTGATCAAAGCATATAGTTTTATACAGACTTGCGGTGAAGCATGTATTTACAAGAAAGTGAGTGGGAGCACTACAACCTTTCTGATAAGTATATGTGAATGACATATTGTTGATCGGAAATGGTGTAGAATTTGCTAGAAAGCATAAAGGAGTGTTTGAAATGAGTTTTTCAAAGAAAGACCTCGGTGAAGTTGCTTACATATTGGGCATCAAGATCTATAGAGATAGATCAAGACGCTTGATAAGTTTTTTTAACGAGTACATACCTTGACAAGATTTTTGAAGTAGTTCAAAATGGAACAGTCAAAGAAGGAGTTCTTGCCTGTATTGCAAGGTGTAAAGTTGAGTAAGACTCAAAACACGACCACGGAAGAAAATCTAAAGAAATGGAAGTTATTCCCTATGCCTCAGCCATAGGTTCTATAAAGTATGCTATGTTGTGTACCAAACCTATTGTGTACCTTGCCATGAGTTTGGCAAGGGGGTACGATATTGATCCAGGAGTGGATCACTTGACAGCGGTCAAAATTATCCTTAGAAGACAAAGGAGATATTTCTCGGTTATGGAGGTGATAAAGAGTTTGTCGTAAAGAGATACGCCGATGCAAGCTTTTACACTGATCCGGATGACTCTGAGTCTCAATCTGGATACATATTGAAAGTGGGAGCAATTAGCTAGAGTAGCTCCATGGGGCGTGGTTTGGTAATACGCCAATTTGGCCACTATTAGTGGATAAAATGATGTCTACTTTTCTCAGGGAGATGGTTAAGGACCTCAGAAGATAGCAGAGCATTGTAGACATCGAAAATTTGCAAAATACATACGGCTCTGAATGTGACAGACCCATTGACTAAGCTTCTCTCACAAGCAAAACATGATCACACCTTATTACTCTTTGGGTGTTAATCACATAGCGATGTGAACTAGATTATTGACTCTAGTAAAACCCTTTGGGTATTAGTCACATGGCGATGTGAACTAATCACATGGTGATGTGAACTATTGGCGTTAAATCACATGGCGATGTGAACTAGGTTATTGACTCTAGTGCAAGTGGGAGACTGAAGGAAATATGCCCTAGAGGCAATAATAAAGTTGTTATTTATATTTCCTCATATCACGATAAATGTTTATTATTCATGCCAAAATTGTATTAACTGGAAACTTAGTACATGTGTGAATACATAGACAAAACAGAATGTCACTAGTATGCCTCTACTTGACTAGCTCGTTAATCAAAGATGGTTAAGTTTCCTCACCATAGACATGTGTTGTCATTTGATGAACGGGATCACATCATTAGGAGAATGATGTGATGGACAACACCCATCCGTTAGCTTAGCATTATGATCGTTGAGTTTTATTGCTATTGCTTTCTTCATGACTTATACATGTTCCTCTGACTATGAGATTATGCAACTCCCGAATACCGGAGGAACACCTTGCGTGCTATCAAATGTCACAACGTAACTGGGTGATTATAAAGATGCTCTACAGATGTCTCTGAAGGTGTTTGTTGGGTTGGCATAGATCGAGATTAGGATTTGTCACTCAGTGTATCGGAGAGGTATCTCTAGGCCCTCTCGGTAATGCACATCACTATAAGCCTTGCAAGCAATGTGACTAATGAGTTAGTTACGGGATGATGCATTACAGAACGAGTAAAGAGACTTGCCGTTAACGAGATTGAACTAGGTATGATGATACCGACGATCGAATCTCGGGCAAGTAACATACCGATGACAAAGGGAACAACGTATGTTGTTATGCCGTTTGACCGATAAAGATCTTCGTAGAATATGTAGGAGCCAATATAAGCATCCAGGTTCCGCTATTGGTTATTGACCGGAGATGTTTCTCGGTCATGTGTACATAGTTCTCAAACCCGTAGGGTCCGCACGCTTAACGTTCGATGACGATTTGTATTATCAGTTATGTGATTTGATGACCGAAGTTTGTTCGGATTCCCAGATGAGATGATGGACATGACGAGGAGTCTCGAAATGGTCGAGAGGTAAAGATTGATATATTGGAAGGTAGTATTCGGACACCGGAAGGGTTCTGGAGTGTATTGGGTACATACCGGAGTACCGCAGGGGTTACCGGAACCCCCTGGGGAAAGATATGGGCCTTATGGGCCATAGGAGGGAGGCTAACCAGCCCACAAGGGGCTGGTGCGCCCCCCACAAGGGAGGAGGCCGAATTGGACTTGGGAAAGGGGGCGCCACCCCCTTTCCTTCTCCTACTCCCTCTCCTTCCCCTTTTCCCCCTCCGGTAGAAGGAAAAAAGGGTGGGGCCGAATCCTATTAGGACTAGAGTCCTAGTAGGACTCCCCTCTCCCTGGCGCGCCCCTTGTTGGCCGGTCTCCTCCTCCCCTCCTTTATATACGGGGGCAGGGGGCACCCCAAAGGCACAACAGACAATCTCTTAGCCGTGTGCGTTGCCCCCCTCCACAGTTCAACACCTCGGTCATATCGTCGTAGTGCTTAGGAGAAGCCCTGCACCGGTAACTTCATCATCACCGTCGCCACGCCGTCGTGCTGACGGAACTCTCCCTCGTCCTCAACTGATCAAGAGCCCGAGGGACGTCATCGAGCTGAACGTGTGCTGAACACGGAGGTGCCGTACGTTCGGTACTTGGATCAGTTGGATCGTGAAGACGTTCGACTACATCAACCGCGTTACTAAACGCTTCCGCTTTCGGTTTACGAGGGTACATAGACAAACTCTCCCGTCTTGTGGCTATGCATCTCCTAGATAGATCTTGCGTGATCGTAGGATTTTTTTTGACATACTGCATTCCCCAACAAGAAGTGGTAACAGTAGCAATAGTGATAGTAACAGTAGCAGTTTTCTAGTGATTGTCACAACAACAACAATGAAAGTAACTTTGGAAAGATCAATATAAGAAAAGCGTAGGCATTGGATCATCGATGGATATTTGTTTTGGATGACATTTATCATATAACAGTCACAACCTAGAGCGATACGCAATAGCTCCAATTCATCAATTCAATGTAGGCATGTATTCTGTGTATAGTCATACGTGCTTTTAATAAGAACTTGCATGACATCTTTTGTCCTACCATCCCGTGGTAGCGGGGTCCATAAGGAAATCTAAGGAATATTAAGGCCTCCTTTTAATAGAGAATTGAAACAATGCATTAGCAGTAGTGAATACATGAACTCCTAATACTACGGTCATCACCGGAGTGAATCCCAATTGTTGTCACTTTGGGGTCTGCGGATCATAACATGTAATAGGTGCGTACAACTTGCAAGATAGGATCCAAAACACACTTATATTCATGAAAACATAATAGGTTCAGATCTGAAATCATGGCACTCGGGCCCTAGTGAGAAGCATTAAGCATAGCAAAGTCATAGCAACATCAATCTTAGAACATAGTGGATACTAGGGATCAAGCCCTAGCAAGTTTACTCGATTACATGACAAATCAGATCCAACTCCATCACCGTCCAGGAAGCCTGCGAAGGAATTACTCACTCCCGGTGGTGAGCATCATGAAGTTGTTGATGAAGAAGGGTTGGTGATGATGATGGCGACGAATCCCCCTCTCCGGAGCCCCGTACGAACTCTAGATCAGACCTCCGAATGAAGAACAGGAGGTGGCAGCGTCTCCCTATCGAAATACACAACGAAACTTGTTCTCCTATTTTTTTTCTCGGTGAAACGGAATTTATAGAGTTGAGATTAGGTCAGATGGCTGCCTGTGGGCCCCACAAGGTAACAGTGGGCACCCTGGGGGTAGGTGCGCCCGGTTGCCTTGTGAGCAACAAGTGCCCCCTCCGGTGGATCTTCGCTCCAGTATTTCTTATTTATTCCATATAAAGTCTTCAAAAAGTTTCGTCCGATTTTGACAACTTTTATTTCTACACAAAAAAGAACACCATGATAGTTCGGCTGAAATCAGTGTTAGTCCGGGTTAGTTTCATTCAAATCATGCAAATTAGAGTCTCAAACAATAGCAAAAGTGTTTGGAAAAGTAGATACGATGCAGACGTATCAACATGTTAAGTTGTTGTGCCAAAACACATCCTAGTTTCGTAAACTATATGTAACAAATCAACGGGAAGGACTTTTTGGCTCCCACGAGCATTTACTCCCGGATGAACAGTATCGCAAAAAATGTGGTAATTTTTTTGAAACAATTCTGATATTTTTGCGGATGTTCGTGTTAGTGTCGCAAGCATGATTGCCAATTTTCATCCGAAACGGAGCAGTAGTGTTTCATCGTTGAAAGAATTGGGTAACATTTAGTGTTTGATTTTTTCTTGCATAGGCCAAAATGTTTAACCTTTTGTAACAGCCTGGTTTTTGGCCCTTTTCTTTTTCTTTTTGATTTAATTGGTTTTTTGCTTTGTTTTTCTTTTTGGAGTAGTTCTGTGGCCTTGCCACCTGGGAAATCATCCTCATTCCCCCTCCCAAGTGGCTCATATTTCTCAAAACCTTGCCAAGATCATGTCACTCCACTCCTTGACCAAACCCTAAAATCTTTTTTCTAGGGAATATTCCTTTTTCTATTAAAAGAATAATCCTATCTGCCCAAGGTTGTGAAGCAACCTATATTTTTGTCCATCCAAAAATTCCCAAAAAATTCTCATAATTTCTTTGGGTCATCTGTTGCTCAAATATGCCCAAACTTTCCTGTCCTAGCCCAAGAATAATTCTCCAAATATTATTCTTCATTTCTGTCCAGTGTGGCTTTCTGTGAAGGAAGTGCCACCTATCCAATCTTGTTTGCTCCCAAACTTGTTGGGCATTCTTTTATGTCCAAATAATTGCCACATGCCAAAATTCAACTTTATTTGCCTAGCCAATCTTCCTCAGTGAATTTTCAAACTTTCTGCCAGACAGAAGGCATTGTGAAGGAAGTACTAGCTAGGGTTATCCAAATGAGTTGAAATTTTGCATAACTCTTCATGTGCTCATATAATTACCCTCCTCCAAATTTCAGACCCATCCAATCATCTATGTGATCACAGGACCAAATCTTTGATTCTGGCAATATTTTCAGGTTGTGAAGCAAGTGCATTTTATATTGCTTTATTAATTCTGAGAAAATACCAGATTGTTCTCCAACCAAATAACATCTCTCCACCAAATTTGGAACCATTTCATTAAGCCATTTTCTCTCCAAAAGTTTCTGGTCAGTGAGGATGGTTGTGAAACAAGTACCATTTTGGTGAACCCAAGTGGTATGGAACTTTTACAGCATCTTCATATGATCAAATCACTAAGCCTTGCCAAATTTGAGCTCAATTTGACACTCCATGTGAGTGCACCTTCCTCATCAAGTTTCTGGACCATTTTGGTCAGTTGCAAAGCAACTACATTAAATCTTGATCCAAATATCCTCAAAGTTACCAGGATGAAAGTCCTTCTTACCCTAAACCTCGCAGACAACTCCATTGCTCCCAATCACCTTCCTGTTGATCAGCAGTTCTCATCCAAGTTTACTGCAGTAAACTTCAGAGGGTGATTACCATTTAACCAAAGCATTTTTCACCAAGCTACCACCGCAGTTGCAACCTCCCCAGGAAGGACTAACCCCCAGACATCGCTTGGCATGGCTTGTGGCACTGTATGCACCAGTGCACGCGGTGACCATCGTTTTGGCACGCCCTGGCCGCGCCCAGAACGTCTTCTTGCTCGGGCCCCTTCTCGGCTCGGCGTCTCAACGAGCATGGGCCTATCCTGTGGGTTCCCCGCATCGTCACCGTTGTCCTGGAGCCACTTCCCCCTCTGTAAGCTCCTCCGCCAGTGCTCATCGGCGCGCGTCCACGGGCGCACTGTGGCCGACCGATCATTCAAGGCGTTTGGTTTCTTTCTCCTCTGCACCCTCGGCCCCTCCTGCCTTGTGCACCTCTGTAGCTCGTCCTCACCTCCCTCGTCGTGATCCCGCGCCCTCCCGTGATCGCTGCCGTCACTAGAGTGTGGCCAGACGCGAGCGGCGGCACCCGAGCCACGACCACGCGTCCACGGCCTCTCCTCCTCACCCCGCCTATATAAAGGCTACTCAAGCCCCTCCCGAGCACCTCATCTGCCTCACCTCACTCCCAGCTCCCTCCCCGTCCACTCTCCCGAGCTCCCGAGCCACTACACCTTGCCCATGGCCGCCGTGTCCACCCTCGGCCTCCTCCTAAATTCGCGGCCACCGGAGCCCTATTCTTCCCCTAGCCACCACCATCGGCTTCCCTGGAGTCCGGTGAACCTCCCTGCCCTCTCAGCCCATCGCCGGAGCCTCTGTTGTCGTCGTCCCCAAGCTAGTCTCCACCGCCGTGCTCTCTGTGGTTGCGAGCCGCCACGACCCCGCTCTTCCTCAGCGCCCCCAATTGGTTCAGGCGAGCGCTGTGCTTCCCCCTGGTACCGCCGGCAGCCTCGCCCTTGCCGGGGACCACCGGAGTCGCCGGAGCCAGACGCCGGCCGAGCCCAGCCCCTCCTCTCCTCTGTTCTTCGTCCGGCGCGAGAAAGATGCCAGGCGAGAGAGAGAGATGGATAAGGTAGGCCCCACCTGTAAGCCTCTAAGCCGCCCGGCCCCGCCTTGCCACGCTGGATAAGTGGAGGCGTATTCGTCGGAATACGTCTTCCCCACTGGAAAGCGTACTTCTATTATACTTTGGCGTAGAATATGTTTTCTTGTGCAGAAGGCGTATTTCCTAGGAAGGCGCTTTCTGTTTTCAGCCGCCAGGGGCCTTTTTCTAGAGTTATTTTTATAGAATGGTCCCTGAACTTCGTCGGGCTATATCTTTTTACTCCCAACTCCAAATGAGGTGAATCCAACGCCCACTTCTTCGTTTCGTCGAGCCCGTTCTGTTGGTATCACTTTCACCATGTTTTGACATTCTAAAAATGACCATTTTGCCCTTTCTCTTAACCAGCCCCTCCAAGAGAGAACGTTTTCCGGCGATTCTTTCTGCGAGCTGCTCGCACTTTCTCCCGGTGTATTCTTCATCCCCAGGCAAGCCACAACCACCATTTGCATGATAGCCATGCAGTAGCATTGGTTTTTAACTTGAATCTTTAATAACTGTCTGTTTGTTTTGCTACTGCTGTCGTTATTTCGGTTATGCTTGTGGATCGGTGATTACCGTCTTGTTATGTTTTCTTGCACTCTGTTATCATGTTCTACCTGCTAGTATTACTTTCATATTGGTCATGCTTGATCGCAGTACATGTTGGGTTGGTCATGTTCTTCCGTGCATGACTAACGTCGGTTACCAAGTACCGTTTAATATGCATTGTTCCTTTGCTGTTAGTTGGTTAAGTATTTACTCGGTAATGTTACTGATGTGTTCTTGCATGTTATTTATTGTTGATGTTAGTGGTCATGTATGCTATGACTAGCGTTGTGCTTGTTATATTCATGCTCATCTTTATAGTATGCTCAGTTGGATATGATTCATTGTTGATATGGTGGATAGTTATGTTGCACCCCATGCTTATGTTGATATCATGCTCAGGCATTGTAATTGCATCATGTTATTTTATCATGGCTCAGCATATCTGCATTCAAGTTTAACCAGATTAAATTGAAATTGAACAACTGTTGGCTGAGTCATGGTGCCACCATATCGAGCTGACTAGTGCAACCACGCTTACTGTTGAGGATATAGACCTTAGAGTCACCCGCCAGGAGGGGCCGGGTTACTCATATGGTCACTGCCAGAAGCCCGGCGCCAAGCTTAAAGACGGTGGGCCAAAGATGGGCTTAAGACCCGGATATGGCTTAAGGCCCGTAGTTACAATCATTATTATGGTAGAACTTGCAGTGTAAGGCAAGAATAGTTGAGAGTCCGAGCCGGACACTCTTATGAGCCGGCCGGGACTCTGAGAGCTGCTGGGCGTCAGCCTCCCTATATAAAGGGACGACCCGGCAGCGGTTTAGGGACAAGAACAATCTCATCGAGAGCCGGGCATAGCAGTTTAGCTCCCTGGTTATCGAAACCCTAATCAATACCACATCAAACTGGACGTAGGCTTTTACCTTCACCGTAAGGGGCCGAACCAGTATAAACCCTCGTGTTCCTTGTCCCGCATTAACCCCTTCAAGCTTCCTAGTTGCGATGGCTCCACGACTAAGTCCTAGCTCGAGGACATCTGCCGTGACAATTCCACGACAGTTGGCGCCCACCGTGGGGCCAGCGCACGGTGGATTTGAGTTCTTGAGAGGCAGCTTCGAAGGGCTCAAGGGATACGCTGTGGGCCGGATGACCAAGAGTCGTTGCGGCAAGCTCTACATCGACGATGCAAACTGGGGCCCCGACGCCGGCTCAATTGAGTACGGGTACCGGGTCCCCTTCGGCGGAATTCATGTCTTCATTGGCAAGATTGGTGAGCCGGGCCCTGAGCCGGATCTCTGCGCCGATCTCATTGAGACGGCTCAGCGTGCACGACCCGCCTGGGCCCGGCCTGCCTTAAGGCGCGCGTTTGTGGGATGTATCCATGGAGGGCCCTCTGATCTGTCTGGGTCCGGTGACGAGGCGGCCGCCGGCTCTGACGGCGAGTCGGCCACCGATGAGTCAAACTCGTTGTATCAACTTCAAGATGGCAGGCTCATGGGTTGTTCCGACGGTGACAGTATTCCGGACCCGTTTGAGCCGCCAAGTCAGGTTGGAGTCTTTATGGCTGGCGCGCAGCCTGTTCAGAACCCCGCTGCTGGAGCGAGAAACCCGGTGCCTTCTCCGGCTCAGGTACTGATGGATCTCACGGACAAGATGACGGCCCTGTTAACTGCCACGGTTGACCCGGCGGATCAAGCTCAGCATGATGCGGAGGTGGCACAGTTAAAATTGGATCTAGTGAAAGCTAAGGAGGAGCTTGCAGCGGAAGGAATCAGGATGGCTGCGGAGAGGGCGGCTCTCGAGGCCCAAACTCAGTTGATCCAGGCGCGGTCCTTCCAACTCACAATGGATCAGAACGCGTCCAATGAGGTCATGAGAAGGAGGCATCAAAAGACCCAATCTCGACTCCCTCCGGTTTACGATCCACGCAACCTCTTCAACACGCCAGGAGCAGGGTCTAGTAACCCGCCAGGGGTCATAGTGCTCGGTTCTGGAACCCCTATTCAGCCACGAGTGATGGGGCCTCCCCAGGTGCCCCCTGCCCCGCCTCAGTATGTGCCAACACCCCCGGGTCATTATAATAACCTGCTGGAGAACATGGTCGCTGCGGCAGCACGGCTGGCGGCTCTCCCAGTTGACGGCGACTCTCCGACGGCTATTGAAACCCGCCGGGTCAGGGAACTCCTTCAGATGGCACTGGCGCAGCAAGAGGCGTACTCCTACAGCCAGGATAGGATCCACTCAACCCCTCGTCCGGGCCAGAGCCCGAGTTACAGCCGGCACATGGTCTCAGCAACCGGCTCAAGTAACGTCCGACGCCATGACCCGCCCCCTGGCCACGGCCCGGCTTATAACGGAGCCTTCCACGCCGCAGATCAGGACAGAGCGCGGCAAGAGGCGGAGCAAGTGCCTCAATTGACGGCTTACCAGACCCCCCCGGCTTATCCGACGACTTCCGTCGACGTGGGTATCCCCACCAGGACTGGGGGCGTCCCTTATTTAGTACCAGCTATCCGCAATGAGCGTCTACCCAAGGACTTCAAAGGCCCTAGGAAGGTGCCTAATTACACAGCAGACTTACAGCCTGCAGCCTGGATCGAGAGTTATGAGATGGCTATGGAGCTGCTGGAGGTCAGTGAGGCGGCCATGGCTAAGTATTTCACCATGATGTTAGATGGGACTGCCCGCACTTGGTTGAAAGGGCCACCACCGAATTCCATTGGGTCTTGGGCTGAGCTGAAAGCCCGGTTCATCCAAAACTTCAAAGATACCTGTAGGCAGTCTATGTCAATTGTGGATTTGACTAACTGTAAGCAGCAGGAGGGGGAGTCTACGACACATTGGGTTCGCCGGGTTAAGGAAATCATACACTCGTCAGACAAGATGGACGCCGGCTCAGCGGTCTTAATGCTGGAGCAGAATTGTCGTTTTGTGCCCCTGAAGATGAAACTCGGGCCGCTTAAGCGCGACTGCAGTGATATGGGTACACTAACGGCGGCTCTTGTCAAGTACGCCGATTCTGATGGTACCAAGGATCCCCCTTCAGATGATGAAAGGACAGGGAAGGGAAAGAAGAACGGCAATGGCAAGGGTCCTCAGTTTAACCCGGGGAACCAAGGAGGAGGCAAGCGCAAGGCCGATGGCAACCTAGAGTTTGTAGCCAATGCCAGCTCACAAGGTAATAACCAGCGACGCAAAGGGAGGCCCCCTCCCCGAGGCGGCGGGTCAGGTCCGACGCTGGAGCAGCTGTTGAATGAACCTTGTCCAAGGCATGGCTCTAGAGAGAAGCCAGCGACTCATCTGTGGAAGGATTGTGCGATCATGAAGGCCTTTAAGAATTACAATGGCCCGGGCGGCGGCTCAGGCGCCGGCGGCTTTCATGGCCCGGGCGGCGGCTCAAATTCCGGTCCTCAGAACGGTCAAGGGGGCTTTAATCAGCAGTCTGGCCAGGGTCATCAACAGCAGCAGGGGGGTTATCAGACCAATCCAAAGCAACTTAGCGGTGGACAGTACCATGTGTTTACCACCAGTCTGTGTAAGCGAGATCAGAAGCTTCATAAGAGGGCAGTGAATGCTGTTGAGCCGGCGGTCCCACGCTACTTGCGGTGGTCTGAGCAGCCTATAGTGTGTAGTAGGGAGGATCACCCTCCCCGGGTGGATAACCCGGGCCACTTGGCCTTAGTGGTGGCTCCTCAAGTGGGAGGATATAAGTTCACAAAGCTGCTCATGGATGGAGGCAGCAGCATCAACATCCTCTATTATGAGACTTTTCGCCGTATGGGGTTGGTTGATAAGAATCTCAGCCAGTCAAACACTATCTTCCACGGTGTGGTACCTGGAAAGTCGGCGTATCCAGTCGGCAAGATTGAGTTGGAAGTGGCCTTTGGTGATGAGAACAACTACAGGGTGGAGAAATTGACCTTTGAGGTGGTCAAGATAAGAAGTCCATACCATGCTATATTTGGACGGCCGGCTTACGCCAAGTTCATGGCACTGCCGTGTTATGTGTACTTACAGCTCAAGATGCCGGGTCACAACGGGACCATTACGGTTCACGGCAGCCGGAAAGTGGCTCTTGAGTGTGAGGAAGGCGATGCGGCTTATGCTGAATCTGTTTGTGCTACAGAGGAGTTGAAGTTTTACAAAGACAATGTTGACCCAACAGATATGACCTCTCTGAAAAAGCCGACTACGGAGAATGAGCCGGCGATGAAATTTAAGTCGGCTGATGAAACTAAGCTTGTTGACTTTGTTCCAGGGGATTCATCTCAGCAGTTTAGCATCAGTGCCAATCTGGATCCAAAATAGGAAAGCGCGCTCATCGAGTTCATCCGTGAGAATAGGGACATCTTCGCATGGAAACCTTCTGACATGCCAGGTGTACCTAGAGAACTCGCTGAGCACACTCTCAATGTTGATCCGAAATTTAAGCCAGCCAGGCAGTTTCTTCAGCGGTTTAATGAAGAGAGGCGGAAAGCTATTGGTGAAGAAGTGGCCCGGCTCTTGGCAGCCGGGTTTATTGTTGAAGTCTTCCACCCAGAGTGGTTAGCTAACCCGGTGCTCGTACTCAAGAAGAACGGCACTTGGCGGATGTGTGTGGACTACACGGACATAAACAAGGCGTGTCCGGCTGATCCTTTTGCCCTCCCCCGTATTGATCAAATCATTGATGCTACGGCAGGTTGTGCGCGCTTGAGTTTCTTGGATGCTTACTCCAGATATCATCAGATTAAGATGGCAGTTAAGGACCAGGAGAAGACGGCGTTCATCACTCCCTTTGGAGCCTTCTGCTATGTGTCTATGCCCTTTGGACTCAAGTGTGCACAGGCGACTTACCAGCGTTGTGTACAGAACTGTCTTCATAAACAGATTGGGCGCAATGTTCACGCTTATGTGGACGATATCGTGGTTAAGTCCATAAAAGAGGAAACCCTGATAGATGACTTGAGAGAAACCTTTGATAATCTCCGGGTCTACAAGATGATGCTTAACCCGGCCAAGTGTAATTTTGGTGTTCCTGCAGGCAAACTCTTGGGTTTTTTGGTTTCTGACAGAGGCATTGAAGCTAACCCGGAGAAGATCAAGGCCATCACCTCTCTGGCTAAGCCGGCGTGTATAAATGACGTTCAGCGTTTGGCGGGTCGCATCGCTGCTTTAAGCCGGTTCATAAGCCGTTTGGGTGAGAAGGCCATGCCATTATATCAGTTGATGAAGAAAACTGATAACTTTGTTTGGAATGATGCAGCTAATACTGCCCTTGAGGATTTGAAGAAGCAGCTGGCAGAGCCCCCAGTCCTTGCTGCTCCGGTTGATAAGGAGCCCTTATTGCTGTATGTGGCTGCTAACACACCAGCCGTCAGTGTGGCCGTGGTGGTGGAGCGCAAAGAAGAGGGTAAGGAGCATCCGGTTCAGCGGCCGGTTTATTATGTCAGCGAAGTGCTCGTTGAGTCCAAGCAGCGGTATCCGCATTGGCAGAAGCTTGCTTACGGTGTGTTCATGGCAAGCCGGAAACTTAAGCATTATTTCCAGGGTCATCCCATCACTGTGGTCAGTTCTGCCCCTCTTGGTGATATCATTCAAAACAGAGAGGCCACAGGGAGAGTAGCTAAGTGGGCTATAGAGCTTGGAACTCATGGTCTCAAGTACGTGCCACGCACCGCTGTTAAATCTCAGGCCTTGGTGGATTTCATCAATGACTGGACAGAGTCACAAGTGCCTGAGCAGAAGCCGGATAACACATATTGGACTATCCACTTTGATGGGTCCAGGCAGTTGGAGGGCTCGGGGGATGGAGTCGTGTTGGCTTCCCCTAAAGGTGACAAATTTCATTATGTGCTACAGTTGCTGTTTCCTTGCACTAACAACGTGGCTGAGTACGAGGCCTTGCTCCATGGTCTTCGGATGGCTAAAGAGATGAGCTTAAGCCGGGTAAGGTGCTTCGGCGACTCAGACTTGGTGGCTCAACAAGTCTCAGGAAAGTGGGATTCCAAGGACCCTCTCATGGCGGCTTATCGCCGCGAGGTTGATGCTATTGCTGGGCACTTTCAGGGTTATCAAGTGGAACACATCGATCGCAGGAAGAACGCGGCGGCGGATGCTTTAAGCCGGCTGGGCTCTCAGCGAAAACCGGTGCCGCCCAACACTTTCCTGGACGTCCTGTATAGCCCTTCTGTTAAGTTGCCCACAGAGGAAGATTTGGCTGTCCCTGACCCGGAGGCACGACTGGTGGCAGCTCTCCATATCATACTAGACTGGACAATGCCATATCTGGCTTACATGACCCGGGGCGAGTTGCCTGAGGATGAAACTTTGGCCAGGAAAATAACCCGGCGGGCTAAGTCAATGATTGTTATCAATGGGGAGTTGCATCACCGCAGTGTTACGGGGGTGTTTCAGTGTTGTGTTTCTGCTGAGGAAGGTCAAGAGATCTTGCGTGAGATCCATGAAGGGGATTGTGGTCATCACGCCGGCTCAAAGTCTCTTGTGGCCAAGGCTTTTCGCCATGGTTTTTATTGGCTGACGGCTCATGCTGATGCGGAGGACTTGGTCAGTAAATGTGATGGTTGCCGGAGGTTCTCACGACGGGCTCATGTGCCGGCTCAGGAGCTGAGGATGATCCCAATCACTTGGCCCTTTGCGGTCTGGGGGCTTGATATGGTCGGGCCTTTTTAAAGGTCCAAGGATAAGAAGACCCACCTCTTGGTGGCAGTTGACAAGTTTACCAAGTGGGTTGAAGCGGAGCCAGTTAGCAAGTGTGATGCAGCCACGGCGGTTCAGTTTATGAAAAAGGTGATCTTTCGCTTTGGTTTTCCACACAGCATTATAACTGACAATGGCACCAATCTCTCCAAGGGCGCCATGGAGGAGTTTTGTCAACGAGAGCATATCCGACTTGATGTTTCCTTAGTGGTTCATCCTCAATCCAATGGTCAAGCTGAGAGAGCTAATCAGGAGATTCTGAAGGGTATCAAGCCCCGGCTTTTGGTCCCTTTGCAACGGACGCCGGGTTGTTGGGTGGAGGAGTTGCCCTCCGTGTTATGGAGCATCAACACTACTCCTAACAGGTCTACAGGCTTCACGCCTTTCTTTATGGTTTATGGGGCAGAAGCAGTCCTTCCCAGTGACATCCGTCATGACTCACCTCGAGTGGCGGCTTATGTTGAGACGGATAATGAACAGGCGCGCCAAGATGCTCTTGACTTGTTGGACGAACAGCGTGATGTGGCAGCAGCCCGTTAAGCGATTTACCAACAAGACCTGCGCCATTATCATAGCCGCCGGGTCAAATCCCGGGTCTTCCAGGAAGGCGATCTCATGCTCCGGCTCATCCAGGATCAAACAGATGCACACAAGTTATCCCCGCCTTGGGAAGGGCCCTTTGTGGTCAGCAAGAACTTGCACAACGGGTCATATTACCTCATTGACATTCGGGAGCACAAAGATTCACGTAAGTCGGAGGAAGAGACCCGTCGGCCGTGGAACATAGCTCAGCTTCAGCCTTACTACACTTGAGCCACCGGCTCTCGTGGTGTACATATTTCTCTCAGCCATGTATATATTATAATAAGCAATAAGGCAGGACCTCTGTCCTTTTTTCTCCTCCACATATGCACGTGTTGTTTTCATTGCAAGATTACATGATCCGGCTTACGATTGTATTGGAATTTAGCCGTAAGCAATAAGGTCACTTGGGGGCTTCCTGTTCAAACATGGGTCGTATTCGAACCAAAGAGAACATAGCTGTCGATACCCATTTGATTGGCAAAGTGCCGAGCTCATTGGGAGGTTACCTTTGGTCATATTTGAATCATAGTTTAACCCCTCTGAGAACCGACGTGGATCGTATTCGAATCAGCGTCGTTAAACAAATTCTTAAAATCACTTGGGGGCTTCCCGTTCAAACATGGGTCATATTCGAACCAAAGAGAACACAGTTGTCGGTACCCTCTTGATTGGCATCGCCACACCCACTGGGGGCTATATGATCGTATCCGAATCTTAGCTTAACCCCTTTGGGCCGGGTCTCTGGTCGTATTCGAACCGGAAGCCCCTAAGTTCTTCTGCTTTATCACAAGTTTTCTCTGATTATGTCAAGGTGTGTGCAGCCGGGTTTCACCTTGCCGGCTTAACTTGGGTTTACAGTATTGCTGAACACAATGGGTGTTATAAGACAGGTAAACCGGAGTTGCGGTACCAACCTTCTTATCCGGGTTATCTAAACCGGAAGTATGCTTGCCGGCCGTTAAGTATGTTCTTACGGCTGCATTCAGGATATAATTGAAGACAAGTCCTTTTTTGATTCATATTCCGGGTTATCTAAACTTATGATTCTCAGGGCGGTAAGCCGCCTCGAGACTTGTGATTTGCCCTTCTATGCAGGATAATTAAAGGTACCTCTTTGAGGTTAAGAAAAACAAATGACTGATTATGACTCGGAGAAATATCAAAGAGACAACTTCAAAAGACTTTAGCATTCAATACGTGCACGATGGCACGGCAGAGATAAACTGTTGCACCTACTCTATTACAAAACTCATCAAGTCTAAAAGGGTGGAGCATTGTTTGATAAACCACCAGCCGAGTTATGATGCTTGCTGAGTTGAAGTCTCCGGCTCGTTCCTATCCTCTCCTCCGGCTGATCCCAAGACCTGGAAAGTTGATGACTTCCAGTCGATGCCGCTGAGAGCTTCGAATTGGGCTTCCTCGTCAATTAACCCGGCCGGGTCAATCTCCGGGGCGAAAGTGTGCTGACGAGCCGGCGGGATCAAGTTGAGGGCTTCATAGCGAGGGGTTGGAATCCTCTGATTCTCCGCATTGTAACCCGGCTGGTACATGGTTAGATCTGTGTCGTTCCCGATAAGGGTGGCCACCGGGCGTACAGCCTTCACGCAAGCTGCGAAGTCCTTCTGATCAAAAGCTGAGCCGTCTTCCTTCAGGCTTGGATAGCCAAGGGCGATGTCCGCCGGGTCTAACTCCGGCAGGAATGCCTTGGCCCGGCTCAGCGCGGCGATCGCTCCGGCTCTCGCAGAGGCCCGTCGCAGTTCTTGGATCCGCTGAGGCAGAACGGCGAGCCGGCGCAGGACTTCTGCCAGGTGAGTTGGCACCTCGTTGGATAGGGCCACCACAGCTAAGGCACGCTGTGACCCAGTGTAGAGCTGTTCCACCAGGGTATACACGGCCTTCAGCTTAGTGACCACGCTCTGGTTGAGGTTAGCACTCCTGGGACCTGTTTAACAGAATCAGATAAGCCGGCGACAAGGATGACTTATGAGATATAAACATTTTAAACTTGATGAAAGCCGGTGAGGCGACTTACCGAAGATGGCGGCCACCATCTGGGAAACCTGGCGCTTTAGGCCGGAGAGCTCAGCGGTCTTCTCGGAGAGAGTCTTCTCCGCCTGTTCAGCCCGGGTTACCAATGCGGCCTTCTCTTCGGCCCAGGCTTTCCGCTCAGCATCAAGTTCTGTCTTCAGCTTCTCTTGAGCGGCAATGCTGGATACAAACTTGGCGTTTGCCTTCCGGGTCTCCATTTCTTGCATCTTTAGCCGGCTCGTGAGATCAGCAAGGTCAGTCTCCAGCTTCTTGCCAGCAGCCTGTATAAATTTCCGGGTTATGGCATGAACAATTACTCTACAAATTTAAAGTCCCAAGCGTTTTCCAAGCAAAGACACTTGGCACTTGGGGGCTAATGCATATTGAACGTTTTCTATCTACATGTTGCCGGTTCAAATGGAGTAAGCCGGAACCTAAGTCTACAACATACTCAGTCATAAGTCGTCGACTTGGGGGCTAGCATGGTACAGGTAACTAAGCAGTAAATAAGAGGACAAAAGGATGTTACCTCAGACTTCTGCTGGATCTGGGTCACCATGGCAACCTCGGCGTCCCGGCTCTTGTGCACTTGGCTGATGTAGCCAGAGACGAGCTCTCCAATGCTCAGGTTGGTGTAGTCGGAGAGGTCCAGGTTCACCCGGCGGGGCTGCAGCAACTCCCCCTTAGCGGAGCACTTGGCCAGCACGGTAGGTCTCCCCGGCTCAACGAACTCCGTCCGGGTGATTACCACGTCCGGGTCATTTGTTGGTTGGGCCGAGCCGGAGGTCTCCGGGTCAGCAGAAGCTTCTACAAGCGTCGTGTCCATTGGAGTGGTGGCTTCGGGGGCGGAGGCAGCTGGCGGGTCTTGGACCGTCACCTCCGGCTCAGGCAAATCCGACACTCCGGCCGACTTGGTTTTCTTCACCCTCTTGGTGAGCTTTGCCTGGGCACTGAAAGAGCAACAAAGGTTAGTACAAAAAATATGGGTAAAGATCAGAACAACATGAGATGATTCTCGTTACCCGGGCGCGGTCTTGAAAGCCGGCAGATTCGACTGCATAGAGTCGCCGGAAGAAGGGGAAGTCTCCTGATAATTTGAGTCAGAAGAATTAAGCGGTTGGCGTATAACACCCGCAAAAGGATGAAAAGGGTACAATTTTGCGATCACCTCGGTCCGGCGTTTCCTTGATGCATCAGGTAACCCGGAGGAGAGGTCAGTGTCCTTGCTGGTCCGGGTGTGCCGCCGGCTCTCATGAACCTGTCGCTTCAAAATAAATTGAGGATCTTGGTAAGCTAAAGGATGGGAAAAGCTTACTTTCCGGGTTACTCTTCGGGTTTTCAGCCTTGGCAAGGGCTCCGAGTCGGAGGAAAATATTGTTACCTCTTCAACCACCGGGTTACTGGTGTCCTCCTGTTGATCAACAGCATTGATAAGGCGGACAAAAATAAACGACAAGTATAGCAAGAGCTGACAGGTTTAGGAATTACCTCAGACTCGGAGCTGTCACTTAGCTGCAACAACTCCGAAGCAGTGGGCCTACTTCCCTTCTTACGGGGAGCGGCTTTCTTGGCAGCTTTCTTCACCTTTCTGGTCTTCTTGGCCGCCTCATGGTCATATTTGACCCGCCAGAACTTGTCATCAGCCTGAAAAATACAATGATGAATTTCTTTAAATGATTCAGAGGAAGGTTATATACAGAAGAAGATAGGATGATCAGATTGGCGGCTTACCGCTGGGGCTGGGTTGGTCTTGCAGAAGGGGGCTAACCCGGTCCTTCCACAGTCTGCCAGGCTCTCGTTCAAGAGAGCCTTGGTCATTTCCTCTGCAACGTCTTCAGGAAGATCATTGCGGCTGTGTCTCTAAGGGTTGTCTTTGCGGCCTGTATACTCACACATTAAGCCGGGGCGGCGGCTCAATGGGATCACCCGCCATGAGATCCAGACCCGGACCAGATCGATTCCATTCAGACCATTGCCCAGGAGAGCCTTGATCTTGTTGATGGTTGGGAGCAGAGGCTGGCGCTCCGCCGGAGTCAGTTTGTCTGACAGTGGGTGTGTTGACTCCAGACGTGATGGGCGAAAGCCGGGCAGCGGACTTTCATCAGCCGGTGATGTATCTTGGCAATAGAACCAAGTCATGTTCCAGTCCTTTGGGTGGCTCGGCGGCTCTGTGTAAGGGAAAAGGCAGTCCCTACGCCGCTGGATGGAGATGCCACCTAACTCCAGACTTGGCCCATTGGCGCACTCATTCTGACGGTTTAAGTAAAAAAGCTCTCTGAAGAGCAACAGACTAGGCTCTTCTCCAAGATAAACCTCGCAGAAGACTTGGAAATTGCAGATGTTGGACACTGAGTTGGGTCCTATGTCTTGAGGCCGTAAATCGAAGAAATTTAGAACATCTCTAAAAAAACTTTGAGCCGGGCGGTGCGAAGCCCCGGCTCATGTGATCCGCAAAAATCACTACCTCCCCATCCTTTGGCTGTGGCCTCTCTTCTGACGGGTCAGGGGGCACGGTAGGACATGATGTCTTTCTTGGGCAGATATCCTGACTTAACAAAATCCGCTAGGGTCCCGTTGGTGACATTGGCCCTCATCCACTTACAAGTAATGGGAGCTTTGGGAGGCATGGTGAAAGTCGGCAGTCTATGACAAAAAGGAAAAATGTCCGGGTTAATGATAAGCCGGAGGAGATCTATAGTTCAAAGCTAAGGTGGCGGCTTACGAAGGGGACTAATGGTATATACCTAAGTACAGCGGGTTATTTAAGCTGCAGGGGCATTCAGAATAAATTGCTTATCTACGGCCTTATCACAGCTAAGCCGGAGAATTCTACGAAGCATGGTTCTCTCTAAGCCGGAAGGTTCTACGGCGCGTGGTTTCTTTAAGCCGGAACTGTAAACCGCCAAGATTCAATGATTGCAGTTTTTTACTAAGTGTGGTAAAACAGGTTTCACACATTGCAGTAACTTTTTTGGATCGAAATGGTCGGGCAAAAGAAAAATTTCTAGACCTAGAAACAGGAGTGAGGGAGTTCTGGGGCTTGAACAAAGTTCCTATGCAGTAAAAAGAGAGCCGCTTGCGTGTAAAATGGGTACCAAACAACCGCCGCACTAGTTCTATGCAGATCTAAGATCAAACAGGGGCAGTAACTATGAGAACTACCGGAGCTTGCGGGCAATGGCGACGAACACGAAGAACCCGGACGAATCCTACAGCAGATCTACTCTACAGGACAAGCAGGACTTACAAGAGCTGGAGAGTCGCGGAGGTCGCCGCGTTTTTTCTGGTCAGATCAGGGTGATGCAGCGGCCTGAGCTGGTGACGACGAGGAGACCCGCGGCGGCGACGGCGGCGGAGCTCGAGCAGCACGGGACAGTGAGAGGAAGAAGACGACAGAGGAAGGAGCATGAGAAGAGCCCGTCGGGCCGGCCTATTTATAAGGCGAGCTCGTAAAGCGGGCGCGAGAATCAAGGAAACCGTGGCGTGGTTATCTCCCCTCACAACGCCTCGATTTTCGGGATGACAGTAAAGGAAAAGATCCGTTGCGGATCTGGCGGAGTAAAAAATGGGCTTGATGGAAGATGACATCACGGCGGATTATCCAGAGTCCAGAGGATGACGTCACGCCGGGTTATGGCCTTCGCACGAATGGTAAGCCGGAGATTTTTTCTGTCGAAGGAGTTGAAGATTGACATGAGCCGGCTCAAATCGATCTGGGGCCTAATGTTGAGGATATAGACCTTAGAGTCACCCGCCAGGAGGGGCCGGGTTACTCATATGGTCACTGCCAGAAGCCCGGCGCCGAGCTTAAAGACGGTGGGCCAAAGATGGGCTTAAGACCCGGATATGGGTTAAGGCCCGTAGTTACAATCATTATTATGGTAGAACTTGTAGTGTAAGGCAAGAATAGTTGAGAGTCCGAGCCGGACACTCTTATGAGCCGGCCGGGACTCTGAGAGCTGCTGGGCGTCAGCCTCCCTATATAAAGGGACGACCCGGCAGCGGTTTAGGGACAAGAACAATCTCATCGAGAGCCGGGCATAGCAGTTTAGCTCCCTGGTTATCGAAACCCTAATCAATACCACATCAAACTGGACGTAGGCTTTTACCTTCACCGTAAGGGGCCGAACCAGTATAAACCCTCATGTTCCTTGTCCCGTATTAACCCCTTCAAGCTTCCTAGTTGCGATGGCTCCACGACTAAGTCCTAGCTCGAGGACATCTGCCGTGACAATTCCATGACACTTACCTTTATGGGAAGGTCCTAACTGGGTCTATTGTCGTGCCTCTCGCTGGTGCCTTCAACAAGGGAAGGTTATGGGCGCGCGCTACCCTGATCAGGTAGGCGGACCTAAGCCTTGTGTGCCCGTTGTTGTTGTTGTACCCGGGTTGTCCTTGTTTGGGACGGTTTATGTTTGGCCACGACGGTGGCTGTTGGAGCCTTTGGTAGGTACAGTATGGGTACCGTGTACTAACCTCCACAGAGTGTATATTAAATCTATCGATAGCCGCGCCCGCGGATAAGGGCCCAGTTCGTAGTTGGTCACACTGTGAGTCAACAGTAATAATAATAACTTGATTAATAACAACCCTAGTTCGATAAGGAGATACGTTGGTTGTGATCGCCGGGAAGATCACCGTTTGAGACCAAGTGTTGGTCATGGTTGTGATCGCCGGAAAGATCACCCTTTGGTTACGAGGTAACCCGTTGAGCCAAGAGTGGTTCCGTTTGTGATCTGCGAATGATCACCGTGATATCGAGGATACCGAGTTGTTGGATATTCGTGATGTTGTGCGAGAATCGTGGGTAAAGATCAAGCTCCTTGTGGTCATTTAATGATTACTACGGTATTGTTTATACCAAGCTTGATTTGATCCTGAGAAGATCGTGTGATGTCCGAGGTTGGTAAGTGATGCATGTGATGGTTACGAGGTAACCCGAGCAGAATAAGTGGTGCATATAGTGTCATCATGTTGCATGCTAGTATCGTTAGATTTATATGCTCATGCCATGCTCATATTGTTCTAGCTGTATCATGTTCATGTTGTTCATGCCATGTTATCCTGATGATCTCATGATAATTCCTGCTTAACCTATAATTGCCATACTGTTGTATGTCTTGAATGCTTCTGGTAATTGTGAGCTTGCAAGTACATTCAATGTACTGACCTGGCGTGTCATGCCAGTTTGCAGGTCATGCCGGATTTGATTGCTTGCTTGTCATGGTTTCCGTTCGTGTGAGCTAGGATAAGCATTCCAGCCAGAGTCCCTGCGGAGTGGAGTTCACCACCGTCGTCGTTGTTCCGCTGCCAATAGTTTTTCCGCTGCTTCGAGTTGTTCTGCTACTTGCATAGAGCAACTGAGGATGGCGTAGTGTCGCCGTGCCGATGTTATTCATTGTAATATCGGAGACCTTGTATTCATATTCGTGTAATAATAGAAAGCTGGTTTGTTCTATGCTAAGCAGTGTCGTATTCCAGAAGACTTCTCCTCGATCTCTAGGCTGGAATACGGGGTGTTCTGGTTTCTCTGAGCCGGGTTGCCATAGCGCTTAGTATCAGAGCAGGTCTGGCTGTAGGACGCCCTAGTCAGCGCGAGTGGTAGAAACCGGTTGAAATCGATAGTTTAAAGTCCGGCTTGTTTATTGCTTTTGGTTGCTGCATTTGTTTGTTGCATAGCATGGATATAGCCTTAGTATTTGTTGCTAACGGTTTATCTGGTGAGTGTAGCTGGCATCGGTTAGGATCCACTATAGCTCAGCCATAGCATTTCTCCAGTTTTCTTTTCTTGCCTGTTCTTCGGTGTTTGGTGTCATTTCTGTCCCAGCTGAGTGATGCCAAGTGATCCCGACACTGTTTGCAAAAATGGTGCTCAGGTATCTCCAAGATATCCTCTTTTCAGCCCCACCTATCGTTTCGGTGATGGACATACTTCTATCCCGAATCGCTCTTCTATTTTGTCGCGTTGGCAACCCTTAATGATCTTAGTTATCAAGAAAGGGCAATGTCAACAGCCTCAGTTTTTCCCAGCTATCCTATTTCTTGGACGGGTACGGATCTTTTTCTGTCCGCTTGATAATAATGTGGTTGTGACTTTCGTGTCCCACTACAGGTTTATCGAGTGCGTCCTCGCCTCCGAGCTAGTCTAGGTTGCTGCCTGGCTAAGCTAGCACTTGGTGTAGCGCTGTTTACACCAATTATTCCACACATATTCGTCCTCGTGCAAACCGTCACAGCATGCTAGATCATAGAACCGGAGATCCCGCGAGATTTGTGTGCTTAAGTAGGCATGCATATTGTGTGACTAGCAGTAATATGTGACGTTGATTGTGTGTGAATTGATTGTTGTTGTGTGCTTTTGTTTAGTTGAGTTTTCTTTTGCTTCTTTCTTTTGGGCCCCGGTGTTACATTATTTTTCCCCTATAAAGAGTTGCTCATCAACTGACACCGGACTCGAAGAAGTAATAAGGATTCCAAATATTTGGAAACTCAGCTAAACAGAATGGAATTCTCAGCCGACTGCAGTGAAATGGGGAATATCTGATTTTGAGGCTGATAATCAATTTTGCATTAGTGTGCACTCCTCACAACAGTACTGATAACTCAAGTCTACATCAGTACAAAACCCTCATAACAGTAACGATCAAGTCAGCAGCAAGGCAAGTTAGGTACAAGATCAACGGTATATTTCCAGTCGAAGGTATGGACCATATACAAAAATTTTGGCTCAGCAATGCATGATGCTTGAAAAATGTTATCATCTGAAATAAGGTCAGAATGTGATATGCTCAAGGAAGACAGTCAAACAAATTTTCTCATGCAAATAATCAGCCACAGAATATTATGGGCGTGTGTGTAGATTTCAGTCTGCATATTAGTAGGAAGCTTTGGATGTAAGAAACTCAGTCTTCTCCCACACGTTATCGGAAGAAATTTATGATGCAAGGCTCCTCGATTTTCCTCAACATGATATGTGAACAATTTCCGGTCCAAAAGATACCCGGTCTTTCTCAGCAAGATACCCCGGTAAAAGCTTCTGATAGACGGAAATGAATTTTTCTCAACAAGTAAACCTGAGGAGAAGCTTCTCAAGTACGGAACTCAGGCTTCTCCAGCACAATAATCAGACCAAGCTTCGTGTATAAGCTATAGAGCCTTCTTCAACACGATACCCAGACAAAAGATTTGAGCAGAAGTTAATAAGGCTTCCTCAGCAAGCTACTCGGATGGCTTCTCTTGTAGGCCAATGTTACGCCCACGATGCGGCTATATCTCCCACGTGTCGAGGCACGACTTAGAGGCATAACCGCATAGTGGTTTTGTCGCAAGAAGGGTCATCTTCACACAATCCCATGTAATGAACAAGAAAGGGATAAAGAGTTGGCTTACAATCGCCACTTCACACAATACATAAATATAATTCATTCATCATCCAAATACAAACATATAGAGACCGACTACGGTCAAGATCCAGATGAAAATAAGACAACCCCAAATGCTAGATCCCCGATCGTCCCAACTGGGCTCCACTACTGATCATCAGGAAAAGACACATAGTAACGACCACGTTCCTCGTCGAACTCCCACTTGAGATCGACCCCATCATCTACACTGGCATCGTCGGCACCTGCAACTGTTTTGGTAGAATCTGTGAGTCACGGGGACTCAGCAATCTCACACCCGCGAGATCAAGACTATTTAAGCTTATAGGAAAAGTAGGTGTAATGAGGTGGAGCTGCAGCGGCAAAAGCATATATGGTGGCTAACTTGCGCAAAAGAGAGCGAGAAGAAAAGCAACGGAACGGACGTCATCTAGCAATGACCAAGAAGTGATCCTAAACACCTACTTACGTCATACATAACTCAGACCGTGTTCACTTCCCGGACTCCGCCGAGAAGAGACCATCACGGCTACACACGCAGTTGATGTATTTTACTTGGGTCAAGTGACAAGTTATCTACAACCGGACATTAACAAATTCCCATCTGCCTCATAACCGCGGGCACGGCTTTCGAAAGATAATACCCTGCAGGGGTGTCCCAACTTAGCCCATCATAAGCTCTCACGGTCAATGAAGGATAAACCTTCTCCCGAAAAGACCCGATCAGTCTTGGAATCCCGGTTTACAAGACATCTCGACAATGGTAAAACAAGACCAGCAAAGCCGCCCGAAGGTGCCAACAAATCCCGATAGGAGCTGCACATATCTCGTTCTCAGGCCACACCGGATTATCCAAGCTTCCGATAGGCCAGACCAGAGTTGCCCCTGGTGGCCACCGGCGACTGACAGTTTGGACCAATACTCAGAGGAGCACAGGCCCGGGGGTTTTGTTGAGGATATAGACCTTAGAGTCACCCGCTAGGAGGGGCCGGGTTACTCTAATGGTCATTGCCAGAAGCCCGATGCCAGGTTTAAAGACGATGGGCCGAAGATGGGCTTAAGACCCGGATATGGCTTAAGGCCCGTAGTTACAATCATTATTATGGTAGAACTTGTAGTGTAAGGCAAGAATAGTTGAGAGTCCGAGCCGGACACACTTATGAGCCGGCCGGGACTCTGAGAGCTGCTGGGCGTCAGCCTCCTTATATAAAGGGACGACCCGGCAGCGGTTTAGAGAGAGAACAATCTCGATGAAAGCCAGGCATAGCAGTTAAGCTCCCTGGTCATCGAAACCCTAATCAATACCACCTCAAACTGGACGTAGGCTTTTACCTTCACCGTAAGGGGCCGAACCAGTATAAACCCTCGTGTTCCTTGTCCCGCTTAACCCCTTCAAGCTTCCTAGTAGCGATGGCTCCACGACTAAGTCCTAGCTCGAGGACATATGCCGTGACAATTCCACGACAGTTGGCGCCCACCGTGGGGCTCGCGCACGGTGGATTTGAGTTCTTGAAGGGCAGCTTCGAAGGGCTCAAGGGATACGCTGTGGGCCGGATGACCAAGAGTCGTCGCGGCAAGCCCTACATCGACGATGCGGACTGGGGCCCCGACGCCGGCTCAATTGAGTACGGGTACCGGGTCCCCTTTGGCGCAATTCATGTCTTCATTGGCAAGATTGGTGAGCCGGGCCCCGAGCCGGATCTCTGCGCCGATCTCATCGAAACGGCTCAGCGCGCACAACCCACCCGGGCCCGGCCTGCCTTAAAGCATGCTTTTGTGGGGTGTATCCATGGAGGACTCTCCGATCGATCTGGATCCGGTGATGAGGCGGCCGCCGGCTCTGATGACGAGTCGGCCTCCGATGAGTCAAACTCGTTGTACCAGCTTCAAGATGCCAGGCTCATGGGTTGTTCCAATGGTGACAGTATTCCGGACCTTTTTGAGCCACCAAGTCAGGTTGGAGTTTTTATGGCTGGTGCGCAGCCTGTTCAGAACCCCGCTGCTGGAGCGGGAAACCCGGTGCCTTCTCCGGCTCAGGTGCTAATGGATCTCACGGACAAGATGACGGCCCTGTTAACCGCCACGGTTGACCCGGCGGATCAAGCTCAGCATGATGCGGAGGTGGCACAGCTAAAATTGGATCTGATAAAAGCTAAAGAGGATCTTGCAGCGGAAGGGATTAGGCTGGCTGCGGAGCGGGCGGCTCTCGACGCCCGGACTCAGCTGATTCAAGCGCAGTCCTTCCAACTCACGATGGATCAGAACGCGGCCAACGAGGTCATGAGCAGGAGGCATCAGAAGGCCCAGTCTCGACTCCAACCGGTTTACGATCCACGCAATATTTTCAACACGCCGGGTGCAGGGTCTAGTAACCCGCCAGGGGTCATTGCGCCCGGGTCTGGACCCCTTATTCAGCCACGAGTGATGGGGCCTCCCCAGGTGCCCCTGCCCCGCCTCAGTATGTGCCAATACCCCCGGGTCATTATGATAACCCGCTGGAGAACATGGTGGCTGCGGCAGCACGACTGGCGGCTCTCCCCGTTGACGGCGACTCTCTGGCGGCCATCGAAACCCGCCGGGTCAGGGAACTTCTGCAGACGGCACTGGCACAGCAAGAGGCGTACTCCAACAGCCGGGACAGGATCCACTCGACCCCTCGTCCAGGCCAGAGCCCGAGTTACAGCCGGCACATGGTCTCAGCAACCGGCTCAAGTAATGTCCGACGCCATGACCCGCCCCCTGGCCATGGCCCGGCTCATAATGGAGCCTTTTACGCAGCAGACCAAGCGCGGCGAGAGGCGGAGCAGGTGCCTCAATTGACGGCTTACCAGACCCCTCCGGTTTATCCAACGACGTCCGTTGATGTGGGTATTTCTACCAGGACCGGGGGTGTCCCTTTTTTGGTGCCAGCCATCCGTAATGAACGTCTGCCTAAAGACTTCAAGGGCCCTAGGAAGGTGCCTAACTATACAGCTGACTTACAGCCTGCAGCCTGGATTGAGAGTTATGAGATGGCTATGGAATTGCTAGAGGTCAGTGAGGCGGCCATGGCCAAATATTTCACCATGATGTTAGATGGAATTGCCCGCACGTGGTTGAAAGGGCTACCACCGAACTCCATTGGGTCTTGGGCTGAGCTGAAAGCCCGGTTCATTCAAAACTTCAAAGATACCTGTAGGCAGTCTATGTCTATTGTGGATTTGACTAACTGTAAGCAGCAGGAGGGTGAATCCACGACCCATTGGGTTCGCCGGGTCAAGGAGATCATACATTCATCAGATAAGATGGATGCCGGCTCTGCAGTCTTAATGTTGGAACAGAACTGTCGCTTTGTGCCCCTTAAGATGAAACTCGGACGGCTTAAACACGACTGCACCGATATGGGTACCCTAATGGCGGCTCTTGTTAAGTACGCCGATTCTGACGGTACCAAGGATCCCCCTTCAGACGATGAAAGGACAGGGAAGGGAAAGAAGAACGGCAACGGCAAGGGTCCTCAGTTTAACCCGAGGAACCAAGGAGGAGGCAAGCGTAAGGCCGATGGCAGCCTAGAGTTTGTAGCCAACACCAACTCCCAAGGTAATAACCAGCGACGCAAGGGGAGGCCCCCTCCCCGAGGCGGCGGGTCAGGTCCAACGCTGGAGCAGCTGTTGAATGAACCTTGTCCAAGGCATGGCTCTAGAGAGAAGCCAGCAACTCACCTGTGGAAGGATTGCGCGATCATGAAGGCCTTTAAGAGCTACAATGGCCCGGGCGGCGGCTCAGGCGCCGGCGGCTTTCATGGCCCGGGCGGCGGCTCAAATTCCGGTCCTCAGAACGGTCAAGGGGGCTTTAATCAACAATCTGGTCAGGGTCATCAACAGCAGCAGGGGGGTTATCAGACCAACCCAAAGCAGCTTAGCGGTGGACAGTATCATGTGTTCACCACCAGTTTGTGCAAACGGGATCAGAAGCTTCACAAGAGAGCTGTTCATGCTGTTGAGCCGGCGGTTCCACGCTACTTACGGTGGTCTGAGCAGCCTATAGTGTGGAGTAGGGAGGATCACCCTCCCCGGGTGGATAACCCGGGCCACTTGGCCTTAGTGGTGGCTCCTCAGGTGGGAGGCTATAAGTTCACAAAGGTACTCATGGATGGAGGCAGCAGCATCAATATCCTCTATTATGAGACTTTCCGTCGTATGGGGCTAGTCGATAAGAACCTCAGCCAGTCAAACACTATCTTCCACGGTGTGGTACCCGGTAAGTCGGCTTATCCAGTCGGCAAGATCGAATTGGAAGTGGCTTTTGGTGATGAGAACAACTACAGGGTGGAGAAGCTGTCCTTTGAGGTGGTCAAGATAAGAAGTCCATACCATGCTATATTTGGACGGCCGGCTTATGCCAAGTTCATGGCACGGCCATGCTATGTGTACTTACAGCTCAAAATGCCGGGTCACAACGGGACTATTACGGTTCACGGCAGCCGAAAGGTGGCTCTAGAGTGCGAGGAAGGCGACGCGGCTTATGCAGTGTCTGTTTGTGCTACAGAGGAGTTGAAGTTTTACAAAGACAATGTTGACCCAACAGATATGACCTCTCTGAAAAAGCCAACCACGGAGAATGAACCAGCAATGAAATTTAAATCAGCTGATGAGACTAAACTTGTTGATTTTGTTCCAGGTGACTCGTCTCAGCAGTTTAGCATCAGTGCAAATCTGGACCCGAAATAGGAAAGCGCGCTCATCGATTTCATCCGTGAGAATAGGGACATCTTCGCGTGGAAACCTTCTGACATGCCAGGTGTACCTAGAGAACTCGCTGAGCACACTCTCAATGTTGATCCAAAATTTAAGCCGGTCAGACAGTTCCTTCGACAGTTTAACGAAGAGAGGCGGAAAGCTATCGGTGAAGAAGTGGCCCGGCTCTTGGCGGCCGGGTTCATGGTTGAAGTTTTTCACCCGGAGTGGTTGGCTAACCCGGTGCTCGTACTCAAGAAGAACGGCAACTGGCGGATGTGTGTGGACTACACGGACTTGAACAAGGCGTGTCTGGCTGATCCTTTTGCTCTCCCCCGTATTGATCAAATCATTGATGCTACGGCAGGTTGTGCACGCTTAAGTTTCTTGGATGCCTATTCCGGGTATCATCAGATTAAGATGGCAGTTAAGGACCAGGAGAAGACGGCGTTCATCACTCCCTTTGGAGCCTTTTGCTATGTGTCTATGCCCTTTGGACTCAAGTGTGCACAGGCGACTTACCAGCGTTGTGTACAGAATTGTCTTCATAAACAGATCGGGCGCAATGTTCACGCTTATGTGGATGATATTGTGGTTAAATCCATCAAGGAGGAAACCCTGATAGATGACTTAAGGGAAACCTTCGATAATCTCCGGGTCTACAAGATGATGCTTAACCCGGCCAAGTGTGTTTTTGGTGTTCCTGCAGGCAAACTATTGGGCTTCTTGGTTTCTGACAGAGGCATTGAGGCTAACCCGGAGAAGATCAAGGCCATCACCTCCTTAGCTAAACCGGCGTGTATAAATCACGTTCAGCGTTTGGCGGGTCGTATCGCTGCTTTAAGCCGGTTTATAAGCCGTTTGGGTGAGAAGGCTATGCCCTTATATCAGTTGATGAAGAAAACTGATAACTTTGTCTGGAATGATGCAGCTAATACCGCTTTTGAGGATTTGAAAAAGCAACTGGCAGAGCCCCCCGTCCTTGCTGCTCCGGTTGATAAGGAGCCCTTGCTACTGTATGTGGCGGCAAACACACGAGCCGTCAGTGTGGCTATTGTGGTGGAGCACAAGGAGACGGGTAAGGAGCATCCGGTTCAGCGGCCGGTTTATTATGTCAGCGAGGTGCTTATTCAGTCCAAGCAGCGGTACCCGCATTGGCAGAAGCTCGTGTATGGTGTGTTCATGGCGAGCCGGAAGCTCAAGCATTATTTTCAGGGTCATCCCATCACTGTGGTCAGTTCTGCCCCTCTTGGGGATACTATCCAGAACAGAGAGGCTACAGGGAGAATTGCTAAGTGGGCTATAGAACTTGGACCTCATGGCCTCAAATATGTGCCACGCACTGCTGTTAAATCTCAGGCTTTGGTGGATTTTATCAATGACTGGACAGAGTCACAAGTGCCTGAGCAAAGGCCAGATAACACTTATTGGACTATTCACTTTGATGGGTCCAGACAGCTGGAGGGCTCGGGGGCTGGTGTTGTATTGGCTTCCCCTAAAGGTGACAAATTCCATTATGTGCTACGGTTGATGTTTCCTTGCGCTAACAATGCGGCTGAATACGAGGCTTTGCTCCTCGGTCTTCGGGTGGCTAAGGAGATGAGCTTAAGCCGGGTAAGGTGCTTTGGTGACTCAGACTTGGTGGCTCAACAAGTATCAGGCACCTGGGATTCTAAGGATCCTCTCATGGCGGCTTGTCGCCGCGAGGTTGATGCCATTGCTGGGCACTTTCAGGGATACCAAGTGGAGCACATTGATCGCAAGAAGAACGAGGTGGCTGATGCTTTAAGCCGGCTAGGCTCCCAGCGAAAACCGGTGCCGCCTAACACTTTCTAGGGTGTCCTGTATAACCCTTCGGTTCGGTTGCCTACAGAGGAGAACTTGGCTATCCCTGACCCGGAGGCACGACTGGTGGCGGCTCTTCATGTCATACCAGACTAGACAATGCCATATCTGGCTTATATAACCCGGGGAGAGTTGCCTGAGGATGAAACTCTGGCCAGGCAAATAACCCGGCGGGCTAAGTCAATAATTGTTATCGATGGCGAGTTGCATCATCGCAGTGTTTCAGGGGCATTTCAGCGTTGTATCTCCCCTGAGGAAGGTCAAGAGATCTTGCGCGAGATCCATGAAGGGGATTGTGGCCATCATGCCGGTTCAAAATCTCTTGTGGCCAAGGCTTTCCGTCATGGTTTTTATTGGCTGACGGCTCACGCTGATGCAGAGGACTTGGTCAGTAAATGTGATGGTTGCCAAAGGTTCTCACGACGGGCTCATGTGCCGGCTCAGGAGTTGAGGATGATCCCAATCACTTGGCCCTTTGCGGTCTGGGGGTTTGATATGGTTGGGCCTTTTAAACGGTCCAAGGATAAGAAGACCCACCTCTTGGTGGCAGTTGACAAATTCACGAAGTGGGTGGAGGCTGAGCCAGTTAGCAAGGGCGATGCAGCCACGGCGGTTCAATTTATGAAAAAGGTGATTTTCCGCTTCGGCTTTCCGCACAGCATCATAACTGACAATGGCACCAATCTATCCAAGGGCGCTATGGAAGAGTTTTGTCAACGAGAGCAGATCCGACTTGATGTTTCCTCAGTGGCTCATCCCCAATCCAATGGTCAAGCTGAGAAAACTAACCAGGAGATTCTGAAGGGCATCAAGCCCCGGCTTTTGGTCCCTTTGCAACAGACGCCGGGTTGTTGGGTGGAGGAGTTGCCCTCCGTCTTATGGAGCATCAACACTACTCCTGACAGGTCTACAGGCTTCACGCCTTTCTTCATGGTTTATGGAGCAGAAGCAGTCCTCCCCAGCGACATCAGTCATGATTCACCTCGTGTGGCGGCTTATGTTGAGATGGATAATGAACAGGCGCACCAAGATACTCTGGACTTGTTGGACGAACAGCGTGATGTGGCAGCAGCCCGTTCAGCGATTTACCAACAAGACCTGCGCCATTATCATAGCCGCCGGGTCAAATCCCGGGTCTTCCAGGAAGGCGACCTTGTGCTCCGGCTCATCCAGGATCAAACAGATGCACACAAGTTATCCCCACCTTGGGAAGGGCCCTTTGTGGTCAGTAAGAACTTGCACAACGGGTCATATTACCTCATTGATATTCGGGAACATAAAGATTCGCGTAAATCTGAGGAGGAGACCCGTCGGCCGTGGAATATAGCTCAGCTTCGGCCTTACTACACTTGAGCTACCGGCTCTTGTGGTGTACATATTTCTCTCAGACATGTATATATTATGATAAGCAATAAAGTAGGACCTCTGTCCTTTTTTCTCCTCCAATTATGCGTGTGTTTTTTTTTACATGCTGATTTAAAGGAGGATCCGGCTTATGATCGTATTCGAGTCTAGCCGTAAGCAGTAAGGTCACTTGGGGGCTTCCTGTTCAAACATGGGCCGTATTCGAACCAAAGAGAACATAGCTGTCGATGCCCACTTGATTGGCAAAGTGCCGAGCTCATTGGGAAGTTAACTTTGGTCATATTTGAATCACATTTTAACCCCTCTGAGAACCGACGTGGATCGTAGATGGTGGCTACCATTTGGGAAACCTGGCGCTTTAGGCCGGAGAGCTCGGCGGTTTTCTCAGAGAGCGCCTTCTTCGCCTGTTCCGCCCGGGTCACCAGTGCGGCCTTTTCCTCAGCCCAGGCCTTCCGCTCAGCATCAAATTCGGTCTTCAACTTCTCTTGAGCGGCGATGCTGGAGACAAACTTGGCGTTTGGCTTCCGGGTCTCTATCTCCTGTGTCTTCAGCCGGCTCTTGAGATCCGCAAGGTCCGACTCTAATTTCTTGCCAACAGCCTGCATATATTTCCGGGTTATTAACAGTCATTATATAAGTCCCAAGTGCTTTCCAAGCAAAGACACTTGGCACTTGGGGGCTAATGCATATTGAACGTATCTATCTACGTACTGCCGGCTCAGTTGAGTAAGCCGGGACCTAAGTCTACAACATATTCAAGTATAAGTCGTCGACTTGGGGGCAAGCATGACAAGGGTCACTATGCAGTAGGTAAGAAGACAGCAGAAGGATACCTCAGATTTTTGTTGGATCTGGTTGACCATGGCGATCTCGGCGTCCCGGCTCTTGTGAACTTGGCTGATGTAGCCAGAGACGAGCTCTCCAATGCTCAAGTCGGTGTAGCTGGAGAGGTCCAGATTCACCCGGTGGGGCTGCAGCAACTCCCCCTTCGCGGAGCATTTGGCCAACGCGGTCGGTCTCCCTGGCTCAACGAATTCCGTCCGGGTGATTACCACGTCCGGGTCATCTGCTGGTGGGGCTGAGCCGGAGGCCTCCGGGTTAACCGACGCTTCGGTCGTTGTCTTGGTAGTCGGGGCAGGGGCTTCAGGCGCCGTGTCCGTTGGAATGGTGGCTTCGGGGGCGGAGGTAGCTGGCGGCTCTTGAGCCGTCGCCTCTGGGTCAGGCAAGGTAGGCACTCCGGCTGACCTGGTTTTCTTTGCTCTTTTAGTGAGCTTTGCCTGGGCACTGAAAAGACAGAAGTGTTAGGCACACAAAGAGTAAGTACAGACAGATAATGTAAGGAGATTGTTATTACCCGGGTGCAGTCTTGAAGGCCGGCAGACTCGACTGCATGGAGTCACCCGAAGAGGGGGAGGTATCCTGATAATTGGAGTCAGAAGAGTTGAGTGGCTGACGGATAACACCCGCCAACGGATGAAAGGGGTACAGGTGAGAAAAAACCTCAGTGCGACGCTTCCTGGTTGCGTCGGGTAACCCGACAGAGAGGTCGGTGTCTTTGCGGGCCCGGGTGTGACGCCGACTTTCGTGAACCTGCTGCTTCAAAAGAAATTGAGGGTCTTGATGAGCTAATGGATGTGAAAAGCTTACTTTCCGGGTTACTCTTCGGACTTTCAGCTGTGGCAAAGGCTCCGAGTCGGAGGAAAGTGACATTACCTCTTCAACCACCGGGTTACTGGCGCCGGTGTCATCCTGTCAATGAGCAAATGTTGATAAGGCGGACAGCAACAAACAAATATGGCAAGAGTTTAAAGGTTTAAGGGTTACCTCTGACTCGGAGCTGTCGCTTAATTGCAGTAGCTCCGAAGCAGTGGGTCTGCTTCCCTTTTTGCGAGGGGCGGCTTTCTTCGCCTTCCTGGCCTTCTTGGCCGCCTCATGGTCATACTTGACCCGCCAGAATTTATCATCAGCCTGAGAAATACAGCAATGAATTCTTAAAATGGTTCAGATCAAGGTGACCTGCAAAAGAAGTTGAAAGGTTAAAGTCAGCGGCTTACCGCTGGGGCTGGATTGATCTTGCAGAAGGGGGCTAGCCCGGTTCTTCCGCAATCTGCCAAGCTCTCGTTTAGAAGAGCCTTGGTCTCCTCCTCTGCAACGTCTTCTGGAAGATCATTGCGACTGTGCCTCTGCGGGTCATCCTTTCGCCCGGTGTACTCACACATTAAGCCGGGGCGGCGGCTCAATGGGATCACCCGCCATGAGATCCAGACCCGGACCAGGTCAATTCCGTTCAGACCGTTGCCTGGCAGGGCCTTGATCTTATTGATCGTTGGAAGCAGAGGCTGGCGTTCCGCGGCATTCAGTTTGTCGGATAGCGGATGAGTCGGCTCTAGGCGAGTTGGGCGAAAGCCGGGCAGCGGGTTCTCGTCAGCCGGGGACGTATCTTGGCAGTAGAACCAAGTCATATTCCAGTCCTTGGGGTGGCTTGGCGGCTCTGCGTAAGGGAACAGACAGTCCCTACGCCGTTGGATGGAGATGCCGCCTAATTCCAGACTTGGCCCGTTGGCACACTCGTTTTGGCGGTTTAAGTAGAACAGTTCTCTGAAAAGCAGCAAACTGGGCTCTTCTCCAAGGTACACTTCACAAAAGACTTGGAAGTTGCAGATGATGGATACGGAGTTGGGTCCTATATCCTGAGGCCGTAGGTCAAAGAAGTTGAGCACGTCCCTAAAAAACTTTGAGCCGGGCGGTGCAAAGCCCCGGCTCATATGGTCTGCGAAGATCACTACCTCCCCGTCCCTTGGCTGTGGTCTCTCTTCCGATGGGTCAGGGGCACGGTAGGACATGATTTCCTTCTTAGGTAAATATCCGGACTTAACGAAGTTGGCCAGGGTCTCGTCAGTGACGTTGGATCTCATCCAGTTGCAAGTGATGGGAGCCTTGGGAGGCATGGTGAAAGTTGGTGGTCTATGATAAAGAGAAAAGTGTCCGGGTTAATTATAAGCCGGAGATTATCATTCAAACTAAGGTGGCGGATTATGAAGGGGACTAATGATATATACTCAATTAAGCCGGAGAATTCTACAAAGCACGGTTCTCTTTAAACCGGAGGGTTCTACGGCGCGTGTTTTCTTTAAGCCGGAAATGTAAGCCGCCAAGATTCAATGGTTGCAGTTTTTACTAAGTGTGGTAAAACAGGTTTCACAGGTTGCGGTAACTTTTTTGGATCAAAATGGTCGGGTGAAATAAAAATTTTCTAGACCTAGAAACAGACGAGCGGATGTTCTTAAGCTCAAACGAAGCATCTATGCAGTGGAAAGAGATCTACTAGCATTCAAAATGAGGCCTAAACAACCACCGCACTAGTTCTATGTAAGGCTGAAGATCAACAAGGGCAGTGACTACAGGAACTACCGAAGCTTGTGGCTATGGTGACGAACATGAAGAACACAGACGAACTCTACCCCAGATCTGTTCTAGCAAGGCAGAGGAGACTCACCGGAGTTGGGGAAGAGCAGAAGTCGCCGCCGTTATCTGGTCCGAGTCAGGGTGATGCAGCGGCCGGGTTGATGAAGATCAGGGGCGCGACGGCGGAGGCAGTGGCAGAGCTCGGGCAGAAGAGCGACGGCGCGAGGAGGAAGAAGAGAGCGTGAGAAGAGCACGTTGGGCCGGCCTATTTATAAGGCGAAGTCATAAGTGGGCACGAGATTCAAGGAGACCACGGCGTGGTTATCTCCCCCTCACGACGCCTCGATTTTCGGAACGACAGTAAAAGCAAAGATCCGTTGCGGATCTGGAGGAGTAAAAAACGGACTTAATGGAGGATGACGTCACGGCGGATTATCCGGAGTCCAGAGGATGACGTCACTCCGGGTTATGGCCTTCACATGAATGGTAAGCCGGAGATTTTCTCTGTCGGCAGAGTTGAAGATTGACACGAGCCGGCTCAAGTCAATCTGGGGCCTAATGTTGAGGATATAGACCTTAGAGTCACCCGCTAGGAGGGGCCAGGTTACTCTAATGGTCATTGCCAGAAGCCCGACGCCAGGTTTAAAGACGATGGGCCGAAGATGGGCTTAAGACCCGGATATGGCTTAAGGCCCGTAGTTACAATCATTATTATGGTAGAACTTGTAGTGTAAGGCAAGAATAGTTGAGAGTCCGAGCCGGACACACTTATGAGCCGGCCGGGACTCTGAGAGCTGCTGGGCGTCAGCCTCCTTATATAAAGGGACGACCCGGCAGCGGTTTAGAGAGAGAACAATCTCGATGAAAGCCAGGCATAGCAGTTAAGCTCCCTGGTCATCGAAACCCTAATCAATACCACCTCAAACTGGACGTAGGCTTTTACCTTCACCGTAAGGGGCCGAACCAGTATAAACCCTCGTGTTCCTTGTCCCGCTTAACCCCTTCAAGCTTCCTAGTAGCGATGGCTCCACGACTAAGTCCTAGCTCGAGGACATATGCCGTGACAATTCCACGACAGGTTTAAAATAAAGATGACCCTCGGGCTCTAGAAAACCCGGGGGAAAAAGGCATAGGTCGCAAATGGTAAAACCAAGGTTGAGCCTTGCTGGAGGAGTTTTATTCAAGGCGAACTGTCAAGGGGGTTCCATAAATCACCCGACCGCGTAAGGAATGCAAACTCAAGGAATATAATCCCGGTATAACAGTAACTAGGGCGGCAAGAGTGGAACAAAACACCAGGCATAAGGCCGAGCCTTCCACCCTTTACCAAATATATGGATGCATTAATTAAATAAGAGATATTGTGATATCCCAACATATCCATGTTCCGACATGGAACAAACTTCGACTTCACCTGCAACTAGCAACGCTATAAGAGGGGCTGAGCAAAAGCGGTAACTTAGCCAAACAACGGTTTGCTAGGAAAGGATGGTTAGAGGCTGACATGGCAAAATGGGAGACATGATATAGCAAGTGATAGGTAGCGGAGCATGGCAATAGAGCGAACAACTAGCATAGCAAAGATAGAAGTGATTTCGAGGGGTGGTCATCTTGCCTGCAAGGTTCTCAGAGTTGTCGAAAGCTTGATCCTCGTAAGCGTACTCAACAGGTTCCTCATTCACGAACTCGTCTCCCGGCTCTACCCAAGACAAGAACACAAGCAACGGAACCACAATCAACCACGGGAAATGCACAAGCAACATGATGCAAAACATGTATGATATGCGAGATATGATATGCGATGCATATGCGTGCTCCAGAAGGAAAATGATGAACATGGCAGTAACTTGGCAAACCAAGCATGCCACTGGAAAGATGAGATGATTTCGGTCGAAATCGATATAAAGATCACCGGAATCGGATGCACGGTTTGCAAATGGCAAGCAAAACAAGAATGACACTAATCTGCGATAAACAGCAAGATATCACTTAAAATGCAACAAGCAACAGTGCTACAGCACTCCAACATAGCAACAAAGCATATGGCAGTAACCTACAGGAGATGCTTGACAAAAGACGAACAGTGAGCTACGGCTAGATCACAACATATCAAGCTCAAACAAGCATGGAAAAAGTGCAAAAGATAACAGCTTCACAGACTTAGTGAAAAACTGGACATGGCAGAAAACAGCATCAGGTAGCAATGTTCAGAGCACGAAATCAACATGCTACAGGAACTTAACATAGCAAAACAAGGCATGGCAGTGTTCTACTAAATGCACATGACAAAAGTCCCTTACTGACCATAAGCCAAAAAGGACTAGACGATATGATGGCAAGCATGTAAACATGGCAAGCATGACAAACCAAGCACACCTACAGCAAGATGGCATGTTTATAAAGTTTCCATGGCAAGAACAAAAGCATAGTATGTATGGATCAACTACAATAAGCTTGGCAAAATTGCATATCATGTTAAGAATCTGCCAGAAATATTTTATAGCAAAAGTAGAGCAAGATTGAGTCATGCTATGTCACTCCATAATTGCAAACAATTGCAGGAATGGATCAATTACAACTATAGCTACAAAACCTCCTTACTGAACATCTCCAAAATATGCATGGATCTCTCTGTAGCATCAAGTTTACATGGCAACAAAATAACAGCAGATAAGGACAGAGAATTCACCAAGTCCCTATAATCAGAAATATTACGGGGCCTACTTTGCATGCTTGTGCTAGTCACCACAGAGATCACAAAAATACATGGACTACACCACTGGAAAGATGGCATGGCATACTTCAAAACACATATAGAGCTCATGCTCATAAGATGCACAGATTAAATGATACAAAAATGACAAATCTCCAAGTTCTGTTAAGAACCAGCAGATAACAGCAACTAGCCCTCTTCCAACAGAGATTTGGGAATCAAGATGACCTCTAATGAACATGGTGCAATTGAACAAAATGTAGAGCATCACGAGACGAACAATTTGACATATTACACGCGCAAATCGGAGCTACATGCAAAGAGTTATGGCATCACGAACATGGTAATATGCTATAAGGTGATGAGGACTTGGAGAAAAAAATGGGATCGAGAAAAGTCAACCTCTACTGCTGGCTCGATCCAGATCGAGATCGGGGCCCGAGGGAGCTCGCCGGCGTCGGGAGAGAAGAGGGAGGGCGGCGGCCGGCGTTGGGGGGGGAGGAGGCGAGGCCGGCGCGGCGCGGCGGCCGGGCACGCGCAGCGGCGGGGCGAGGCAGGCGGCGGCGAGCGCGGCGACGGCCGGCGGCGGCGGCGCGGCGAGGCGGCGGCGAGCGCGCACGGCGGCGGCGCGGGCAGGCGGCGACGCGGGGGCGCGGAGGCGGGCGTGGGCCGCGGGGGCCGGCGTCGGGCTCGTGGGCCTCGGCGGCGGCGGCGAGTGGGCTGATGACGTGGCGGCGCGTGAGTGGCTAGAGGCGGCGGCGGGTTTGTCTGGCCAGCGGCGGACACGTCCGACGCGGCGCGAGGAGCGGGTCTAGGGTTTGTCTGCGTTTGTATACGGGAGGGGATGGAGTTTTATAGGTAGAGGGAGCTAGGAGACTCCAAATGAGGTGCGGTTTTCGCCCACACGATCGTGATCGAATGACCTAGAGCATGGAAGAGAGTTTGGTGGGTTTTGGGCTGGTTTTTAGGGGGGGGTTTGCTGGACGCTCAAATGGACTTTGCGGATGCCCGGTTAATCGTTGGAGTACCAAACGACCTCCAAATGGAACGAAACTTGACCGGTAGTCTCCGAGTGGTAGAATAAGGCCACTTGACAAGCCTCGGTCCATTCCGAGAAAGTTTGACACCCGCACATGAAAGAAAACAAGAGGGATGCGCCGGAGGAGATAGGAGCGCCGGATTGCAAAACGGACAACGGGGAAAATGCTCGGATGCATGAGACGAACACGTATGCAAATGCAAAGCGCATGATGACATGATTTGAAATGCATGACATGAAAAAATACAAAACGAAAGACAAAACCCGACAACGAAGGGAAAATCATAACACATAGCCGGAAATGGCAAGAGTCGGAGTTACAAATATGGCAAGTTACATCCGGGGTGTTACAACACTCCACCACTACGAGAGGATCTCGTCCCGAGATCTAGGACTGAAAGAACTCCGGATATTCGGAACGGAGATGGTCCTCGCGTTCCCAGGTTGCTTCCCGTTCGGAACGGTGCGACCACTTCACTTTCAGGAATTTGATTGACTTGTTGCGAGTCTTTCACTCAGTTTCTTCAAGAATAGCAACGGGGTGCTCATGATAAGACAAATCTTCTTGGAGGTCAATCTCTTCGAAGTTGATAGTGCGCTCAGGCGCCTTGAAGCACTTGCGGAGCTGTGACACGTGCAACACATCGTGCACGTTCGCGAAGTTGGAAGGAAGCTCGAGTTGATAGGCGAGGTCGCCTCTTTTGCCAATGATCTTGAAAGGACCCACGTATCTAGGGGCAAGCTTCCCTTTGATACCGAAGCGACGAGTGCCTTTCATTGGAGAGACGCGGAGGTAGACATGGTCTCCGATCTCGAAAGCCAAATCACGGTGCTTACTATCATAGTAACTCTTCTGGCGCGATTGCGCGGCTTTGAGATTATCACGAATGACTTTACACATTTCTTCAGCTTCAGTGATTAAGTCATTGCCAAGAAGTTGGCGTTCACCAGTCTCTGACCAATTGAGAGGAGTACGGCACTTTCTGCCATAGAGAATCTCGAATGGGGCCTTGCCCGAACTCGCTTGGAAGCTGTTGTTGTAGGAGAATTCAGCATATGGAAGACAATCTTCCCATTTCATGCCGAAGGAAATGACACAAGCCCTGAGCATATCTTCAAGAATTTGATTGACTCGCTCGACTTGGCCACTAGTTTGGGGATGGAAAGCTGTGCTGAAGCGAATGTTTGTGCCCATGGCCTTCTGGAAGGAGTCCCAGAACTTAGAGGTGAAGATGCTTCCACGATCAGAAGAAATCAATTGTGGAATGCCATGCAAGGAGACAATTCTGGAGGTGTAAAGCTCTGCTAGCTGAGCTACTGTGATGGATTCTTTGATTGGAAGGAAATGAGCCACTTTAGAAAGCTTGTCGATGACAACGAAGATAGCATCATTTCCGCGCTTGGACTTTGGAAAACCAGTCACGAAGTCCATTTTGATATGATCAAACTTCCATTCTGGGATAGCAAGAGGTTGGAGGAGACCAGCTGGTCGCTGGTGTTCTGCTTTCACTCTTCGACAGACATCACATTCATTCACGAATTGAGCAATTTCTCGCTTCATTCGAGTCCACCAATACGACTGCTTGAGGTCATGATACATCTTCGTACTTCCAGGATGAATGGACAGAAGAGAATTGTGCGCATCGTTCATTATGACTTTCCTTAGATCACCTTTCGGAACCACAATCCGGTCCTCGAAGAATAAAGTGTCTCTGTCATCAATGCGATAGCACTTGTATTTGGAAAGGCCCTTGTCGATACCACGTTTCACCTTCTTCACCATGGCATCAAGGAGTTGTGCCTCACAAATTTGATCTTCCAAAGTAGGAGATACTATGAGGTTGGCAAGAAAGCCTTGAGGAACAACTTGGAGATTCAGCTTGCGGAAAGCTTCACAAAGATCCGGTTGGAAAGGCTTGAGAATTAAGCTGTTGCAGTAAGCCTTCCTGCTTAAAGCATCTGCAATGACATTTGCTTTGCCTGGAGTATATTCGATACTCGGATTGTACTCTTGAATCATTTCGACCCATCGAGTCTGCCTGAGGTTGAGGTTGGGCTGAGTGAAGATATACTTGAGACTCTTGTGATCGGTGAAAATGTCCACTTGTCTTCCCAACAAGAGATGTCTCCACGTTGTTAATGCATGGACAACTTCCGCCAACTCAAGATCGTGAGTGGGGTAGTTCTTCTCGTTGGGCTTCAACTGACGAGAGGTATAGGCCACAACTTTCTTCTCTTGCATTAACACAGCACCGAGACCTTGGAGAGAAGCATCACAGAAAACTTCATACGGCTTGGATTCATCAGGAGGAGTCAAGACAGGAGCTGTGACTAGTTTCTCTTTGAGAGTGTTGAAAGCAACGTCACACTCAGGAGACCAGACATACTTCACATGCTTCTGAAGGAGATTGGAAAGAGGATTTGCAATCTTGGAGAAATTCTCAACGAATCTTCGGCAATAGCTTGCAAGACCCAGAAAACTGCGGAGCTGCTTGACATTCTGAGGAGGTTCCCAATTCACAATTGCGGACACCCTCTCGGGGTTAACAGCGATGCCCTTGGCAGAGATGATGTGACCAAGGAAAAGAACTTCATCGAGCCAAAACTCACATTTGGAGAACTTTGCATAGAATTGATACTCTCTGAGCTTGTCGAGCACCAATCGCAAATGTTTGGCATGATCCTGCTTATTCTTGGAGAAGACCAAGATATCATCGAGATACACCAGAACGAATTCATTGGTATAGGGGTTGAAGGTGAAATTCATCATCCGAGAGAACACTGGAGGAGCATTGACAAGGCCGAAAGACACGACAGTATATTCATAAGAACCAAAGCTTGTTCTGAATGCTGTCTTGGGAATATCTTCTTCACGAATGCGAATCTGATGATAACCCATACGAAGGTCAAGCTTCGAGAATACTTTAGCACCTTTGAGTTGCTCAAAAAGCTCATTGATGTTGGGAAGTGGATACTTGTTCTTGATTGTCTTCTTGTTCAATGGACGGTAGTCGACACAAAGTCGGTCCGTGCCATCCTTCTTCTTGACAAAAAGAACACCACAACCCCATGGAGAAGAACTCGGTCTGATCAAACCCAGACGCTCTTGTTCATCGAGCTGTTTCTTCAATTCCTTCAGCTCGTTGGGTCCAAGCTTGTATGGACGCTTGCAAACGGGTTCAGTACCAGGCTCTAGTTCGATAACGAACTCAACTGGCCGATGAGGAGGCATACCCGGAAGCTCTTCTGGAAAGACATCTTGATACTCACAAACGACTGGAATTTGAGAGATGGCATTCAATTCGCCCTTCTCATTGAGAGAGAAAAACCGAATGGTTTCATCACGAGCGGCATAAATAATCACATCCTCAGAAGAGTGTGTCAATTGAATTTCCCTGGCAGCACAATCAAGTTGAGCCTTGTGCTTAGAAAGCCAGTCCATCCCAAGAATAAGATCAATATCCGAGTCACCAAGAACAATTGGAGAAGACTGAAATTTATAGTCGCCCATCTTGATGGTAACATTCGGAACCATGGAACTTGCATTCATGCATTTGCCCGGAGAGACAACTGCTAACGGTCTAGGAAATCCTTGGAAATGCAATTCATGCTTAGATGCAAATGGTCTTGATATGAAAGAAAGCGATGCACCAGTATCGAAAAGAACTTTTGCAGGAATATCATTAACAGGAAGATTACCCATTATCACATCAGTAGATTCCTCCGCTTGAGCTGCATTCATCATGTTCACCTTTGCAAAATTTGGATTATGCTTGACCACTGCATTGCTGGAAGATCTGACGGGAGGAGGAGGAGGAAGACGCCTCTTGTTGAGAATAAAGACCTTAGAGTCACCCGCCAGGAGGGGCCGGGTTACTCGTACGGTTGTTATCAGAAGCCCGGAGCCAAGTTTCAAGACGATGGGCCAGAGATGGACTGAGACCCGGATATGGCTTAAGGCCCGTAGTTACAATCATTGTTATAGTAAACTTGTAGCGTAAGGCATGTATAGTTTAGAGTCCGAGCCGGACACTCTTATGAGCCGGCCGGGACTCTAAGGGCTGCTGGGCGTCAGCCTCCCTATATAAAGGGACGACCCGGCAGCGGTTTAAGGGCGAAAACAATCTCATCGAGAGCCGGGGATGGTTGTTTAACTCCTGGCGATCGTAACCCTAATCAATATCACCCCAAACTGGACGTAGGCTTTTACCTTCACCGTAAGGGGCCGAACAGGTATAAACCCTCGTGTTCCTTGCCCCGCATAACCCCTTCAAGCTTCCTAGTTGCGATGGCTCCACGACTAAGTCCTAGCTCAAGGACATCTGCAGTGACAATTCCACGACAGTTGGCGCCCACCGTGGGGCCAGCGCACGGTGGATTCGAGTTCTTGAAGGGCAGCTTCGAAGGGCTCAAGGGATACGCCGTGGGCTGGATGACCAAAAGTCGTCGCCGCAAGCTCTACATCGACGATGCGGACTGGGGCCCCGACGCCGGCTCAATCGAGTACGGGTACCGGGTCCCCTTTGGCGGAATTCATGTCTTCATTGGCAAGATTGGTGAGCCGGGCCCCGAGCCGGATTTCTGCGCCGATCTCATCAAAACGGCTCAGCGCGCACGACCCGCCCGGGCCCGGCCCGCCTTAAGGCGCGCTTTTGTGGGATGCATCCATGGAGGGCCCTCTGATCCATCTGGGTCTGGAGATGAGGCAGCCGCCGGCTCTGACGGCGAGTCGGCCACTGATGAATCAAACTCGTTGTACCGACTTCAAGATGGCAGGCTCATGGGTTGTTCCGATGGCGACAGTATTCCGGACCTTTTTGAGCCGCCAAGTCAGGTTGGAGTTTTTATGGCTGGTGCGCAGCCTGTTCAGAACCCCGCTGCTGGATCGGGAAACCTGGTGCCTTCTCCGGCTCAGGTGCTGATGGATCTCACGGACAAGATGACAGCCCTGTTAACCGCCGCGGTTGACCCGGCGAATCAAGCTCAGCATGATGCGGAGGTGGCACAGTTAAAATTGGATTTGATACAAGCTAAGGAGGATCTTGCAGCGGAGGGGATCAGGCTGGCTGCGGAGCGGGCGGCCCTCGACGCCTGGACTCAGCTGATTCAGGCGCAGTTCTTCCAACTCACAATGGATCAGAACGCGGCCAACGAGGTCATGAGAAGGAGGCATCAGAAGGCCCAGTCTCGACTCCCACCGGTTTACGATCCACGCAATCTCTTCAACACACCGGGTGCAGGGTCTAGTAACCCGCCAGGGGTCATTGCACTCGGGTCTGGACCCCTTATTCAGCCACGAGTGATGGGGCCTCCCCAGGTGCCCCCTGCCCCGCCTCAGTATGTGCCAATACCCCCGGGTCATTATGATAACCCGCTGGAGAACATGGTGGCTGCGGCAGCACGACTGGCGGCTCTCCCCGTTGACGGCGACTCTCCGGCGGCCATCGAAACCCGCCGGGTCAGGGAACTCCTGCAGACGGCACTAGCGCAGCAAGAGGCGTACTCCTACAGCCGGGACAGGATCCACTTGACCCCTCGTCCAGGCCAGAGCCCGAGTTACAGCCGGCACATGGTCTCAGCAACCGGCTCAAGTAATGTCCGACGCCGTGACCCGCCCCCTGGCCATGGCCCGGCTCATAATGGAGCCTTCTACGCAGCAGACCAAGCGCGGCAAGAGGCGGAGCAGGTGCCTCAATTGACGGCTTACCAGACCCCCCCCCCCCCGGCTTATCCGACGACGTCCGTTGATGTGGGTATTTCTACCAGGACCGGTGGTGTCCCTTGTTTGGTGCCAGCCATCCGTAATGAACGTCTACCTAAGGACTTCAAGGGCCCTAGGAAGGTGCCTAACTATACAGCGGACTTATAGCCTGCAGCCTGGATTGAGAGTTATGAGATGGCTATGGAATTGCTGGAGGTCAGTGAGGCGGCCATGGCCAAATATTTCACCATGATGTTAGATGGAACTGCCCGCACGTGGTTGAAAGGGCTACCACCGAACTCCATTGGGTCTTGGGCTGAGCTGAAAGCCCGGTTCATTCAAAACATCAAAGATACCTGCAGGCAGTCTATGTCAATTTTGGATCTGACTAACTGTAAGCAGCAGGAGGGTGAATCCACGACCCATTGGGTTCGCCGGGTCAAGGAGATCATACATTCATCGGATAAGATGGATGCCGGCTCTGCAGTCTTAATGTTGGAACAGAACTGTCGCTTTGTGCCCCTTAATATGAAACTCGGGCGGCTTAAACGCGACTGCACCGATATGGGTACCCTAATGGCGGCTCTTGTCAAGTACGCCGATTCTGATGGTACCAAGGATCCCCCTTCAGACGATGAAAGGACAGGGAAGGGAAAGAAGAACGGCCATGGCAAGGGTCCTCAGTTTAACCCTGGGAACCAAGGAGGAGGCAAGCGTAAGGCCGATGGCAGCCTAGAGTTTGTAGCCAACGCCAACTCCCAAGGTAGTAACCCGCGACGCAAGGGGAGGCCCCCTCCCCGAGGCGGCGGGTCAGGTCCAACGCTGGAGCAGCTGTTGAATGAACCTTGTCCAAGGCATGGCTCTAGAGAGAAGCCAGCGACTCATCTGTGGAAGGATTGCGCGATCATGAAGGCCTTTAAGAGCTACAATGGCCCGGGCGCCGGCTCAGGCGCCGGTGGTTTTCATGGCCCGGGCGGCGGCTCAAATTCCGGTCCTCAGAACGGTCAAGGGGGCTTTAATCAACAGTCTGGTCAGGGTCATCAACAGCAACAGGGGGGTTATCAGACCAACCCAAAGCAGCTTAGCGGTGGACAGTATCATGTGTTCACCACTAGTTTGTGCAAACGAGATCAAAAGCTTCACAAGAGTGCTGTGAATGCTGTTGAGCCGGCAGTTCCACGCTACTTGCGGTGGTCTGAGCAGCCTATAGTGTGGAGTAGGGAGGATCACCCTCCACGGGTGGATAACCCGGGCCACTTGGCCTTAGTGGTGGCTCCTCAGGTGGGAGGTTATAAGTTCACAAAGGTACTCATGGATGGAGGCAGCAGCATCAACATCCTCTATTATGAGACTTTTCGCCGTATGGGGCTGGTTGATAAGAACCTCAGCCAGTCAAACACTATCTTCCATGGTGTGGTACCTGGTAAGTCGGCTTATCTAGTCGGCAAGATCGAGCTAGAAGTGGCTTTTGGTGATGAGAACAACTACAGGGTGGAGAAGTTGACCTTTGAGGTGGTCAAGATAAGAAGTCCATACCATGCTATATTTGGACGGCCGGCTTACGCCAAGTTCATGGCACGGCCGTGTTATGTGTACTTACAGCTCAAGATGCCGGGTCACAATGGGACCATCACGGTTCACAGCAGCCGGAAAGTGGCTCTCGAGTGTGAGGAAGGTGATGCAGCTTACGCAGAGTCTGTTTGTGCAACAGAGGAGTTGAAGTTTTACAAAGACAATGTTGACCCAACAGACATGACCTCTCTAAAGAAGCCGACTACGGAAACTGAGCCGGCGATAAAATTTAAGTCGGCAGATGAAACTAAGCTTGTTGACTTCATTCCAGGAGATTCATCTCAGCAGTTTAGCATTAGTGCCAATCTGGATCCAAAATAGGAAAGCGCGCTCATCGAGTTCATCCGTGAGAATAGGGACATCTTTGCATGGAAGCCTTCTGACATGCCAGGTGTACCTAGAGAACTCGCTGAGCATACTCTCAATGTTGATCCAAAATTTAAGCCGGTCAGACAGTTCCTTCGACGGTTTAACGAGGAGAGGCGGAAAGCCATTGGTGAAGAAGTGGCCCGGCTCTTGGCGGCCGGGTTTATTGTTGAAGTTTTTCACCCAGAATGGTTGGCTAACCCGGTGCTCGTACTCAAGAAGAACGGCACCTGGCGGATGTGTGTGGACTACACGGACTTGAACAAGGCGTGTCCGGCTGATTCTTTTGCTCTCCCCCGTATTGATCAAATCATTGATGCTACGGCAGGTTGTGCACGCTTAAGTTTCTTGGATGCCTATTCCGGGTATCATCAGATTAAGATGGCAGTTAAGGACCAGGAGAAGACGGCGTTCATCACTCCCTTTGGAGCCTTCTGCTATGTGTCTATGCCCTTTGGACTCAAGTGTGCACAGGCGACTTACCAGCGTTGTGTACAGAATTGTCTTCATAAATAGATCGGGCGCAATGTTCACGCTTACGTGGATGATATTGTGGTGAAATCCATCAAGGAGGAAACCCTGATAGATGACTTAAGGGAAACCTTCGATAATCTCCGGGTCTATAAGATGATGCTTAACCAGGCCAAGTGTGTTTTTGGTGTTCCTGCAGGCAAACTATTGGGCTTCTTGGTTTCTGACAGAGGCATTGAGGCTAACCCGGAGAAGATCAAGGCCATCACCTCCCTAGCCAAACCGGCGTGTATAAATGACGTTCAGCGTTTGGCGGGTCGCATCGCTGCTTTAAGCCGGTTTATAAGCCGTTTGGGTGAGAAGGCTATGCCCTTATATCAGTGATGAAGAAAATTGATAACTTTGTCTGGAATGATGCAGCTAATACCGCTTTTGAGGATTTGAAAAAGCAGCTGGCAGAGCCCCCAGTCCTTGCTGCTCTGGTTGATAAGGAACCCTTGCTACTGTATGTGGCGGCAAACGCGCGAGCTGTCAGCGTGGCTATTGTGGTGGAGCGCAAGGAGGCGGGTAAGGAGCATCCGGTTCAGCGGCCGGTTTATTATGTCAGCGAGGTGCTCATTGAGTCCAAACAGCGGTACCCGCATTGGCAGAAGCTTGTATATGGTGTGTTCATGGCGAGCCGGAAGCTTAAGCATTATTTTCAGGGTCATCCCATCACTGTGGTCAGTTCTGCCCCTCTTGGCGATATTATTCAAAACAGAGAGGCCACAGGGAGAATTGCTAAGTGGCTATAGAACTTGGACCTCATGGCCTCAGATATGAGCCACGCACTGCTGTTAAATCTCAGGCTTTGGTGGATTTCATCAACGATTGGACAGAGTCACAAGTGCCTGAGCAAAAACCGGACAACACTTATTGGACTATCCACTTTGATGGGTCCAGCCAGCTGGAGGGCTCGGGGGCTGGTGTTGTATTGGCTTCCCCTAAAGGTGACAAGTTCCATTATGTGCTACGGTTGATGTTTCCTTGCACTAACAATGCGGCTGAATACGAGGCTTTGCTCCACGGTCTTCGTTTGGCTAAGGAGATGAGCTTAAGCCGGGTAAGGTGCTTTGGTGACTCAGACTTGGTGGCTCAACAAGTATCAGGCACCTGGGATTCTAAGGATCCTCTCATGGCGGCTTATCGCCATGAGGTTGATGCCATTGCCGGGCACTTTCAGGGATACCAAGTGGAGCACATTGATCGCAGGAAGAACGAGGCGGCTGATGCTTTAAGCCGGCTAGGCTCTCAGCGAAAACCGGTGCCGCCTAACACTTTCTTGGATGTCCTGTATAACCCTTTGGTTAGGTTGCCTACAGAGGAGGATTTGGCTATCCCTGACCCGGAGGCACGACTGGTGGCGGCTCTTCATGTCATACCAGACTGGACAATGCCATATCTAGCTTATATAACCCGGGGAGAGTTGCCTGAGGATGAAACTCTGGCCAGGCAAATAACCCGGCGGGCTAAGTCAATGATTGTTATCGACGGCGAGTTGCATCATCGCAGTGTTTCAGGGGCATTTCAGCGTTGTATCTCCCCTGAGGAAGGTCAAGAGATCTTGCGCGAGATCCATGAAGGGGATTGTGGCCATCATGCCGGCTCAAAATCCCTTGTGGCCAAGGCTTTCCGTCATGGTTTTTATTGGCTGACGGCTCACGCTGATGCAGAGGACTTGGTCAGTAAATGTGATGGTTGCCAAAGGTTCTCACGACGGGCTCATGTGCCGGCTCAGGAGTTGAGGATGATCCCAATCACTTGGCCCTTCGCGGTCTGGGGGCTTGATATGGTTGGGCCTTTTAAACGGTCCAAGGATAAGAAGACCCACCTCTTGGTGGCAGTTGACAAATTCACGAAGTGGGTGGAGGCTGAGCCAGTTGGCAAGTGCGATGCAGCCACGGCGGTTCAATTTATGAAAAAGGTGATTTTCCGCTTCGGCTTTCCGCATAGCATCATAACTGACAATGGCACCAATCTATCCAAAGGCGCTATGGAAGAGTTTTGTCAACGAGAGCATATCCGACTTGATGTTTCCTAAGTGGCTCATCCCCAATCCAATGGTCAAGCTGAGAGAGCTAACCAGGAGATTCTGAAGGGCATCAAGCCCCGGCTTTTGGTCCCTTTGCAACGGACGCCGGGTTGTTGGGTGGAGGAGTTGCCCTCCGTCTTATGGAGCATCAACACTACTCCTAACAGGTCTACAGGCTTCACGCCTTTCTTCATGGTTTATGGAGCAGAAGCAGTCCTCCCCAGCGACATCCGTCATGATTCACCTCGCGTGGCGGCTTATGTTGAGACGGATAATGAACAGGCGCGCCAAGATGCTCTGGACTTGTTGGACGAACAGCGTGATGTGGCCGCAGCCCGTTCAGCGATTTACCAACAAGACCTGCGCCGTTATCATAGCCGCCGGGTCAAATCCCGGGTCTTCCAGGAAGGCGACCTTGTGCTCCGGCTCATACAGGATCAAACAGATGCACACAAGTTATCCCCACCTTGGGAAGGGCCCTTTGTGGTCAGCAAGAACTTGCACAACGGGTCATATTACCTCATTGATATTCGGGAGCATAAAGATTCGCGTAAATCTGAGGAGGAGACCCATCGGCCGTGGAACATAGCTCAGCTTCGGCCTTACTACACTTGAGCTACCGGCTCTCGTGGTGTACATATTTATCTCAGACATGTATATATTATGATAAGCAATAAAGCAGGACCTCTGTCCTTTTTTCCTCCAAATAGGCGTGTGTTGTTTTTTACATGCTGACTTAAAGGAGGATTCGACTTATGATCGTATTCGAGTCTAGCCGTAATCAGTGAGGTCACTTGGGGGCTTCCTGTTCAAACATGGGTCGTATTCGAACCAAAGAGAACATAGCTGTCGATACCCACTTGATTGGCAAAGTGCCGAGCTCATTGGGAAGTTGCCTTTGGTCATATTTGAATCACAGTTTAACCCCTCTGAGAACCGACGTGGATCGTATTCGAATCAGCGTCGTTAAACAATTTTAAGAATCATTTGGGGGCTTCCTGTTCAAACATGGGTCGTATTCGAACCAAAGAGAACATAGCTGTCGGTACCCTTTTGATTGGCATCGCCACACCCACTGGGGCTATATGATCGTATCCGAATCTTAGCTTAACCCCTTGGGGCCGGGTCTTTGGTCGTATTCGAACCGGAAGCCCCTAAGTTCTTCTGCTTTTTCACAAGTTTATTCTGAGGTATGCATGGCCGGGTCTCACTTGCCGGTTTAACTTTGGTTCACAGTGTTAGTTGCACGTCATGGGTGTCATAAAGCAAGTAAATCAGAGTTAAGGTGTCAACCTCACTGCCCGGGTTATTTGAACCGAAAGCTGTTTACAGGCTGTTAAATGTGTTATTTTGGCTATGTTCAGAGTATAATTAAGGACCAGTCTTTTTTGATTCATATTCCGGGTTATTTATCTCAAACACCTGATTCTCAGGGCGGTAAGACGCCTCGAGACTTGTGATTTGCCCTTTCTATGCAGATACTTAAAGGCATCTTTTGAGGTTGAGAAAAACAAAGGGATGATTATGACCCGGAGAAACATCAAAGAGACAAATTCAAAGGGCTTTTGCATTGAAAACGTGCACGATGACACGGCAGAGATAAATTGTTGCACTTACTCTATTACAATAATTTTTCAAGTCTAAAAGATGGAACAATGTTTGATAAGCCGCCAGCTAACTTATGATGCCCGCTGAGTTGAAGTCCCCGGCTCATTCCTGTCTTCTCCTCCGGTTGATCCCAAGACCTCGAAGGTTGATGATTTCCAGTCGATGCCGCTGAGAGCTTCGAACTGGGCTTCTTCGTCAATTAACCCGGCCGGGTCAATCTCGGGGGCGAAGGTGTGCTGACGAGCCCGAGGGATCAGATTGAGGGCTTCATAGCGAGGGGTTGGAATCCTCTGATTCTCCGCATCGTAACCTGGCTGGTACTTGGTCAAGTCGGTGTCGTAACCGATGAGGGTGGCCACCGGGCGTACAACCTTCACACATGCCGTGAAGTCCTTCTGGTCGAAGGCTGAGCCGTCTTCCTTCAGGCTTGGGTAACCCAGGGCGATGCCTGCCGGGTGTAGCTCCGGCAGGAATGCTTTGGCCCGGCTCAGCGCGGCGATTGCTCCGGCTCTCGCGGAGGCCCGTCGTAACTCCTGGATCCGCTGCGGCAGAACAGCGAGCTGGCGCAGGACTTTAGCCAGATGAGCTGGCACCTCGTTGGATAGAGCCACCACAGCTAAGGCACGCTGTGACCCGGTGTAGAGCTGTTCCACCAGGGTGTACACAGCCTTTAACTTGGTGACCACGCTCTGGTTGAGGTTGGCACTCCTGGGACCTGTTTAACAAGATCAGATAAGCCGATGACAAGGATGAATCATGACATATACAAACTTGATGAAAGCCGGTGAGGCGACTTACCGAAGATAGCAGCCACCATTTGGGAAAACCTGGCGCTTTAGGCCGGAGAGCTCAGCGGTCTTCTCAGTGAGGGCCTTCTCCGCCTGTTCCGCCCGGGTTACCAGTGCGGTCTTCTCTTCGACCCAGGCTTTCCTCTCAGCATCAAACTCGGTCGTCAACTTTTCTTGAGTGGCGATGCTGGATACAAACTTGGCGTTTGCCTTCCGGGTCTCTGTCTCCTGCATCTTTAGCCGGCTCTTGAGATCCGCAAGGTCCGCCTCTAGTTTCTTGCCAACAGCCTGCATGTATTTCCGGGTTAATTAACAGTTGTTATATAAGTCCCAAGCGCTTTCCAAGCAAAGGCACTTGGCACTTGGGGGCTAATGCATATTGAACGTCTCTATCTACGTACTGTCGGCTCAGTTGAGTAAGCCGGAACCTAAGTCTACAACATATTCAAGTATAAGTCATCGACTTGGGGGCTAGCATGGCAAAGGTAACTATGCATTAAAGTAAGAAGACGGCAGAAGGGTACCTCGGATTTTTGTTGGATCTGGTTGACCATGGCAACCTCGGCGTCCCGGCTCTTGTGGACTTGGCTGATGTAGCCAGAGACGAGCTCTCCAATGCTCAAGTCGGTGTAGCCAGAGAGGTCCAGGTTCACCCGGTGGGGCTGCAGTAACTCCCTCTTCGCGGAGCATTTGGCCAACGCGGTCGGTCTCCCCGGCTCAACGAATTCCGTCCGGGTGATTACCACGTCCGGGTCGTCTGCTGGTGGGGATGAGCCGGAGGCCTCCGGGTTAACCGACGCTTCGGTCGTTGTCTTGGTAGTCGGGGCAGGGGCCTCAGGCGCCGTGTCCATTGGAATGGTGGCTTCGGGGGCGGAGGTAGCTGGCGGCTCTTGAGCCGTCGCCTCTGGGTCAGGCAAGTCTGGCACTCCGGCTGACCTGGTTTTCTTCGCTCTTTTGGTGAGCTTTGCCTGGGCACTGAAAAGACAGAAGTGTTAGGCACACAAAGAGTAAGTACAGACAGATATGTAAGGAGATTGTTATTACCCGGGTGCAGTCTTGAAGGCCGGCAGACTTGACTGCATGGAGTCACCCGAAGAGGGGGAGGTCTCCTGATAATTGGAGTCAGAAGAGTTGAGTGGCTGACGGATAACACCCGCCAACGGATGAAAAGGGTACAGGTGAGAAAAAACCTTAGTGCGACGCTTCCTTGTTGCGTCGGGTAACCCGGCAGAGAGGTCGGTGTCCTTGCGGGCCCGGGTGTGACGCCGGCTTTCGTGAACCTACTGCTTCAAAAGAAATTGAGGGTCTTGATGAGCTAATGGATGTGAAAAGCTTACTTTCCGGGTTACTCTTCGGACTTTCAGCTGTGGCAAAGGCTCCGAGTCGGAGGAAAGTGACATTACCTCTTCAACCACCGGGTTACTGGCGCCGGTGTCATCCTGTCAATGAGCAAATGTTGATAAGGCGGACAGCAACAAACAACAAATATGGAAAGAATTTAAAGGTTTAAGGATTACCTCTGACTCGGAGCTGTTGCTTAATTGCAATAGCTCCGAAGCAGTGGGTCTGCTTCCCTTTTTGCGAGGGGCGGCTTTCTTGGCGGCTTTCTTCGCCTTCCTGGCCTTCTTGGCTGCCTCATGGTCATATTTGACCCGCCAGAATTTATCATCAGCCTGAAAGATACAATGATTGATTCTTAAAACGGTTCAGTTGAAGGTTATATGCAGACGAAGATAAAAGTTAAAGTCAGCGGCTTACCGCTGGGGCTGGATTGGTCTTGCAGAAGGGGGCTAGCCCGGTTCTTCCGCAGTCTGCCAAGCTCTCGTTTAGAAGAGCCTTGGTCTCTTCCTCTGCAACGTCTTCTGGAAGATCATTGCGACTGTGCCTCTGCGGGTCATCCTTTCGCCCGGTGTACTCACACATTAAGCCGGGGCGGCAGCTCAATGGGATCACCCGCCATGAGATCCAGACCCGGACCAGATCAATTCCGTTCAGACCGTTGCCTAGCAGGGCCTTGATCTTATTGATTGTTGGAAGCAGAGGCTGGCATTCCGCGGCAGTCAGTTTGTCGGATAGCGGATGAGTCGGCTCTAGGCGAGTTGGGCGAAAGCCGGGCAGCGGGTTCTCGTCAGCCGGGGACGTATCTTGGCAGTAGAACCAAGTCATATTCCAGTCCTTAGGGTGGCTCGGCGGCTCTGCGTAAGGGAACAGACAGTCCCTACGCCGCTGGATGGAGATGCCGCCTAACTCTAGACTTGGCCTGTTGGCACACTCATTTTGGCGGTTTAAGTAGAACAGCTCTCTGAAAAGCAGCAAACTGGGCTTTTCTCCAAGGTACACTTCGCAAAAGACTTGGAAGTTGCAGATGTTGGATATGGAGTTGGGTCCTATATCCTGAGGCCGTAGGTCAAAGAAGTTGAGCACGTCCCTGAAAAACTTTGAGCCGGGCGGTGCGAAGCCCCGGCTCATATGGTCTGCAAAGATCACTACCTCCCCGTCCCTTGGCTGTGGTCTCTCTTCCGACGGGTCAGGGGCACGGTAGGACATGCTTTCCTTCTTAGGCAAGTATCCGGACTTAACGAAATTGGCCAGGGTTTCGTCGGTGACGTTGGACCTCATCCAGTTGCAAGTGATAGGAGCCTTGGGAGGCATGGTGAAGGTTGGTGGTCTATGATAAAGAGGAAAGTGTCCGGGTTAATTGTAAGCCGGAGTCTATCGTTCAAACTAAGGTGGCGGCTTATGAAGGGGACTAATGATATATACTCAGATACAGTGGGTTATTTAAGCCGCAGGGGGATTCAGAGTAAGTTGGTTATCTACGGTTTTACCACAGTTAAGCCGGAGGATTCTACAGAGCATAGTTCTCTTTAAACCGGAAAGTTCTATGGCGCATGTTTTCTTTAAACCGGAGATATAAGCCGCCAAGATTCAATGGTTGCAGTTTTTACTAAGTGTGGTAAAACAGGTTTCACATATGGCAGTAACTTTGTTGGATCAAAATGGTCAGGTGAAATGAAAACTTTCTAGACCTAGAAACAGACGAGCGGATATTCTAGAGCTCGAACGAAGCATTTAAACAGTGGAAGGAGATCTACTGGTACTTGAAATGAGGCTTAAACAGCTACCGCACTAGTTCTATGCAAGGTTAAAGATCAACCAAGTACAGTGGCTACAAGAACTACCGAGGTTTGTGGCAATGGAGATGAACGCGAAGAACACAGACGAACCCTACAGTAGATCTATGTGACAGGGCAAAGGAGACTCACCGGAGTTGGAGAAGAGCGGAGGTCGCCGCCGTGTATCTGGTCCGGATCAAGGTGATGCAGCGGCCGGGTTGATGAAGACCAGGGGCGCGACGGCGGCGGCAGTGGCGGAGCTCGGGCAGAGGAGCGACGGTGCGAGGAGGAAGAAGAGAGCGTGAGAAGAGCAAGTTGGGCCGGCCTATTTATAAGGCGAAGTCATAAGTGGGCGCGAGATTCAAGGAGACCACGGCGTGGTTATCTCCCCCTCACGACGCCTCGATTTTTGGAATGACAGTAAAAGCAAAGATCCGTTGCGGATCTGGCGGAGTAAAAATTGGACTTAATGGAGGATGACGTCACGGCGGATTATCCGGAGTCCAGAGGGTGACGTCACTCCGGGTTATGGCCTTCCCATGAATGGTAAGCCGGAGATTTTTTCGGTCAGAAGAGTTGAAGATTGACATGAGCCGGCTCAAATCAATCTGGGGCCTAATGTTGAGAATATATACCTTAGAGTCACCCGCCAGGAGGGGCCGGGTTACTCGTACGGTTGTTATCAGAAGCCCGGAGCCAAGTTTCAAGACAATGGGCCAGAGATGGACTGAGACCCGGATATGGCTTAAGGCCCGTAGTTACAATCATTGTTATAGTAAACTTGTAGCGTAAGGCATGTATAGTTTAGAGTCCGAGCCGGACACTCTTATGAGCCGGCCGGGACTCTAAGGGCTGCTGGGCGTCAGCCTCCCTATATAAAGGGATGACCCGGCAGCGGTTTAAGGGCGACAACAATCTCATCGAGAGCCGGGGATGGTTGTTTAACTCCTGGCGATCGTAACCCTAATCAATATCACCCCAAACTGGACGTAGGCTTTTACCTTCACCGTAAGGGGCCGAACCAGTATAAACCCTCGTGTTCCTTGCCCCGCATAACCCCTTCAAGCTTCCTAGTTGCGATGGCTCCACGACTAAGTCCTAGCTCAAGGACATCTGCCGTGACAATTCCACGACACCTCTGGTTGAAGCACTTGTTAGCATAATGACCTTTCTGCTGACATTTGTTGCAAGTCACCTCTGAGAGTGGACGATGATAAGGAGCATTGGACTTTGGAGCTTGATTCTGAGACTTGTTCTGATAGCCAGAGTTGGAAGAGTTGGAAGAACCATGGCCACCTTTGTTCTTCTGCTGATAAGGCTGGCGAAACGGAGGAGGAGGAGGCAACCAGAACTTCTGTTGCTTAGCTGTCACAAGTGAGGAAGAAGAAGACTGAACTGCGTCTCTGACTCTTTTCTTAGAAGCCTCACACTTGAGCTGAGCAGCCTCTTGCTTCAGTGCCATATTGTAGAATTGATCAAACTGAGTAGGCTCAACAAGAACGAGAGCTAACTGCAGATCCTCTTTAAGGCCACCTCTGAAGTGGTAGATCATGCTCTTTTCATCAGGAACGTCTTGTTTAGCGAAGCGAGCAAGTTTCTGAAACTGAATGTTGTATTGATACACGGACATGTTGCCTTGCTTGAGATTGCGGAACTCCTCACGCTTGCTCTCAACAACACTTTGTGGAATGTGGTGCGCTTTGAAGTCCCGACAGAAGTCAGTCCAAGTGATCACACGACCTCCTCTGGAATCTTTGTATTGTTGATACCAATCAGCAGCTTGGTCCTTGAGCTGGAAAGAAGCGAACTTGACATAGTCCTCAGGCCTGACGTTGCTACATTCAAAATGCTTGTTGATGTCCATGAGCCAATCATCGGCATCCGTGGCCTCGGCACAGTAGCTGAAAGACTTGGGCTGATTTGCGAGAAACTGGTTGAGAGTGGCAAAGTTAGGCTGATTGTTGCCTTGACCTTGATTGCCTTGCCCTTGAGTACGTTCTTGCAAGAGTTGCAGAATCATCTGAGCATTGGCGTTGGTGGCTGCCATGATTGCTTGCCATGCCTCCGGAGGTGGAGGTGGTGGCGGAGGGTTCGCTTGACTCCCTTCATTGCGATCCGGATTCTGACGCGTTGGCGGAGCCATCCTGAAGAGGGTGACATCCGTTAGCATCTTGATAGACAAATAGATAAGTAGAATCAACGGATAGAAATTGCAACATATAGTCTTCACAATAAACATTCGAACGAAGATGAACGAATGAATTCCGTAGTAAATCATCACACTTCCATAAGTTGAGAAGCCACTTAGAAAAGATAAGGAATCAACATATGACTTCGAAGCAACTCGAATACCACAATACAAAACAAAACAAAGTATTGGCTTGCATAATAAGCCGGAACAAACATATGATAGATATTTCGTCCGAAGTTTTCATGGTGGGGCCCACACGGGCTCAATCGTACAGCACCATCATGTACAAGGCTGTGCACATGACATACGAAGCGTCCCCGAGTCGGCATAGCCAAGGACTCTTTAAGACACTACGAGACCACTGTAAAATCAACCGTGTACAGGCGGACCACTAGACGTCGAACCCCAATCTCATATCATGCGTCTGTCGGAAAGATATCCTAAGGCTACTTGAATTCCCACTTATAAACTCCCGAAACTTTCTGGTTATGCAATCTGGTGTAGGGGATACAGGGGACACAAAATATATCACCCAAACTAATAATCCCTAGATCCAGCTGTATCCATCCGTCAACACATAACCAAGAAACCTTCGGAAATCGTTTACCTCAACCTTCGAAAAACATCCGTTATACAAGTTATGGCAATACTCCCGAACTCCCGCCCCAGTACTGGGTGGCGTCGAGGTGATCTCACCAACAACTGCATAAAAGAGATTTCGATGTCGGCGAAACTCAGGTATTCCAGAACTGCAACGATAAAATTGTGAAGACAACACCTCGGAGCTCAACTCCCCAGGACACTGCCACAACCCCTAAATGTCAGGAGGCACCAAGAACAATGTTCTCGTCACAAAACCATCGGAACGATTCCAAGATACCCGCGTGATCCTAAAAATTTTTTTTGTGAAATTTGAGGAGAGAATAGTCAAAACTTCTACGTCAGGAGACCTCACCAGAGCGACGAAGGGACTGAGGAGTAAAAAGAATCCTACTCTCCGATATATATAATCCTAAGACTCAAAACATTTTTGTTCTAGACTCAACAACGCCAGCGATTCGATCAAGCAGGGGGCTCCTAAGTCGGGGATGGCTCTGATTACCAACTTGTTACGCCCACGATGCGGCTATATCTCCCACGTGTCGAGGCACGACTTAGAGGCATAACCGCATAGTGGTTTTGTCGCAAGAAGGGTCATCTTCACACAATCCCATGTAATGAACAAGAAAGGGATAAAGAGTTGGCTTACAATCGCCACTTCACACAATACATAAATATAATTCATTCATCATCCAAATACAAACATATAGAGACCGACTACGGTCAAGATCCAGATGAAAATAAGACAACCCCAAATGTTCGATCCCCGATCGTCCCAACTGGGCTCCACTACTGATCATCAGGAAAAGACACATAGTAACGACCACGTTCCTCGTCGAACTCCCACTTGAGATCGACCCCATCATCTGCACTGGCATCGTCGGCACCTGCAACTGTTTTGGTAGAATCTGTGAGTCACGGGGACTCAGCAATCTCACACCCGCGAGATCAAGACTATTTAAGCTTATAGGAAAAGGAGGTGTAATGAGGTGGAGTTGCAGCGGCAAAAGCATATATGGTGACTAACTTGCGCAAAAGAGAGCGAGAAGAGAAGCAACGGAACGGACGTCATCTAGCAATGACCAAGAAGTGATCCTGAACACCTACTTACATCATACATAACTCAGACCGTGTTCACTTCCCGTACTCCGCCGAGAAGAGACCATCACGGCTACACACGCAGTTGATGTATTTTACTTGGGTCAAGTGACAAGTTATCTACAACCGGACATTAACAAATTCCCATCTGCCTCATAACCGCGGGCACGGCTTTCGAAAGCTAATACCCTGCAGGGGTGTCCCAACTTAGCCCATCATAAGCTCTCATGGTAAACGAAGGATAAACCTTCTCCCGGAAAGACCCGATCAGTCTCGGAATCCCGGTTTACAAGACATCTCGACAATGGTAAAACAAGACCAGCAAAGCCGCCCGAATGTGCCGACAAATCCCGATAGGAGCTGCACATATCTCGTTCTCAGGGCACAGCGGATTGTCCAAGCTTCCGATAGGCCAGACCAGAGTTGCCCCTGGTGGCCACCGGCGACTGACAGTTTGGACCAATACTCAGAGGAGCACTGGCCCGGGGGTTTAAAATAAAGATGACCCTCGGGCTCTAGAAAACCCGGGGGAAAAAGGCATAGGTCGCAAATGGTAAAACCAAGGTTGGGCCTTGCTGGAGGAGTTTTATTCAAGGGGAACTGTCAAGGGGGTCCCATAAATCACCCGACCGCGTAAGGAACGCAAACTCAAGGAACATAATCCCGGTATAACAGTAACTAGGGCGGCAAGAGTGGAACAAAACACCAGGCATAAGGCCGAGCCTTCCACCCTTTACCAAATATATGGATGCATTAATTAAATAAGAGATATTGTGATATCCCAACATATCCATGTTTCGACATGGAACAAACTTCGACTTCACCTGCAACTAGCAACGCTATAAGAGGGGCTGAGCAAAAGCGGTAACTTAGCCAAACAACGGTTTGCTAGGAAAGGATGGTTAGAGGCTGACATGGAAAAATGGGAGACATGATATAGCAAGTGATAGGTAGCGGAGCATGGCAATAGAGTGAACAACTAGCATAGCAAAGATAGAAGTGATTTCGAGGGGTGGTCATCTTGCCTGCAAGGTTCTCAGAGTTGTCGAAAGCTTGATCCTCGTAAGCGTACTCAACAGGTTCCTCATTCACGAACTCGTCTCCCGGCTCTACCCAAGACAAGAACACAAGCAACGGAACCATAATCAACCACGGGAAATGCACAAGCAACATGATGCAAAACATGTATGATATGGGAGATATGATATGCGATGCATATGCGTGCTCCGGAAGGAAAATGATGAACATGGCAGTAACTTGGCAAACCAAGCATGCCACTGGAAAGATGAGATGATTTCGGTCGAAATCGATATAAAGATCACCGGAATCGGATGCATGGTTTGCAAATGGCAAGCAAAACAAGAATGACACTAATCTGCGATAAACAGCAAGATATCACTTAAAATGCAACAAGCAACAGTCCTACAGCACTCCAACATAGCAACAAAGCACATGGCAGTAACCTACAGGAGATGCTTGACAAAAATGAACAGTGAGTTTCGGCTAGATCACAACATATCAAGCTCAAACAAGCATGGCAAAAGTGCAAAAGATAACAGGTTCACAGACTTGGTGAAAAACTGGACATGGCAGAAAACAGCATCAGGTAGCAATGTTCAGAGCACGAAATCAACATACTACAGGAAATTAACATAGCAAAACAAGGCATGGAAGTGTTCTACTAAATGCACATGACAAAAGTCCCTTACTGACCATAAGTCAAAAAGGACCAGACGATATGATGGCAAGCATGTAAACATAGCAAGTTTCATTATCAGGTTTCAGACTTGGCAGAAAACAGAGCATGGCAGAAATAATAATATGTAGGCCTCTTTGTGAGCTTGATGCACTCACTACACAGCAATGCATGACAAACCAAGCACACCTACAGCAAGATGGCATGTTTATGAAGCTATCCACGGCAAGAACAAGAGCATATTATGTATGGATCAACTACAATAAGCTTGGCAAAATTGCATATCATGTTAAGAATCTGCCAGAAATATTTTATAGCAAAAGTAGAGCAAGATTGAGTCATGCTATGTCACTCCATAATTGCAAACAATTGCAGAAATAGATCAATTACAACTATAACTACAAAACCTCCTTACTGAACATCTCCAAAATATGCATGGATCTCTCTGTAGCATCAAGTTTACATGGCAACAAAATAACAGCAGACAAGGACAGAGAACTCACACAGTCCCTGAAATCAGAAATATTACGGGGCCTACTTTGCATGCTTGTGCTAGTCACCACAGAGATCACAAAAATACATGGACTATACCACTGGAAATATGGCATGGCATACTTCAAAACACATGTAGAGCTCATGCTCATAAGATGCACAGATTAAATGATACAAAAATGACAAATCTCCAAGTTCTATTAAGAACTAGCAGATAACAGCAACTAGCTCTCTTCCAACAGCGATTTGGGAATCAAGATGACCTCTAATGAACATGGTGCAATTGAACAAAATGTAGAGCATCATGAGACGAACAATTTGATATATTACACGTGCGAATCGGAGCTACATGCAAAGAGTTATGGCATTACGAACATGGTAATATGCTATAAGGTGATGAGGACTTGGAGAAAAAAATGGGATCGAGAAAAGTCAACCTCTACTGTTGGCTCGATCCAGATCGAGATCGGGGCCCAAGGGAGCTCGCTGGCGTCGGGAGAGAAGAGGGACGGCGGCGGCCGGCGTTGGGGGGGGGGGGAGGAGGCGAGGCCGGCGCGGCGCGGCGGCGGGGCGAGGCAGGCGGCGGCGCACGCAGCGGCGGCGAGCGCGGCGGCGGCGCGGCGAGGCGGCGGCGAGCGCGCATGGCGGCGGCGCGGGCAGGCGGCGACGCGGGGGCGCGGAGGCGGGCGTGGGCCGCGGGGGCCGGGGTCGGGCTCGTGGGCCTCGGCGGCGGCGGCGAGCGGGCTGATGACGTGGCGGCGCGTGAGTGGCTGGAGGCGGCGGCGGGTTTGTCCGGCCGGCGGCGGATACGTCCGGCGCGGCGCGAGGAGCGGGTCTAGGGTTTGTCTGCGTTTGTATACGGGAGGGGATGGAGTTTTATAGGTAGGGGAGCTAGGAGACTCCAAATGAGGTGCGGTTTTCGCCCACACGATCGTGATCGAACGACCTAGAGCATGGAAGAGAGTTTGGTGGGTTTTGGGCTGGTTTTTGGGGGGGGGTTTGCTGGACACTCAAATGGACTTTGTAGATGCCCGGTTAACCGTTGGACTACCAAACGACCTCCAAATGGAACGAAACTTGACCGGTAGTCTCCGAGTGGTATAATAAGGCCACTTGACAAGCCTCGGTCCATTCCGAGAAAGTTTGACACCCGCACATGAAAGAAAACAAGAGGGATGCGCCGGAGGAGATAGGAGCGCCGGATTGCAAAACGGACAACGGGGAAAATGCTCGGATGCATGAGACGAACACGTATGCAAATGCAAAGCGCATGATGACATGATATGAAATGCATGACATGACAAAATACAAAACGAAAGACAAAACCCGACAACGGAGGGAAAATCATAACACATAGCCGGAAATGGCAAGAGTCGGAGTTACAAATATGGCAAGTTACATCCGGGGTGTTACAGCCAATTAGTCCGCGTCAGTACCACACTATTGCACCGCTCTCAGAGATTATGCGGTGAGTTGGCAATATATCGCAGTGCATCTCAAGAGTCAGATCCGCAATATTTTGGTCAGAAGCACAAATCAGTCAAAACATATGCCTACCTCAAGAATCAATTGTTTGGCTGCATGTGATTCCTATATATGGTGAGCATGCATCCCCAATCATATCAGTCACTCATACGAGGTACAACAAGGATCCAACAAATATACCTAAGGAAAGTAAGGATCCCACAACCTCATGAATCATGCAAATGAAGATAAGCAGAGATACACATCTTATACAAGGATCTATAAGATCTGGATAAGACATCACAGAATCAACGGTCTTGACAGTGGCCACCAAGGCCAATATTCCCGCACCAACAAGGAGATCTCATGAACCCTTGTATGGCTGGCCTCAACAATGAGCTCGGTACAGCTACAAGCCCCGAGTATATGTCATATACGTGCGGAACCCAAGCACTAGGAGTAATGACAAAAATATTGCACTAGCCACGACCATGGTCATATGAAGAATCAAGGATATATGTGGCCAACCTATTTCGGTAAGATATCCTGACAAAGAAAAAAATGACCGTTAAAGGGTGAGACTGACAGCAAAGGTATGATGATTTTTGCATGACCATCAGGGTCCGGATACCCAAGTCAGTTAGTGGCCAGATTACATATGGAGCCACAAAGGCATACCCTCAGTGGATTACTCCGCTCTACAAGGACTTCAGAGCCCGCTGACCCGCTTAAAAATGGTTAGTGCGGAATATCCAAATCTGTTCTGTCAAGTCCAAGATTCTCTTGCAACCTCAGCAGTTTGACTTCAGCGACAGTATAAAGCATCACACAGCTTATTACCACATCTGGGTATACCGACAACATGGGAAAGTCAAAATCTGAACTATCAACTCAGACCCGGTATACTCGCCAACGGAAACAAGTACACGGTAAGTCTGTCAGGAAAAGCAATTGTCCGTCAGCCCCCTGTCGGGCCAGTCTCAAGATGTAAATATTTGAGGAATGACTCAGCTATAACTCCATACCCCGTTATATCGCTCACGGCAGGAGGCAGTCGAATCTTGGGTACAAACCCCATGCTCGAGTCAAAGGAATAAATCAAAAATAAATCCGTACCACTTATGAGCAGTCAGATCCCGTCAGAAGATGGCCATGATTAATTCTTAGCATTTATTGAAACCAAAAGGCTTGTATTTATTTGAAGCATCCCCATGACAAGAGTAAAACGGTTTTCATGACCAAAAGAAAATTTATGCTCAGATCCATTGGATATCACCACATGTATGGAGAGTCAACGTCAGTAAAAAAAGTGGTATATGAGCAAAGACCGGTCAGAATTTGGGGAAAGGTGAAGCAAGCCAACCCAGAGCAAGGTAAGTTAATCATCTAAAATTCTTGGGGGAACAATAACTAAAGGAAAAAGGATACCTGAGTTGGAAACGGTGTCCTATAGTCATACTTGTTCCCTGAGCAACCAAATCTTGAGGACGAGATTTCTTTAAGGGGGGAAGGTTTGTAACAGCCTGGTTTTTGGCCCTTTTCTTTTTCTTTTTGATTTAATTGGTTTTTGCTCTGTTTTTCTTTTTGGAGTAGTTATGTGGCCTTGCCACCTGGGAAATCATCCTCATTCCCCCTCCCAAGTGGCTCATATTTCTCCAAACCTTGCCAAGATCATGTAACTCCACTCCTCGACCAAACTCTAAAATCTTTTTTCTAGGGAATATTCCTTTTTCTATTAAAGGAATAATCCTATCTGCCCTAGGTTGTGAAGCAACCTACATTTCTGTCCGTCCAAAAATTCCCAAATAATTCTCATAATTTCTTTGGGTCATATGTTGCTCAAATATGCCCAAACTTTCCTGTCCTAGCCCAAGAATAATTCTCCAAAAATTATTCTTCATTTCTGTCCAGTGTGGCTTTCTGTGAAGGAAGTGCCACCTATCCAATCTTGTTTGCTCCCAAACTTGTTGGGAATTCTTTTATGTCCAAATAATTGCCACATGCCAAAATTCAACTTTATTTGCCTAGCCAATCTTCCTCAGTGAATTTTCAAACTTTCTGCCAGACAGAAGGCATTGTGAAGGAAGTACTAGCTAGGGTTATCCAAATGAGTTGAAATTTTGCATGACTCTTCATGTGCTCATATAATTACCCTCCTCCAAATTTCAGACCCATCCAATCATCTATGTGAGCACAGGACAAAATCTTTGATTCTGGCAATATTTTCAGGTTGTGAAGCAAGTGCATTTTATATTGCTTCATTAATTCTGAGAAAATACCAGATTGTTCTCCTACCCAAATAACATCTCTCCACCAAATTTGGAACCATTTCATTAAGCCATTTTCTCTCCAAAATTATTTCTAGTTTCTGGTCAGTGAGGATGGTTGTGAAACAAGTACCATTTTGGTGAACCCAAGTGGTATGAAACTTTTACAGCATCTTCATATGATCAAATCACTAAGCCTTGCCAAATTTGAGCTCAATTTGACACTCCATGTGAGTGCACCTTCCTCATCAAGTTTCTGGACCATTTTGGTCAGTTGCAAAGCAACTACATTAAATCTTGATCCAAATATCCTCAAAGTTACCAGGATGAAAGTCCTTCTTACCCTAAACCTCGCAGACAACTCCATTGCTCCCAATCACCTTCCTGTTGATCAGCAGTTCTCATCCAAGTTTACTGCAGTAAACTTCAGAGGGTGATTACCATTTAACCAAAGCATTTTTCACCAAGCTACCTCCGCAGTTGCAACCTCCCCAGGAAGGACTAACCCCCATACATCGCTTGGCATGGCTTGTGGCACTGTGTGCACAAGTGCACACGGTGACCACCGTTTTGGCACGCCCTGGCCGCGCCCAGAACGTCTTCTTGCTCGGGCCCCTTCTCGGCTCGGCGTCTCAGCGAGCATGGGCCTGTCCAGCGGGTTCCCCGCGTCGTCACCGTCCTCTTGGAGCCACTTCCCCCTCCGTAAGCTCCTTCGTCAGCACTCGTCGACGCGCGTCCACGGGTGCACTGTGGACGACCGAGCATTCAAGGTGTTTGGTTTCTTTCTCCTCTGCACCCTCGGCCCCTCCTGCCCTGTGCACATCAGTAGCTCGTCCGCACCTCCCTCGTCGTGATCCCGCACCCTCCCATGATCGCTGCCGTCGCCAGAGTGTGGCCGGACGCGAGCGGCGGCACCCGAGCCACGGTCACGCTTCCACGGCCTCACCTCCTCGCCCCGCCTATATAAAGGCCACTCAAGCCCCTCCCGAGCACCTCATCCGCCTCACCTCACTCCCAGCTCCCTCCCCGTCCACTCGCCCGAGCTCCCGAGCCACTACACCTTGCCCATGGCCGCCGTGTCCACCCTCGGCCTCCTCCTAAATTCGCGGCCACCGGAGCCCTATTCTTCCCCTAGCCACCACCATCGGCTTCCCCAAAGTCCGGCGAACCTCCCTGCCCTCTCAGCCCGTCGCCGGAGCCTCTGTTGTCGTCCTCCCCAACCTAGTCGCACCGCCATGCTCTCTATGGTTACGAGCCGCCACGACCCCGCTCTTCCTCAGCGCCCCCAATCGGTTCAGGCGAGCGCGGCGCTTCCCCCTGGAACCGCCAGCAGCCTCGCCCTCGCCGGGGACCACCGGAGCCAGACGCCGGCCGAGCCTAGCCCCACCTCTCCTCTGTTCTTCGTCGGGCGCGAGAAAGATGCCAGGCGAGAGAGAGAGAGATGGATAAGGTAGGCCCCACCTGTAAGCCTCTAAGCCGCCCGGCCCCGCCTTGTCATGGTGGATAGGTGGAGGCGTATTCCTCGGAATACGTCTTCCCCACTGGAAAGCGTACTTCTGTTATACTTTGGCTTAGAATATGTTTTCTTGTGCAGAAGGTGTATTCCCTAGGAAGGCGTTTTCTGTTTTCAGCCGCCACGGGCCTGTTTGTAGAGTTATTTTTATAGAATGGTCCCTGAACTTCGTCGGGTTATATCTTTTTACTCCCAACTCCAAATGAGGTGAATCCAACGCCCACTTCTTCGTTTCGTCGAGCCCGTTCTGTTGGTATCGCTTTCACTATGTTTTGTCATTCTGAAAATGACCATTTTGCCATTGCGCTTAATCAGCCCCCTCCGAGAGAGAACGTTTTCCGGCGATTCTTTTTGCGAGCTGCTCGCACTTTCTCCCGGTGTATTCTTCATCCCCAGGCAAGCCACAACCACCATTTGCATGATAGCCATGCAGTAGCATTGGTTTTCAACTTGAATCTTTAATAACTGTCTGTTTGTTTTGCTACTACTGTCGTTATTTCGGTTATGCTTGTGGATCGGTGATTACCGTCTTGTTATGTATTCTTGCACTCTGTTATCATATTCTACCTGCTAGTATTACTTTCATATTGGTCATGCTTGATCGCAGTACATGTTGGGTTGGTCATGTTCTTCGGTAAATGACTAACGTCGGTTACCGAGTACCGTTTAATATTCATTGTTCCTTTGCTGTTAGTTGGTTAAGTATTTACTCGGTAATTCTATTGATGTGTTCTTGCATGGTATTTATTGTTGATGTTAGTAGTCATGTATGCTATGAGTAGTGTTGTGCTTGTTATATTCATGCTCATCTTTATAGTATGCTCAGTTGGATATGATTCATTGTTGATATGGTGGATAGTTATGTTGCACCCCATGCTTATGTTGATATCATGCTCAGGCATTGTAATTGCATCATGTTATTTTATCATGGCTCAGCATATTTGCATTCAAGTTTAACCGGATTTAATTGAACTTGGACAACTGTTGGCTGAGTCATGGTGCCACCATATCGAGCTGACCAGTGCAAACACGCTTACCTTTATGGGAAGGTCCTAACTGGGTCTATTGCCGTGCCTCTCACTAGTGCCTCCAACGAGGGAAGGTTATGGGCGCGCGCTACCCTGATCAGGTAGGCGGACATAAGCCTTGTGAGCCCGTTGTTGTTGTTATACCCGGGTTGTCCCTGTTTGGGACGGTTTATGTTTGGCCAAGACGGTGGCCGTTGGTGCCTTTGGTAGGCACGGGGCCACCCAGGACTTAGCCCAAAGGGGAGTTGGTCGGAGTGGCCGGGAGAGTGTCATGGCAGTAGGACGGTTTTGTCAGAACGTCGTTGGTCCACCCTAATGGGAGTGCGAGGCCATGGGTTCCGTGGTGTGGGTACTGTGTACTAACCTCTGCAGAGTGTATATTAAATATATTGATAGCCGCGCCCGCGGATAAGGGCCCAGTTCGTAGTTGGTCACACTGTCAGTCAACAGTAATAATTGATTAATAACAACCCCGGTTCGATAAGTAGATAAGTTGGTTGTGATCGCCGGAAAGATCACCGTTTGAGACCAAGTGTTGGTCATGGTTGTGATCGCCGAAAAGATCACCGTTTGGTTACGAGGTAACCCGTTGAGCCAAGAGTGGTTCCGTTTGTGATCCGTGAATGATCACCGTGGTATCGAGGATACCGAGTTGTTGGATATTCGTGATGTTGTGCGAGAATCGTGGGTAAAGATCAAGCTCCTTGTGATCATTTAATGATTACTACGGTATTGTTTATACCAAGCTTGATTTGATCCTGAGATGATCATGTGATGTCCGAGGTTGGTAAGTGATGCATGTGATGGTTACGAGGTAACCCGAGCAGAATAAGTCGTGCATATAGTGTCATCATGTTGCATGCTAGTATCGTCAGATTTATATGCTCATGCCATGCTCATATTGTTCTAGTTGTATCATGTTCATGTTGTTCATGCCATGTTATCCTGATGATCTCATGATAATTCCTGCTTAACCTGTAATTGCCATGTTGTTGTATGTCTTGAATGCTTCTGGTAATTGTGAGCTTGCATGTACATTCAATGTACTGACCTGGCGTGTCATGCCATTTTGTAGGTCATGCCGGATTTGATTGCTTGCTTGTCGTGGTTTCCGTTCGTGTGAGCTAGGATAAGCGTTCCAGCCAGAGTCCCTGCTGAGTGGAGTTCACCACCGTCATCGTTGTTCCGCTGCCATTAGTTTTTCCGCTACTTCGAGTTGTTCTGCTGCTTGCATAGAGCAACTGAGGATGCCGTAGTGTCACCATGCCGATGTTATTCATTTTAATATCGGAGACCTTGTATTCGCATTCGTGTAATAACAGAAAGCTGATTTGTTCTATGCTAAGCAGTGATGTATTCCAGAAGACTTCTCCTCGATCTCTGGGCTGGAATACGGGGCGTTCCGGTTTCTCTGAGCCGAGGTGCCACACCTTTTTTCCTAAAACTTACTAGGTAGCATTTGAATTTGACTATAAATACATAAAAAAATTGTTGGGATTTTTTTGACATTTCAAAAATTATTTTTCGCGCAGGAACACATGCTCCCGGGAGCCAAATTGGATTTCATCCTACATAACATAAATTTGTCGTGGTGTGTGAATTTGGACCTCAAACTTAAATAAAAAACTAAAAATTTCCATGCAAAAAATAGAGGCATGGAAATATGTTTTGATGGCAAAAATCAGATCAGATGTGTGATGTTCGCATTGCAATTCATAAATCAGGAGCTCCCTAGACAAAAGAATTCTTGCACAAATGGCATGGCAATTGTTGCACATTGTGAACTGATGGCGTAAAGGAGAGGAAAGGCATGGTTGTTAGGACCGAGAGTATATCGACCAGAGGGGGGTGAATGGGAGATTCAAATTTTCTTTCGAAAGCTTTGAAACACAACCCAATCACAACAACGGAGTAGAAAGGCGAAGAAAGTAAATTGATTCAGTCCTCTTCGTCAGAAGCATATTCTATGAGGAAAGCATTTACAACGGTGCGAGGTTGCAGGATAATGGGTTTAACCATAGCGAGGGTTACACAACAAGCAAACATATGCAACAGGATAAGACACCACATGCCAGTGATAATAAGAGTAGCACTTCATAGATATCACAAGTACAACTGAAAGACACGATTGTATAGAACGAATATAGATATCGTCGAAGAAGTGATACACGAAATGAAATAAACAGAACAGACTAATCAAGAAAACTAGCGACACAGAGCACGAATAAGAAGTACTAAAAGAATTGCAGTAGAATAGAAATAACCAGTGGTGCTCGATGGCGACAGAGAGATTTGGTAGACCAGTTCACCCTTCTGCCAAAGGACTATGTCTTGTTGGAGGGGTTGTGACTTAACATGGAAGATAAACACTCTTCATGCTATTCTCCTTCAACGCAGAGCTGGTCAGACTCAAGTTGATTTCACTCGAGGTAGATCCTTGTCGGCGATCTCCAAACCTTTGGTCGACCTTCACGAATCACAATCACTCTTGGTTGCTAAAGATCAGGCTCGGTGAAGACAACAACTCTTCAACACTCAAAGACAAACCTATCCGTCTAGAGAGTGTGCAGCTCTCAAGAGTAATAGGTACAAGAACTCTCACTCAGAAGCACTGTGATACTAAACCATTGTCTAAATTTGGGCTCTTGTTTTCTCTCGGTGGATCTTATAAACTTAAAACACATGGACGGGGTTGCTCAAATCAATCTTCTCAGAAATCGAGAGGCAAATGGTGAGTAATGTAATGCAAGAGATGAGGGTTTATCACGGGTACTTGGTATGGCTTGACTTGGCGTAGATCTCCCCGGCAACGGCGCCATAAATTCTTTCTGCTACTTCTTGAGCTTGCGTTGGTTTTTCCCTTGAAGAGGAAAGGGTGATGCAGCAAAGTAGAGATAAGTATTTCCCTCAGTTTGAGAACCAAGGTATCAATACAGTAGGAGACAACGCTCAAGTCACCGAATACCTGCACAAACAATCAAACAACTTGCACCCAACGCGATAAAGGGGTTGTCAATCCCTTCATGGTCACTCGCAAAAGTGAGATCTGGTAGAGATAGATAAAAGTAAACAAACGGTAAAGTAAATATTTTTTGGTATTTTTGGTTTATAGAACGGAAAGTAAAATATTGCAAAATTGTAGATCGGAAACTAATATTGTCGATCAGAAACTTGTATGATGGAAAATAGAACCGGGGGGCATAAGTTTCACTAGAGGCTTCTCTCAAGATAGAAAATAATATGGTGGGGGAACAAATTACTGCCGAGCAATTGATAGAAAAGTGCAAAGTTATGACGATATCTAAGGCAATGATCATGAATATAGGCATCATGTCCGTGTCAAGTAGACCGAAACGATTATGCATCTACTACTATTACTCCACACATCGACCGCTATCCAACATGCATCTAGAGTATTAAGTTCATCAAGAACGGAGTAACGCATTAAGCAATATGACATGATGTAGAGGAATTAACTCAAGCAATATGATGAAAACCCCATCTTTTTATCCTCGATGGCAACAATACAATACGTGCCTTGTTGCCCCTACTCTCACTTGGAAAGGACACCGCAAGATTGAACCCAAAGCTAAACACTTATCCCATTGCAAGAAAATCCAATCTAGTTGGCCAAACCAAACCGATAGTTCGAAGAGAATTACAAAGATATCAAATCATGCATAAAAGAATTAAGAGAAGATTCAAATAATATTCATAGATAAGGTGATCATAAATCCACAATTCATCGGATCTCGGCAAGCACACCGCAAAAAATTATTACATTGAATAGATCTCCAAGAACATCAAGGAGAACATGGTATTGAGAATGAAAGAGAGAGAGAAGAAGCCATCTAGCTACTAGCTATGGACCCATAGGTCTGAGGTAAACTACTCACGCTTCATCGGAATAGGGTTGATGTGGAAGCCCTCCGTGATCGAATCCCCCTCCGGCAGGGTGCCGGAAAAGGTCCCTAGATGGGATCTCACAGGTACAGAAGGTTGCGGCTGTGGAAAAGTGTTTTCGTGGATGCCTTTGTTGGTTTGGGGATATATGGGAATATATAGGCGAAAGAATTAGGTCAGGAGCTGTACGATAGGCCCACAAGGGTGGGGGCGCGCCCTACCCCCCTGGGCGCACCCTCTGTCCCTGTGGCCGCCTCGTGGCTCCTCCGACTTCATCTCCAAGTCTCCTGGTTGTCTTCTGGTCCAAGAAAAATCATCGCGAAGGTTTTATTCCGTTTGGACTCTGTTTGGTATTCCTTTTCTGCGGAACTCAAAAACAGGGAAAAAACAGGAACTGGCACTGGGCTTTAGGTTAATAGGTTAGTCCCAAAAATAATATAAAATAGCATATTAATGCATATAAAACATCCAAAATAGATAATATAAGCATGGAACAATAAAAAATTATAGATACGTTGGAGACGTATCACCCCCTACCTTGTGGGCCCCTCGGCGACCCCCTGACCTAGATCTTCCTCATATATATTCACATATATTCCCAAACCACCAGAAGCATCCACGAAAACACTTTTCCACCGCCGCAACCTTCTGTTGCAATGAGATCCCATCTTGGGGCCTTTTCTGGCATCCTGCTAGAGGGGGATTCGATCATGGAGGGCTTCTACATCAACTCTATTGCCCTTCCGATGAAGCGTGAGTAGTTTACCTCAGACCTACGGGTCCATAGCTAGTAGCTAGATGGCTTCTTCTCTCTCTCTCTCTCTCTCTCTCTCTCTCTCTCTCTTTGATTCTCAATACCACATTCTCCTCGATGTTCTTGGAGATCTATCCGATGTAATCTTCTTTTGCGGTGTATTTTTCGAGATCCGATGAATTGTGGATTTATGATCAGCTTATCTATGAATATTATTTGAATCTTCTCTGAATTCTTTTATGCATGATTTGATATCTTTCTAATTCTCTGATACGTCTCCGACGTATCTATAATTTTTTATTGTTCCATGCTATTATATTATCTATCTTGGATGTTTTATATGCATTTATATGCTATTTTATATGATGTTTGGGACTAACCTATTAACCTAGAGCCCAGTGTCAGTTTCTATTTTTTCCTTGTTTTTTAGTTTCGCAGAAAATGAATATCAAACGGAGTCCAATTGAGTTGAAAATTTATGGTGATTTTTTATGGACCAGAAGAAGCCCCCGAAGCAAAAGAGTTGGGCCAGGAGAGCCACGAGGCCTCCACAAGGGCGGAGGACGCGCCCTACCCCCTGGGCGCGCCCTCCGGTCTTGTGGGCTCCTCGCTCCCTGACTTGTTCTCGACGCAAAAAATTTCTATGAATATAGAAACCCCCAGAAATAAACCTGGATCAGGAGTTCTGCCGCCGCAAGCCTCCGTACCCACCAAAAACCAATCGGGACCCTGTTCTGGCACCCTGCTGGAGGGGGAAATCATCACCGGTGGCCATCTTCATCATCCTGGCACTCTCCGTGACGAGGAGGGATTAGTTCACCCTCGGGGCTGAGGGTATTACCAGTAGTTATGTGTTTGATCTCTCTCTCTCTCGTGTTCTTGATTTGGCACGATCTTGATGTACCGCGAGCTTTGCTATTATAGTTGGATCTTGTGATGTTTCTCCCCCTTTACCTTCTTGTAATGGATTGAGGTTTCCCTTTGAAGTTATCTTATCAGATTGAGTCTCTAAGGATTTGAGAATACTTGATGTATGTCTTGCATGTGCTTATCTGTGGTGACAATGGGATATTCACGTGATCTACTTGATGTATGTTTTGGTGATCAACTTGTGGGTTCTGTGACCTTGTGAACTTATGCATACGAGTTGGCACATGTTTTCGTCTTGACTCTCCGGTAGAAACTTTGGGGCACTGATACGTCTCCAACGTATCTATAATTTATGAAGTATTCATGCTATTATATTATCCATGTTGGATGTTTAATGGGCTTTACTATGCACTTTTATATTATTTTTGGGACTAACTTATTAACCCAGAGCCCAGTGTCAGTTTCTATTTTTCCCTTGTTTCAGTGCTTCGCACAAAAGGAATATCAAACAGAGTCCAAACGGAATGAAACCTTCGGGAAAGTTATTTTTGGAACGGAAGCAATCCAGGGGACTTGGAGTGCACGTCAGGGAATCAACGAGGAAGGCACGAGGCAGGGGGGCGCGCCCACCCCCTGGGCGCGCCCTCCACCCTCGTGGGCCCCTCGTGGCTCCCCTGACGTATTTCTTCCTCCTATATATACCAATATACCCTAAAACCATCGGGGAACAAAATAGATCGGGAGTTCCGCCGCCGCAAGCCTCTATAGCCACCAAAAACCAATCGGGGCCCTGTTCCGGCACCCTGCCGGAGGGGGGATCCTTCACCGGTGGCCATCTTCATCATCCCGGCGCTCTCCATGACGAGGAGGGAGTAGTTCACCCTCGGGGCTGAGGGTATGTACTAGTAGCTATGTGTTTGATATCTCTCTCTCTCTCGTGTTCTTGATTTGGCACGATCTTGATGTATCGCGAGCTTTGCTATTATAGTTGGATCTTATGATGTTTCTCCCCCTCTACTCTCTTGTAATGGATTGAGTTTTCCCTTTGAAGTTATCTTATTGGATTGAGTCTTTAATGATTTGAGAACACTTGATGTATGTCTTGCGTGGGATACCCGTGGTGACAATGGGGTATTCTATTGATCCACTTGATGTATGTTTTGGTGATCAACTTGTGGGTTCCGCCCATGAACCTATGCATAGGGGTTGTCACACGTTTTCGTCTTGATTCTCCGGTAGAAACTTTGGGGCACTCTTTGAAGTACTTTGTGTTGGTTTGAATAGATGAATCTGAGATTGTGTGATGCATATCGTATAATCATGCCCACGGATACTTGAGGTGACATTGGAGTATCTAGATGACATTAGGGTTTTGGTTGATGTGTGTCTTAAGGTGTTATTTTACTACGAACTCTAGGGCTGTTTGTGACACTTATAGGAATAGCCCAACGGATTGATCGGAAAGAATAACTTTGAGGTGGTTTCGTACCCTACCATAATCTCTTTGTTTGTTCTCCGCTATTAGTGGCTTTGGAGTGACTCTTTGTTGCATGTTGAGGGATAGTTATATGATCCAATTATGTTATTATTGTTGACAGAACTTGCACTACTGAAAGTATGAGCCCTAGGCCTTGTTTCCTAGCATTGCAATACCGTTTACGCTCACTTTTATCATTAGTTACCTTGCTGTTTTTATATTTTCAGATTACAAAAACCTTTATCTACCATCCATATTGCACTTGTATCACAATCTCTTCGCCGAACTAGTGCACCTATACAATTTACCATTGTATTGGGTGTGTTGGGGACACAAGAGACTCTTTGTTATTTCGTTGCAGGGTTGCTTGAGAGAGACCATCTTCATGCTACACCTCCCACGGATTGATAAACCTTAGGTCATCCACTTGAGGGAAATTTGGTACTGTCCTACAAACCACTGCACTTGGAGGCCCAAGAACGTCTACAAGAAGAAGGTTGCGTAGTAGACATCAGGCACTCTTTGAAGTTCTTTGTGTTGGTTTGAATAGATGAGTCTGAGATTGTGTTATGCATATCGTATAATCAAACCCGCGGATACTTGTGGTGACATTGGAGTATCTAGGTGAAATTAGGGTTTTGGTTGATGTGTGTCTTAAGGTGTTATTTTAGTACGAACTCTAGGGCTGTTTGTGACACTTGTAGGAATAGCCCAATAGATCGATCAGAAAGAATAACTTTGAGGTGGTTTCGTACCCTACAATAATCTCTTCGTTTATTCTCCGCTATTAGTGACTTTGGAGTGACTCTTTGTTGCACGTTGAGGGATTGTTATATGATCTAATTATGTTATCATTGTTGAGAGAACTTGAACTAGTGAAAGTATGAAACCCTGGCCTTGTTTCCAAGCATTACAATACCGTTTTTGCTCACTTTTGTTACTAGTTACCTTTCTGTTTTTATATTTTCAGATTACAAAAACCTATATCTACCATCCATATTACACTTCTATCACCATCTCTTCGCTGAACTAGTGCACCTATACAATTTACCATTGTATTGGTTGTGTTGGGGACACAAGCGACTCTTTGTTATTTGGTTGCAGGGTTGTTTGAGAGAGACCATCTTCATCCTAAGCCTCCCACGGATTGTTAAACCTTAGGCCATCCACTTGAGGGAAATTTGCTACTGTCCTACAAAACTCTGCGCTTGGAGGCCCAACACGAGTCTACAAGAAGAAGGTTGCATAGTAGACATCAAGCTCTTTTCTGGCGCCGTTGCCGGGGAGGTTAGTGCTTGATGGTATATCTTTAGATCTTGCAATTGAATCTTTTAGTTTCTGGTTTCATTACTATTTTAGTCTATAAAATAAAGCTACAAAAAATGGAATTGAGGTTGCCTCATATGCTTCATCTTTTTAATGTCTTTCGTGAAAATGATGGGAAGGAAAATTGTGCTCACGTGTTAGAAAAAGAAGTTCATAAAATGTTTGGCACTAAATATTTGAATGATGAGCATGACTGCAATGTTGCTAGTATGAATTTCCTGAATATCCATGATGTTAATGATATGCAAGCTACAAGCTTAGGGATGTTATGTTTGATGAAGATGATATCTTTTGTGCCGCAAGTTTTGATGAGAAAATTTATTGATGAAAGCATGCCTCATATTTATGATGATTATATTGATGAAAGTGGGTTTGTAAGAGTGTCAACTCTAGGTACTAATGATCCCACTATTTTGGAGGGGTTGAATCTTTTCATAATATTGATAAAAATTGAATTTGTAGAGGTCATGACTTTATTTAGTGATGAATCCACTATTTCGGAAGAGGTTCCAATTGATTATGAGAATAAAGTTGCTATGATGATTATTGTGATGACATGTATACTATAAAGAATAATGATATCCATGAAACTTGTCATCATGATTTTAATTTTCAATTGGATTATGCCTCACATGATAGTTATTTCGTTGAGTTTGCTCCCACTACTATTGATGAGAATAGATTTGCTTATGTGGAGAGTAATCAAATTTCTATGCTTGTGCATCATGAAAATAATGCTTTATGTGATGGTTATATTGTTGAATTCATTCATGATGCTACTGAAAATTATTATGAGAGAGGAACATATGCTTCTACATATTGCAATAATATGAAGTTTCCTCTCTATGTGTTGAAAGTCTTGAAGTTTTGATTTGTTTTACATTCCTATGCTAGTTGATTCTTGTTCCCATAAATTGTTTGCTCACAAAACCCCTATGCATAGGAAGTGGGTTAGACTTAAATGTGTTAGTCATATGCTTCGTCATGCTCTCTTTACGTTTCAGTTCTTATCTTTCATGTGAGCATCATTGAAATCATCATGCCTAGCTAAAAAGGCATTAAAGAAAAGCGCTTGTTGGGAGACGACCCAATATTTACCCCTACTGTTTTTGTGTGTTCACATGATTAAGCTACTGTAGTAATCATGTTTTATAGCTTGTGTTTGAATAGAGTGCCAACTAAAGCCTTTGGGATAGTGTGAATGATAGTTGACTTGACTCTGTGCAAAAACAGAAACTTTTGCGTCCAGTGCGGAAATCCCAATCTTCTACTGGAACATGGAAAAATTCTGAAATTTTTACAGTTGATTGGTATAAAAATTGTCTACGATGTCCTAATTTTTCATAATATTTAGAGTTACTGAAGTATGACCTTAATTCAGATCTTCACAAATTGTTCTGTTTTTGACTGATTCTGTTTCCAATGCATAGTTTGCTTGTTTTCTAGTTTCTATGGCTTATATTGCTTAATATAAGTTGTAGAAATCATAGGGTACAGTAGGCATCATATGAGAAAAAATTTGAATCTTGTCTTTACAGTACCAAAGTGAATGATTTGTTTTATCATACTAACCCATCTCACGAAGTTCTGTTAAGTTTTGTGTGATTGAAGTTTCCAAGTTTTGGGTGAGATATCGATATGAGGAGAATAAGGAGTGACAAGACCATAAGGTTGGGGATGCCCAAGGCACCCTAAGGTAATATTCAAGGAAGATCCAAGCAACTAAGCTTGGGGATGCCCCGGAAGGCATCCCCTCTTTCGTCTTCAACATTATCGGTAACCTCACTTGGAGCTATATTTTTATTCGTCACATGATATGAGTTTTGCTTGGAGCGTCATTTTCTTTTATTAGGATTTGCTTGATGTTATTTAGAATAATGTTTTGCATCTTTTAGTTCAATAAAAAGGTCAAGTATAGCCTTTACCATGCTTATTTTGCATGTCTATATGTTGCTGTTTTGAAAACATAAAGGTTTCTATCATTGTCTGAATTCTTCTGGAAAGTCAGAACGTGGTAAAATCTTGAAATTTTTATAAAATGAGTAGCAACAAATTTTCTACAGTTCAGTAATTTTTCAGAATTTTTGGAGTTAGGGAAGTATCAGTACAATTGCACTCTTTACAGACTGTCCTGTTTAGACAGATTGCTGTTATGTTTGCATTGTTTGCATATGTTTGCTTGTTTAATTATTCTATTTGAGGATAGGAGTATTAAATATACAGAGGCATTTAGTATGCAATGTTAAATAATTATTTTAGTGATTTGCTACAGTAGAGAATGATAAGGCTTTGCATTTGATTTATACTAACTTATCTCACGAGTTCTTGTTGAGTTTGTTCTGGATGAAGTTTTTAAGATTTAGGGAAACCGTGATATAAAAGGAATTAAGGAGACAGAAAATCTCAAGCTTGGGGATGCCCAATGCATCCCTAATTAATATTTCAAGAAGTCTAAAGCATCTAAGCTCGGGGATGCCCCGGTTGGCATCCCACCTTTCTTCTTCAACAACTATCGGTCAGTTTTGGTTGAGCCTAAGTTTTTGCTTCATCACATGATATGTGCTATCCTTGCAATGTCATTTTATTTTGTTTTTCTTGCTATTTGAATAAAGTACTTAAGATCTGAAATTTATTTATGAGAAGGAGTCTTCACATAGTTACATAATTATTCAACTACTCATTGTGCTTCACTTATATCTTTTGGAGTAGTTTGTCATTTGCTCTAATGCTTCACTTATATCTTTTTAGAGCACGACGGCGGTTTTATTTTGAAGAAATTGATGAACTCTCATGCTTCACTTATATTATTTTGAGAGTCTTTCTAAATACATGGTAATTTGCTTTGGTTATGAATTTAGTCCTAATATGATGGGCATCCAAGAGGGATATAATAAAAACTTTCATATTAACTGCATTGAATACTATGAGAAGTTTGATTCCTTATGATTGTTTTGAGATATAAAGATTGTGATATTAGAGTCATGCTAGTGAGTAATTGTGGATTGTAGAAATACTTGTGTTAAAGTTTGTGATTCACGTAGCATGCACGTATGGTGAACCGTTATGTGATGAAGTTGGAGCATGATTTATTTATTGATTGTCTTCCTTATGAGTGGCGGTCAGGGACGAGCGATGGTCTTTTCCTACCAATCTATCCCCCTAGGAGCATGCGCGTATTACTTCGTTTCGATAATTAATATATTTTTGCAATAAGTATGTGAGTTCCTTATGACTAATGTTGAGTCCATGGATTATACGCACTCTCACCCTTCCACTATTGCTAGCCTCTCTAGTGCCGCGCAACTTTCGCCGGTACCATAAACCCACCATATACCTTCCTCAAAACAGCCACCATACCTACCTATTATGGCATCTCCATAGCCATTCCGAGATATATTGCCATGCAACTTTCCACCGTTCCATTTATTATGACACGTTCCATCATTGTCATATTGCTTTGCATGATCATGTAGTTGACATCGTATTTGTGGCAAAGCCACCATTCGTCATTTATAATTCTTTCATACATGTCACATTTGATTCATTACACATCCCGGTACACCGCCGGAGGCATTCATATAGAGTCATATTTTGTTCTAAGTATCGAGTTGTAATTTTTGAGTTGTAAGTAAATAAAAGTGTGATGATCTTCATTATTAGAACATTGTCCCATGTGAGAAAAGGATGATGGAGACTATGATTCCCCCACAAGTCGGGATGAGACTCCAGACGAATAAAAAGAAAAAAAAGAGGCCAAAAATAATGAAAGAAGGCCCAAACAAAAAAATGAGAGAAAGGAGAGAAGGGGCGATGTTACTATCCTTTTACCACACTTGTGCTTCAAAGTAGCACCATGATCTTCATGATAGAGAGTCTCCTATGTTATCACTTTCATATACTAGTGGGAATTTTTCATTAGAGAACTTGTCTTGTATATTCTAATGATGGGCTTCCTCAAATTGACCTAGGTCTTCGTGAGCAAGCAAGTTGGATGCACACCCACTTAGTTTATTTTTGAGCTTTCATAAACTTATAGCTCTAGTGCATCCGTTGCATGGCAATCCCTACACACTCACACTGATATCTATTGATGGGCATCTCCATAGCCCGTTGATACACCTAGTTGATGTGAGACTATCTCCTTATTTTTGTCTTCTCCACAACCACCTTCTATTCCACCTATAGTGCTATGACCATGGCTCACGCTCACGTATTGCATGAAAGTTGAAAAAGTTTCAGAACATCAAAAGTATGAAACAATTGCTTGGTTTGTCATCATGGTTGTGCATGATTTAAATATTTTGTGTGATGAAGATGGAGCATAACCAGACTATATGATTTTGTAGGGATAAGCTTTCTTTGGCCATGTTATTTTGAGAAGACATAATTGCCTTGTTAGTATGCTTGAAGTATTATTGTTTTTATGTCAATATTAAACTTTTGTTTTGAATCTTACGGATCAGAACATTCATGCCACAATAAAGAAATTACATGGATAAATATGTTAGGTAGCATTCCACATCAAAAAAAAAAATTATCATTTACCTACTCGAGGACGAGCAGGAATTAAGCTTGGGGATGATTGATACGTCTCCAACGTATCTATAATTTTTGATTGTTCCATCCTATTATATTATCTATCTTGGATGTTTTGTATGCATTTATATGCTATTTTATATGATTTTTGGGACTTACCTATTAACCTAGAGCACAGTGCCAGTTTCTTTTTTCCTTGTTTTTGAGTTTCGTAGAAAAGGAATATCAAACGGAGTCCAATTAAGCTGAAATTTGCGGTGATTTTTAATGGACCAGAAGAAGCCCCCGAAGAAAAAAAGTTGGGCTAGAAGAGCCACAAGGCCTCCACAAGGGTGGAGGGCGCGCCCTACCCCCTGGGTGCGCCCTCCGGCCTTGTGGGCTCCTCGTGGACCCCCCCCCCCCCCCAGACTTGTTCTCGATGCCAAAAATTCCTATAAATATGGAAACCCCCAAAAATAAACCTGGATCGGGAGTTCCGCCGCCGCAAGCCTCTGTAGCCACCAAAACCAGTCGAGACCCTGTTCCGGTACCCTGCCTCCCGGCACTCTCCATGACGAGGAGGGAGTAGTTCACCCTCGGGGCTGAGGGTATTACCAGTAGCTATGTGTTTGATCTCTCTCTCTCTCTCGTGTTCTTGATTTGGCACGATCTTGATGTACCGCGAGCATTGCTATTCTAGTTGGATCTTATGATGTTTCTCCCCCTCTACCTTCTTGTAATGGATTGAGTTTTCCCTTTGAAGTTATCTTATCGGATTGAGTCTTTAAGGATTTGAGAAAACTTGATGTGTGTCTTGCATGTGCTTATCTGTGGTGACAATGGGATATTCACGTGATCTGCTTGATGTATGTTTGGTTGATCAACTTGTGGGTTATGTGACCTTGTGAACTTATGCATAGGGGTTGGCACACATTTTTGTCTTGACTCTCTAGAAACTTTGGGGCACTCTTTGATGTTCTTTGTGTTGGTTTGAATAGATGAATCTGAGATTGCGTGATGCATATCATATAGTCAAACCCGCGGATACTTGTGGTGACATTGGAGTATCTAGGTGATATTAGGGTTTTGGTTTATGTGTGTCTTAAGGTGTTATTTTAGTACGAACTCTAGGGCTGTTTGTGACACTTGTAGGAATAGCCCAACAGATCGATCAGAACGAGTAACTTTGAGGTGGTTCCGTACCCTACAATAATCTCTTCGTTTATTCTCCGCTATTAGTAACTTTGGAGTGACTCTTTGTTTCACGTTGAGGGATTGTTATATGATCTAATTATGTTATCATTGTTGAGAGAACTTGAACTAGTGAAAGTATGAAACCGAGGCCTTGTTTCCAAGCATTGCAATACCGTTTTGCTCAATTTTGTTACTAGTTACCTTGCTGTTTTATATTTTCAGATTACAAAGACCTATATCTACCATCCATATTACACTTGTACCACCATTTCTTCGCCGAACTAGTGCACCTATTCAATTTACCATTGTATTGGGTGTGTTGGGGACACAAGAGACTCTTTGTTATTTGGTTGCAGGGTTGTTTAAGAGAGACCATCTTCATCAACGCCTCCCCCGGATTGATAAACCTTAGGTCATCCACTTGAGGGAAATTTGCTACTGTCCTA